>NC_030681.2:47503757-48103757 GCF_000004195.4 Xenopus tropicalis
CATCACTATAGTCATTTACAAAAGGAGGGGAAAGCAGGATAGTGTAAAAGGGTCCGTGGATTGTGCAGTATTTTATTATACTTTATGCTGTTTCTACTTTGCTAGAGCTAGAGTGTAGTGAATAAATATTAATGTTATATGCAAAAATATGAAGCTGCAACTGCATTTTGTGCATATATTAAGGTGCATAACTAAGCTAATTTATTTCAATTACCTTGTTATACAAACAGCAAAAAAATACCTTGTTGAGCTACAATATTTATGTATCACGAGGCTCTGAAATTCATTAGGAGAATATATGTTCTTCTTGTGAAGTTTTTTCTTTTTTCACATTGTAAATAAATTTGTGCTTGCCTGGTGATAAAGCTGTTTTGTGTTTGAAAAATACATATTTGTAGAAATGTAATTCTCCCACCTTTGTTTATATACAAGCTTACAATGAATACTAAAAAGGGAACCCATCCCATTTTGGCTGCAAACAAAACACTCGTGCTGAGAGTCACTAACAGATTCACTCTGCTCTGATTTCAGCAAGGGTTGGGCAATTTAAAATGCACTACTGACAAACAGCATGTTTGAGTTGTATGCTGCTCAGTAAGAAAAGTGGGTTGAGGAAGCACCCTTTATATTTCAAAAACTATAAATGCCCACTCTGGTTTGTGAGCATTAGTGATGTTTCGCCAGGCATGGATTCGCGTCGAATTTCCGCGTTTAGCCATTGGCGGATTGTTTCGCGAAACGGATGAAAAAATTTTTGCACGGAAAAATTCGCCGCACGTCCAAACATTGACGCCCGCAACAAAATAATAGCTGCGGGCGACAAAATAATAGCCGCGGGTGACAAAATAATAGCTGCGCGACAAAATAATTGCTGCGGGCGACGAAATAATAGCCGCGCGACAAAAGAATAGCCGCGCGATGAAAGAATAGCGACAAAAGAATAGCCGTGGGCAACAAATTTTTTTTGACGTGCGACATTTTCACCGTTTCACGAATTTTCCGCCGTTTCATGAATCTTTTGAAAGATTCGCAAATTTTTCGGCGCAGCGAAACTGGACAGATTCGCTCATCACTAGTGAGCATGTTTATATCAGTGAAAATGTCACTTTAATTATGAAATTGTTACCAGTAACCTTATTGCTAGGGCCCTTTATCCTAAGATCTTCACCTGCTGTAACCAGCTCTATGTTACTAGCTACTATCTTATGCAGCCAACTGTAGTTTTTGTTCTTTTTCTGCTATTTATTATGAACTAGTTCAGTGATGCCCAGCAGGCAATTCGCATAAAGGATCCCAAACCTGTACATTAATAAGCCTCAGAGTTCTGCTATAACGGTTTAAAAGTTAAAATTTTGAATTTTAATCACACTTATAACTTGGATTTTCAAAAACTTTAAATTTTGATTTTAAATCTCATAATTCTGACTTTTAAAAATTGATGTTTTTAATTTTAATCTATTCTGACTGACTTTAGAAGTTATAATTCCCCCTTGTTTTCTGTAAAAGTTGTCAAAATCCTTATTACATTCAGGAACATTCTCCTAACAGTCAAGAAAGTTTTTATTCTATGGAATGGAAGTACTTAATGCCAAGCACTATCACCTGTTCAAATCTTTGCTACCTGATCCCACATGCAGGGAGAAGGGATTTGGAACTTATTATCCACAACGGGACACATCCTTCCAGTGTAGTACTTAGTACAGGTATGAGATCCCTTATCTTGGAAAGTTCCAAATTATGGAAAGGCCATCTCCCACAGACTCCATTATAAGCAAAGGCAGGGTGCAATGTACGAAAAACATGGTGAATTATTGGCTGTTTTTTTACACTTTTCACCAAAAAGTTTAAAAAACAGTCAAAAATCACAATTTTAACTTTTCATTTCATAACTGTAGAGCTAATTTTAAAATGTGCAGTTTTTTAAACTTTTTTTCAGCACACTTTTATTGATGGCCTAATTATTCATTTTTTGGCACAGATGGAGAATAAGAGCCATTGGGGCAGATTCACAAAAGTCCGAAAAAACTAGTGATATTTATAGCATGCGTTAAAAATATTATCACTTCTTCTTCTTTTGCGAGTTAATGATCGATTCACTAAAAGGACACTTGTCTGAATTAAGAAGCGATGTTATTGTCGTTATTTATCTGGCGATGACATATTTTCAAGTGCTATTTTAAACCATGCAATATATTTCTGCGTTATTTCGTAGCACGTGATATTAGCGTACACTATTCGAACATAAACGTTACTTTCTGAAAACTACTGTTCATTTCCCTGAAAACTGGAGGATGCATCACTCTAGGGCAATCACATACTTGAGAAAATCCGACTGCAAACTCCATCTTGTCACCACAGACAATCACCCGCTGCAATTTTGTTTAGTAACGCCTACTCCTGGGAGGCGCTAAGTTTCACAGTAATTATCGCCACATTTTATGCTTTTAACGCTTCATATGTGTTTGTGAATTATGCTTTAGTATTATTTCTATTTGATAATTAGCTCAATACGATGGAAATAACGCTTTGCAATAATGTGTTTTTTTGCGCATGCGATATGGGTAGTAACGCATGCGAAATGACTTTGATGAATCGGTATTTAATTATTGAACACTTTTTAACGCAATAAACTATGGGATAAGCGTTAACGACCTTTAGTGAATCGGCCCCATAATGTGTTTCCAGTTTGTTATTAAATAAAGTAAAATTAATAAACCTGTTTTTTGACTACCTTTAAGGGCCAATAACACCAAGAAATAAAAATGCCATAAAAGCATTAACATATTAGGGCTCATTTACTAAAATATATGCAAAGTACAAAAATGGACACAAACTGTAATTTTTATCTCGCAATGCAACTTTGTTTCACTGAATTCCAACATGATTGCAAGCACCCTCTAGGTAGTGTCCTTTGAATGCGTATTTGCTTTTGCATTGATAAATTTGCTTTTTCATTGTGTTAGAGTGAGATTCCTCAGTTCAAAAGCTTGCCATATGTAACATTGGAAATTAACTGCCCCTGGTAAATTTAAGAGGTGGTTTTTCAATGAAACATTCTTCCGTTCCCCTCTGATTGCAAAAAGGTGGTGCGAGGAGCAGCCACGGCCTCAAAAAAATTCCTGACACTATTGGGCACATTGGGGAAGATTTAGCAACATTCCAGTTTGATTTTTTTAATGATTCAAGTTTTTAAGGCCTAAAGCTCACGCAATTCGAGTCATGGTTCACTTCAACTTGAATGTCAGATATTTATTAAGTGCAAAAAGCCCAAAAACTTGAATGTAAAACTTTGCCATCTAAAAGCTTGCGAGTTTATGTAGAAGTCAATGGGAGCTGTCCTAGGCAAAGTCAAGCCATATTTTCAATTCACGTTTTTAGGATTTTTTTGTAAACTCGAAAATTCGAGTTTACAAAATAAGTTTTCCTTACTAATAAATAAGCAAGTTTTAGTTTGAGTTTATTCGAATTAGAAAAATACTCTTGAAGTCACAAACTTGAAAACTTGACAAATAAGTTAAGAGGAATCCTGAGCATAACACCTCCTTAAGACATCAATCCAGCACTCCCCTGTGCTTTGTGTGCCCTTTACATTGCACATTATTCAGCAAGGCTCATGCAACCAATGTTTTCACACACGGTGCAAGTATAGAGTAAAAATTTTTGAGGAAAGAATTGTGAATAGCATTTGGATGGACACAGTTTTTGCATTGGTAAATTACCCTATTATGTTCACTTGTTTGCACAAATCCTTGAAAGCATTTTGTTGTTATTTAGAATTGTTCGATTTTATTTGGCATGATTTATGATTGACTTATCCCTTTCACTCCCAGCTGATTTTCCATAAACACAGTTAGCAAGTAACAACCAGTTAGTTAGTAAGTAATAAGCAAATCCTTGTCAGGACCTAACTAGTTTATAACCAAGGACCTTGTATTTGCTGGCCAATTCTCCTACTTGATGAGCCACAAAAGTAGGGTAATATTGACTACTTTTCTCTTTAACTGACAATAAATTAAACTGCAATTTGGCTTTAAAAAAATAAATCAGATTTTTGGTAACATTTGGAAATTGCAGTGTGAATCATATAATCTTGACACATAAAGACAGGGTCATGGTTCACCACTCCCAATGTGACCAACCTGGAACTCCCCCATCAACCCCAGCAAGTTACCACAAGGACACAGGGTCAGATTTCAGAAAAGGGGGCCCCGAGGCCACCCCCTTTCGCTGCCCACCCACCTTGATCGACCTTGCCACAAATTCAGGCCTGCTAGGACAAAGTTTTAGGTTGAAAAGGCTGCAGAGCATTAACCAAATAAACGTATAAAATACCCATATTACGTTAAAAAAAGCTTGTATAACCTCATTCCACCTAACCTATTACCCATTATGCTATCTGCTTACCATGGCTGCTGTGTCCTCCACACCGATGAAGTAGGGAAGGGAGGAAAGCTGACAGGGTTGCCAAAAATGAAAGAAACTGCTCCCTCTGCTATTTTCCTATGAAACCCCATTAACCTATTCCTACTAGCAATGGGGAAAAACCCCTCCCAGTAATTATACACATGCTTCTATGCTGGCTATGGGTCACTGGGTGTCAAAAACAGGGCTTGATAGGTAACCTCAGTCCTAATAAGTGGCTTATTGTAGTTATCTGTGCAAGCACTGCATTTATAGCATTTGTTTTCATCTACCTTGACTAGGGTTGACACCTATCTGGTTTTGACACAACCTTCTGCCTGGTTTTCAACATTCTGAATACCGGACAGAAATCCTTCCAATTGCATCCGGCAGACACAATGGGCCTGATTCACTAAAGTGCGATAAAACGTGCGCTATTTTTATTGTGCGCTTAAATTTTTACCGCGGCTTAATTTTGGCGATTTTTCGCACGATTCACTATAAGCATACTTGCGCTTTTTTACGCACGATTATTTAACTCGCAAAAGACTATTTCAATGCGGTATTTGCCGGTACATGCGCTAAATTACGCGAATAGTCGCCGCATATGAATGGTAGCATAGAAATAGTGTATAAAAATTGTCGCCGCATATAAATGGTGTATATAAATATTAGCCACATATAAATGGTAGCATATAAATGGTATCATATAAATAATAGATGCTTATAAATAGTAGCCACTAGTGATGAGCAAATGTGTTCTGGTTATCTTTAGTGAAAAATTAGCAAATCTTTCGAAAGATCCACGAAACGGCAAAAATGTTGTGCGGGCAAAAAAATTGTTGCTCGTGACTATTATTTTTTGACGCTTGTATCAATTTTTGGATGTGCGGTGAATTTTTGCGTCACAAATTTTTTCATGCGCCGCGAAAAAATTCAATGCGCGTCATAAAATTCACTGCAAATCCATGCCTGGCGAAACATTTCATCACTTGTAGCCAAATATAAATAGTCGCGCAAATGAACGCACGCCATGTTAGCCATACACGCCAATACTTGCAGAAAATTACTGTATTAAAAATGAACATTTCGCTGCAAACTGGAAGCTGTGTCACTCTAGGGGAAACACAGACTTGAATAAATAACACTGTAAGTCCATATTTTATTGCAAAAAATCATTTACTGTACTTTTGTTCAATTTTTCGCCTGCCTGTAGTAGGTGTTAATTTTCGCATAGCCGAAGTTATAGCGAATCATGCGATCGTATTCTTTTCAGCGCGGAAATTAACGCATGTGGTAAAACTAGCGCGAGAAATAACCCATGCGAAAATGGCGATTTTTCGCACGCAATAATACTATGGTGAATCGTGCGCAAATTATTTTGCATTTTTTAATGCAAAAAAGCGTGCGATCATTTTTATCGCACTATAGTGAATCAGGCCCAATATCTTCCCTCCCAATGTCGGGCATCAGCAGCCAAAGGGGCTGCTGTAAGATGCCATAGACAGTAGCTATTTATTTGGGTCTCAGTGTTGTAATACCTGTAATACCAGGGTCTATTTTAAATCCCAGTCTGGGCCTGGGCATGGGTATAGGATGTATTTTGCAGAATGCTTGGGATCTGGGGTTTTCTGGATAAAGGATCTTTCTGTTATTTGGATCACCACACCTATAGAATTGCTTTGCCACAGATATGGATTTATGCAGCTTAGTTAAACTCAAGGTACTGTTTTATTACTTCAGGAAATCATTTTAAAAAAATATAATTATTTGCATAAAATGGACTTTATGGGAGATAGGCATTCCATAATTTGGAGCTTTACTGATAAGGGATTTCAGCATAAGGGATCGCATACCTGTAGTTAAATTATTACAGTTTGAAAATTTTAAAAATGATAATGTATTAGAAAAATATTTCAGTTTGTCTAAATTTTAACTAATTTTAAAAATACTTTACAGTTTTAAGTAGTGTATTTGCACTAAAATAATAATATTATTATGCCAAGAATTGCACATTTTTATTAAAAAATTTTCGTTTTAACTGAAAGGCACCAAAATCCTATGCAGTTACATGACACATCCATCCATTTTAATCAGATTTCTGTGCATTCTGAGCATAATCTCTAGTGTGAAGGCCTCTGACACAGGTTCATGCAGCCATGAAGGTTTAAGAAAAGTAGGCGAAGGTATGCCTTGGTGTATATTTTTAACCCTATGGTAAATTGTTAGTATAATAAGTATTTGAAGGGGAGAACTTGGGAACACCATTCACGGAGTGTCATTTAAAACTCAGTGAGAATATAAATGTAACCTTAGCAAAGCAAGCGTTTTAGGTTTTTAAAAAAGGCTAGGTATGATTGATGGAAAAATATTTAAGTCATTACCTGACAGGGTGGAATTGAGGAGCTGGGTGCATGAGATGTAGAATGAACGAAGAAAAAACTGAATAGTTTGAGCAACAAAACACAGAGCAAGACATGGTACAAATGCTTTATGTCTGTTAAAAGAACAGCTGCCTACTCTAAGGACATAATCCTAGCTGTCAGTCTTAGATGATGGCATATATGGCCAAGGAAAACACTAATAATTTAATAACAAAATATTCTTTAAATGTTTCAAAGGAGCTAGAAACTATGTAAAATGCATAGCTAGAAGCCTATGTACACCACCATTAGTACTTACTGTACATATGCACCTGTTTCTGCCACTATTACTTCAGTGTCAGGACAGATATGGTTGGCATGAACATTAGACTGTCTTAAGGCTCACACTAATGGCATCCGTCTTTGACCATGTAACATGACCTCCTTTTTCCTCTAGAAACTCTAATGCTCTTACATCTGAGTTCAAGTATACATCAAGAAAGCTTAAGGTGGCCATACACATGACCATGAGGACTAATTTCATTCAATGATCGTAAGGTTAGTGGGCACTGAACAATTGTACATTCTGACATCAGTCAGAAAATCTATCAGGCAGGATTGAAAATCTTTGCTGTTAACAATGAAGTTGTCCATTGTCCAACTTTTGGAGGACCAAGCAGGCAGCTACCCACAATACTAGACAATATTGCTTGAAATGATCGTTTTCATTGATAGACAATTCACTATCAAATGATCATTTTAAGATAAGCTTGGTTGTACGATAACTAAAAGATCTTTCAAAAACCTACACATGTATGGCCAGCTTTACTCAGACAGGTTGAATAACACTGCTCAGACTTCTTTGCCCAAGGGATTTGGACAACCCAGGGGAATACCTAAATAAATTAATAGTGCAAATGCAGTTTGCACTGTGCAATTTCAAATACAAATAATCCTGTTTTTTAAAATGTTGTGCTTTTCCACAAAAATACAGCATTATTGGCAGTGCAAGAGGGAAATGCAGGAATTACATCCGATACATCAATATCATCATATTCGTCGTCATTTTTGCTGGCATGAAAATGACATCTGTGCATGATTTTTAAGATGCAAATACAGGGTCTTAAGGCTCAAGCCGCCATGGGAACCCTGGAGCTATGGTCACCCACATGGCTGTGGTAGTTTGGGGGTCCCAGTGCACTTGTGCAGAATTTAGAAGAGGAGGGGGGGCGCACTGATGTGAGTGCAACTATGCCGAATTGCAAGGAGCAGCTTTGGACACAAGTACTTTCTGATGAAATATTTCAGTTTGTACAACTGTGCCAATTTGGTTTGTTTGCAACTGTGACGGAGGCCCTTAAAATAAGCCTAAGTAGCTTCAATGCATTTTCTTTGGTGAAGTATAATTACCAAATATCAGTTCAAATGTTTCTCAGCAACCAAAATTAAATTACAGGCAGTTGAAATGATGGGTAGTTTACGATTTTTACCACTTTATTAAATAGTATCACTAAGGGATGAACATTTATGTTCAAAAACCAACAAATATACTGGTAGTATCATAGTTAAGCATGCATAGCATGGAGTGATGGAGTGTTAGTAATGTCTGCAAATATCTTCCTAGTATAATAAAATGCAAATACATTATGTTGGTAACAAATAAGCAATAAACACATTTTAGTCTAAGTTATATTATTCAGCATGGTGCTTAGGTACTTGTTAGGAAAAAAAATGTGTTTTTCATGTCACATTTGTTTTGGGTATAGTTTAATTATTTAGAACCTTGAACATGTAATTTCCTGTCATAAACTGCAATGTAGGGTGAATATCATATCACATCCCATTAAACAGAGACTCATGATACAAAATTATTTGCAATAACTCTCATTCCCTGCTATAAATGTGTTGATTTTCTAGCATCTGAATAATTGAATCAACCAAGTAGCCAATTTGTAGCACATTTCTGGCTTAAATGATATGTAATATTTACACAGAGTGATGTTGAGAAAAAAGCCTATTTAAAATGTAAAAGAGGTTAGAGTACTGTTATTCTAGATACACAAGTGCACAGCCCTTGGTAGCCATCTTGCACCCTAGGAATACTGTATTCCATAGGCAGGCAGTAGGACAGGGCCCAGTCGTGGCCTGCATCTCCTCTTGCTCCCTAACCTGCACATAGATAGGGGGTAGGAGGGGGGATGTTTACATGCCCCCCCCCCCCCTTCATGAATATAGTGATGTCTAACACAGTCAGTGCTAAATTCTTTGGAGCAGCTAATGGTATCTGTGCTTCAACATGGAACACACAGACCGTCTGCAATTCTGCAAGGCAGGCAGGCAAAGTGAAAAAAGGAGGTCATAGTTTCTCTTGTATCTTCATAACTATTTATATATGGCAAGACCAATAATTCTTTCATCTAAAGCATCTGGGTTTCTTGATAGAAATAAGAAGTGAGATGTAAACAGTGGTTCTTTTGAAATATACAAGTTATTTAGCAGAAAATGCTGCAGGTCTTTCTAAGGGGCATATTTTTTAGCAACATTTGGATTTGGATTTTTTTTTTGCTTTGTTTTTTTCTGCATTTTACATATATTATAGATACATAATTCAGAGATATTTGACTGAGCTGTAACTCAGGTTTAAAAACTAAACCCTTAAAGTGGACCTGTCACCCAGGCATAAAAAGCTGTATAATAAAAGCCCATTTCAAATTAAATATGTACCCCAAACTCATTTTTTTATTAACACATCAATACCCATTATAAAAGCATTTAAAAATCTTAACTGACAATCATATATTGCCTGCCACACCTCTATGCCTTAGGTGGGGCTGGCAGTTACTTTCACTTTCAATTCAGAACTTCTTAGATGTTGCTGCACTCCTCACATTCCCTCTCCCTCCTCACATCTAATTTTGTAACCAGAGCATAGACATGGGCATCAGGTCCCCCATACTGGCACAGAAATAAAATTTTGGCAGGATACAAAGCTTGCCTTAATAACAGTGTCCACAAAATGGCACCTGTCTGCTTACTGCAACTGTGAATTCCAAGGCTGAAGAAAATAAGATTAAACTAATTTATATGGTGCAAGTGAAGTTTATTTTGCTTGACAACACACAATTGAAAACAATCTGGAATTATTTCTTAGGGTGACAGGTCCCCTTTAAATTGAATTTGGCAAATTAAAAGTGTCTGTGACACAGCACATGCTCAGTGTGCTCTGGGCAGCTGTTGAGGAGCTAAGATTAGGGATTGTCTCCTATTATCAAGCAGAAAATTAGGTTTTATTGTTATATAAGCTAAAGCTACAGGGAAGAAATTAAATCCTGATGCTAGTTGTACTGATTTCAGAGCTGTTATGTAGTTATACTGTATAGTAATTTCTAATCAGCCTTACATTGTGACATTTGTATTCTGTATATTGTGCCCCTAAGCTCAGTAACTGACACTAGCACAGAGCACGTGCAATGAATCAGCAGAGAAGAAGGCACAGATCTTCTCTACTAAAGGGCTGTGGTTGCTTTGGTCTGTTACAGTATTCCAAAACATAATGTACAAAATGTAAGCCCTACTTCTTTAGTTAAACTTTAGTTCTGCTTTATGTTGAATAAGCACTTTGATAGAAATAACATAAATGCTAGTTATGCGCAATATGGTAGTGTGTTGGGAGTATCCCTGGAGGGATTTTTGTGGATAAAAGGCTGTGTATCGCTAGACAGAGTCTTTCAGTGGCTACTATAGCAAATAAAGTACTGTCATAAAAATGGTATTAACTTGCAGTGCAGTTTTGCACCCTGTCCTTAAGAAGGGAATTAATCAGCTTGAAAGGGTGCAGAGACGTGCAACTAATCTGGGAAGATGGATATACTGTAACAATTACCGTATATACTTGAGTATAAGCCGATCCGAATATAAGCCAAGGTACCTAATTTTACCTAAGAAAACTTTAAAAACTTATTGACTCGAGTATAAGCCTAGGGTGGAAAATGCAGCAGTACTGCTAAGTTCTAATAATAAAAATAAATACCAATAAAATTACATTAGTTGAGGCATCAGTGGGGTATATGTTTTTCAATATTTATTTCAAAGAAAACCAGTAAACTAGCTCTGTAAGCGGAGAAGAGGGTCAATAAAAACAATAAGAGTACTACCCCACACTCATTGCACATTGGCAAACTGGCAGCAGACCCAGTCCCGGAGGGATGTAAGGGGAAATAAGTATTGCTAGTGGGAGCCTAGGCCAGGGCACTGGAGGGTCTGGTTGCGGGTGGCCTAATTTGCACACAAAGGAGAGAGGGTGCTAGTCTAGAGGGACCCATGGCACCCAACTCGAGTATAAGCCGAAGGTGACTTTTTTCAGCACATTTTGGGTGCTGAAAAACTAGGCTTATACTCGAGTATATACAGTAAATCACAACAAGCACAAGACAAGCAAGGTGGGCTAATTTCACTGAAGAAAAGGTGCTTGTAAGGGGATGGGATTACTCTTTACAAGTACATGAGGAAATCTTAGATAGTGAGGGATCTTTTTTCACATAGAAAAGAGGCCACTCTTAAGACTTCAGAAATTGAACTTTTATTTAAGCATTGAGGTTATGAAAAACCCATTGTCTTTTTTTATCAAATCAACTATATAACTATGATGCCAGAAATCAAAACTTAGCTACTGGAACTCCCTTGCAGTCTTTCTGGCATTGATTATCATAAACCTGAAGGTTAACAAGTAATAAATATACCCCTAAGTGTAAAGAAAAAAATCCAAAGGGGTTTAAAAGGATATAGAGTTGCTAGTGTGTACCTGGAAGTGAAAAGGATGAAGAAGTGAGCATTATTCAAGCCTAAAACACTTCATTTCAAAGCATAAATGAGAACATTTTAGAAGTATTCTCAGCAGACACATGTATGCCAGCCAACTGTAATTTGTAAATTAGCAGAACAAACATAAAAACACAAATATTTTTACTGTTATTGAGGCAGCTCTTTGTGGAAACAAATAGCATTAATTTGTACATGAAAATTCTGTAACATCTTAGAAAAGCCCATGAGTTTTACTGAGGCTAGTTTATCTAAAAGTACCTGCTGAATTCCCACAAGGCCCACTCACCGTGACAGTGTTTATTTCTCACAATAAAATTGAAATGCTAATATAAATGACACCAGAAATTGCCTAGTAGCCAGATGTGGTTTTATATGACTAAAACAGCTGCTCCACTCAACTATGCCTCGTATAAACAGGGTGACAGGGAGGTAATAGGAGGGGGAAATAATGTCCTACTGGCCGGCAGGTTCTTTGTAATTGCTACTGAGCAGTTGGCACTTTAATGTCTCATGTCTCAACATTGCATTGTAATACAACATATTCATAAAAGCAGCAAGTGTTCTTAGCACTTTCTAATGTTAAATTGTTTTGTATTCACCTGAAGTTTCAGAAATATGCCGCACAATATTTAGCAATCAAATAACCCAACTTTTTTTCTTTTAAGGTAGAGGTTACTACTGAGCATGGTACTTTCTTCTTGTGAAACAAAAATTAAAAATTAATTCTCCTGTTAAAAGAGAAATTAAAGAACACATTTTAGCCAGGTGCATGCAATAATCTTTTTATTTGAAAGGATACAGCTTGAATCTAATAGCTTAAATCAACTCTAATAAGAAAAAGGTAGCAACAAAGATTATAGGAACAGTTATTTACATGTACCAAAGTGACTTTCCATGTTGCACATACATCTGTATGTAAATCATTATATCACAAAGCTGAATCATGGACCTGCTGCTTTTTAGTCAATTGCACCTAATTGGCCAAACATAATATTCCTCTTAGTAAGATGGCAGGTGGAGCAACTTGGTATCTGATACACAGGACAGTGTCACATGTCACATGTTTGGAAGCATTATGCAATATATTTACATAGAACCAAACTATTCTGCAGCACTTGACAGAGATTGTACTTTATTGAAACTAGTCTCTGCTCGGAGCTTAGTAGCTAATTAAATTGACTGCATGTTCAGTAAGACAACCTGGAGTATGCAGAGGGAATGGAAAAAGACAGACCAAAACATACAAAGTCCTTGCGGAGAGTGTTCTGATTGAAATTTTACCAAGACCCAAGACCTGCACCGCAGCAATATAAACTCCTGTTCCACCATGCAACCACCAATAGTAGTTCCCTCTAGGAAACTGTGTATATACAGGAAGCATGGTGCTATGCCATAGAAATGTTTAAGATTCAAAGCTTTTAAAGTCAATTAATTCCATAGAGCTCTCTTATCAGCCATGTAGATATACAACAGCTTTCTAGTATTTGTAGAGCCATCTGCAGTTTTAATTGAATTTTCCTATAGGTATAGTTTTATACATAATATATAGTATGCTATACATTAGTACCCTTCTAAATATTTCTAGCATGTCATAGAGTGTTATATTCATTCAATACACTTTTATACTTTCTTGCGCAAAGATGTACAATATTCATAGTATGGTATATAAAACCCATGAATATCCTGTAAAATATATATATTATATGTACAGTATATAATATATTAAAATCAGTGCTTAGCAATATAAGTACAACTGGTGCTTCGTGTTGTACTTTGAATCACACAACTTACAGAAACTTGTGTATTAAAAAAAGAGTATACCCCATGTTGTAAGGGTATGAGAAGTCACCTCGGACTTGTGACCTGTATAATAGTACTGAGCCTTCAGACTTGTGCCTTTATGTGGTCATGGAACTCTGAGTTGACTTCTCATATTCTTATATTTGCTAGAGGAAGTACATCAGTGATCCCCAACCAGTGACTTTTTGCTCACCTCCCCCTTTCATGTTGCTCCCAGTGGCCTCAAAGTAGGTGCTCATTTTTACATTTCTGGCTTGGAGGCAAGTTTTGGAAGCACAGAGACACAGTTTTACTCCAAGAAGAGCCTCCTGTAGGCCAGCTACCAAACAGCCAATCACAGTTCTCATTTGGCATCACCAAAAAACTTTTTTTATGCTTGTTAATAAGCTATTAACTAAATCCACTTTTCTAATGCACTGTATTCAAGTCTTCCACTGTCTGGCCTAGGCAAATTTTGCTTGGTTATTCTCGGTTCTCTTGTTACACCTAATCTAAATACAGTATGAGCAGGGAATATACTGTAGGGTGACTCCTTTTTGTAGCATCCCTGTCTCTTGTTGCTGATAAAAATGGCTGGGACCAACTATTGCAGTTGGCCAGAAGAACCAGGGCCACTTGAGTAGAAGAAGTCCTTTTTAATAAACAAGTCTTGATTTTGTTCATGTGAATTTTTTATTTTTAGCATTCTAAAGTCTTGCCAGAATCAACCTTTAGCAGGGTTCCATAAAATTAAATACTAAAACAGTGTAATAGAAGAATATAACATATGTAATATGATTATACAAAAAAATAGGGCATTTTGGCTGGAAGATGTCTATATCAAGCATGTTGACACTTAACAGATGAGCAAACTTACCAGTTACTCTGGGCAGGTTTTCACCTATGTGTCAAGCAATTTATATGTCATTTAGCCTTCGGTGCCATGTATGCTCAGTGTGGCCTGATGTGTGCAGTGACTGGCCTCCATCACCTAATATTTAGACTCTAACTAGCACTGTTATGCTAAAGACCAGTCACACTGACAAAAAGAAAAACATTGTATTTAGTACTGTATCTAGATCTTATTTACATAAGCTTTTCCAGGAAAGCTCTACTTATTTTAAGATGTTTGTGTCTGATAACACAGTACGGTACTGTATATTGCATAGCAACTCATTTGGTTAGACACAAAAGTTTAAGGGTAAGGAAACAAGATGTTGCAGACACAGTAAGAAAATACAAAGTGGAATCCTTAAATAAACACAAAGCAGTCTGGAAGTTTTTTTGAAAAATGGGAAGCTTTTACTGACTTTATTCCGCAAACAATGAAAAATAAAGTTCAAGCATGCTTTCAAACAGCTGATACATATTACAGGTCATGAGCGGCAAACTGGCAATATCTTTTTTTTGGAGAGTGAACAAACACTCATAAACTCAGCGCTTCTTGGTGATAATCACTAAATATCAAGTCTCCAATGTGATGAAAAGTGAACTTGTGCTGCTTCCTCTTGATATAAACTCCCCTTCAGATGAGCCTCAGAATATATGTGCAGAATGTTGATGGAAGCGCATGGAAATAAAAATGAAATATATATAGTGCAAAAAAGTAAAATAAACGGAACAATAAATAAAGTGAGTGCTTTAGTTGAACACCACTAATACATGTGACCCCGACTCTATATATGTTCAAACTGCTCACCAGAACCACATATCAAGGAGCATATAGACCACACCCAGCTGGGCATTTGATTGAAGTGGGATCCAATTCAGCAGTATATATAGGATAGAAGATGAAGCAAATATAGTGTGAAACTGTTTAATAGGTATAAAAGGCCCTGCGCTCTGCAGGCTACTTACAGTACAGCAGTAGTATAAAAGTATTCAACAAACGAAATGTCCTCAAAAGCTCGACGCGTTTCGCGTGCTATACTGCACGCTTCCTCAGGAGCAGTTGAAATAAAGTGTACACTTTATTTCAACTGCTCCTGAGGAAGCGTGCAGTATAGCACGCAAAACGCGTCGAGCTTTTGAGGACATCTTCTATCCTATATATACTGCTGAATTGGATCCCACTTCAATCAAATGCCCAGCTGGGTGTGGTCTATATGCTCCTTGATATGTGGTTCTGGTGAGCAGTTTGAACATATATAGAGTCGGGGTCACATGTATTAGTGGTGTTCAACTAAAGCACTCACTTTATTTATTGTTCCGTTTATTTTACTTTTTTGCACTATATATATTTCATTTTTATTTCCATGCGCTTCCATCAACATTCTGCACATATATGGCAATATCTTTGCCTATGGAATAAATATAGTGTGTTAGCTTCCTTCCAAACCTTCCATATCTTGCTATTAACACCAGAAGCTTTGCTGTGACTGTTTTTAATTACCACATTTATTGATGTTAATTACTGTTTATAATTACTCAACTATTCAATAAAATTAAAATAGAACTATTGTGATAGATTGTGATGCACACTTCATCTCTTATCTCTTCGACTACTACAGAAAACATTACTAATTGCGCAGCTCAAAATTGCATAATGATTCAAAGTACATTAACAGAGAAAAAAAGAGATGCAGGGGAGCCAAGTCGAGTCAAATGGATGGCAGAGAGGGATATTCATCATGCCCCCTTATTTCTAATTTATTGCAGTTGTTGTTTGCTAACAAATGCTTAAAACAGGTTTGGTGGTCTTTACACAAGAGCAAAGTTTATTGTCCCCGCGAGGTTCAAAGAAAACCGTTCAATTTCATTACCGACATAGTTTAACTTAAATATAATATTCAATGTATCAAAAATAAACTTTTTTTTTTATTTATATTTTTTTATTGAACATTTTTCAAATTAATACAAGATTTCAAAGAGAGGAGAGGGTGAGGGGGTGGGAGAAAAGGGGGGGCTGTTGTAGAAATTAGGGATGAGACTTTATAACTTGGTCTCTAGTTTACTACTTTGTTTTAATTGATTTCAGTTTTGTTCGTACGGCTTTTTATCAAATGCACCTCCTCCATTGCATAAAACAATACAGGCAGAGTTCCTTGTTTTCTTTCCAAGAATAATATTACACTTTCTGTAGGAGTTTGAGGAAAGTTTCTATAAGGTAAAGTTAAGAGCCATTAGATCTTCTTTATTCTCTTCCTCACTCTGTTTACAGTGCAATGGCATCACTGCATTTTGATCACCATTACTCATGGTGGCAATCAAAGAGCCACTACCCACCCCAGATACCCCAATAAGCACCCATCCCCAGTCCCCTGTGGCTGATTTCCCCCGCTTCCCATTTAAGTGAATGTGAAACGATCTGGGGCAGGTAGTGACTTTTGGATCACAGGCACAAATAGCAGCATAAAAAATACCAGTTGCGCCATATTCCTTTGATTCCTAAGCATTGTTTAAGGAAGGTTCTCTACCATTTTGCTCCATTCTTTCTGTTCCTTTTCCGCTTTGCTGTCTTCTTTTTCTTTATATTCTCTTTTTCATTTGCGTTTCTTTTTGAGATCATTATCACATGCACATTCAATTAAAGCATTTATATTAAAATATAATTTATAGTCAGGCACCGTAATATGTATGATCTTAAGAAAATATTTACCTGGCATAAGGATAGCAGCAGGAGATTCCACTCCAATTAAAAAGAATAATTTTACTTAAAGTAATACTGTCATGGGAAAACATGTTTTGTGCATCAGTTAATAGAGCTTCACCAGCAGAATCTTGCATTGTAATCCAAAATTTTTTTTTATATTTAATTTTGAAATGTCACATGGAGCTAGCCATATTCTTTTTTTCCAGAGTGCCACAACCATGTGACCTGTGCTCTGGTTGTAAGTTGTAGTGGTATCACCCCTCCCCCCCCCCCCCCCAGCAGCCGATCGGCAGAACAGTGGGAAGGTAGCAAGATAGCAGCTCCCAGTAGATATCAGAATAGCACTCAATAGTAAGAAATCCAAGTCCGGCTTGGGACTCCTCCTGTAACATGGGAGTAGGAGAAACAATAAGTTACCCGAAAGCAGTTCTAATATGTAGCGCTGGCTCCTTCTGAAAGCTCAGACTCAGACACAATGCACTCAGATGGCTGCCTATACACCAATATTACAACTAAAAAATAATAAAATTTTAAATGGAGTGAATTATTTGCTATGTAAACTCAAGTGTAATTTAGAAATTAAAAGTTCACCATAAACATCATGACAGTGTCCCTTTAACTACTATATTGGTACTCATACACAGTAATATGGATATAATAGGATACATGCTAAAACATTATGGCTTTACAGGCCCATATTAGGGCAGTGCATGTGTCTTTCCTTTGCCTACTCCCTGCCATTCTTATAATGCCCCAATAGATCAACATGTACTTTCCTTCATACAGAAACCCCTCAGTTTTAACTTACATAAACATTTGAAGTTATTCTGCTTCTCCACATCTATTTCTTTTTTTTCTGGTTCTTCTTAATTATTTTCCTGTTAAGTGGAAGATAATAAAAATTAGCAATTATCAGCATTACAACCCCAATAAGTATATTTGTCCTAAAAGATAACCTTGGAGCATCTGAAACATTTCAGTCATTTTGCTTCTCCAGATCTACTTCTTTTTCCGGTTCTCCTGGTAAGAATCAGTCAATAAGAGTCCAATAATTATATTTGTCCACAAGGATAACCTTGAAGCACAGATGTACTGTAAATAGCAGTGACATATTTATATTGCTGTTAAGAACTCAATAGACACAATAGAATAGGGATACAAAAGCTGTTGTACCCACAAGTCCACATCCTATAAGGAACATTATCTTCCATTGAAGTGGTTCTTTATGAATGTTTTCAGCTGCAGTATATATTTGTCCAGGACAATCTTGGAAGATAGATAATATAAATGGCAGAGCATTAAACCTGATTTTATGCTAAATGTCCGACTGTCTTATTATGGAGCAACATAACAGTGACTCAGCCTGGGCTATAACCTTCTACAGGCACAGAACTAATGCAAGTAATATAAAAAGAACTGATTTACCAGCATTAGTTGGATGAATATTAAAGGCAATGCAATCTGTTATCACATAATGGGCAGTTTCATGTTCTAAATAAAAACAGAAAATTTAAAAAATAATGTTTTCTGATACAAATCTTTCTTTAATATATATCCATACACCAACAACCATAAAATCCAATGCTGCCATAAATCAAATAAAAAAATCTCTGTGTAAAATGGTGTTATGACAGGGAATGCTCCAGCTAAATAAACACATAACAAACAACGCAAAAATCCTTAACAAAATAGTGAGCCATGATGCTTAAAAATGGCTGTATGGGTGGAGGCACATACATTCACATATTTCACTTTACATGTATAACATTTAATGGAGGTGTAATCAACACACACAGGACTTTAAACTGCACTCATTAGTCATGTACAGGTATAGGACCTGTTATCCAGAATGCTTGGGACCTGGGAATTCCAGGGGTCTTTCAGTAATCTCCATACTTTGTCTACTGAAAATAACATTTTAACATTAAATAAACCCAATAGGATAGTTTTTCCTCCAAAAGGGATTAATTATATCCTATATAGGATCAGCTACAAGGTAATGTTTTACTATTACAAATAAAAATGATTTCAGTATTTTTGAACTTTCTGGATAATAAGTTTCCAGATAACAGATCCTATACCTTTACAAAATAATATCTGTGTGACATGACTGATGAAAATTATGGAAGCCCTTTTAACCTGTTTTTGGTGTTTTGACGCTAGTACAGGTAAAGGATCCCTTATCCAGAAATTACGCAAAGCACATTTTCCCAAAATTGATTTCCTTTTTCTCTGTAAAAATAAAACAATGCTTTGTATTTGATCCCAACTAAGATATAATTAATCCTTACTGGATGCAAAATAATCCTATTTTTTAGGGTTTAATTAATGTTTTATTGATTTTTTAGTAGACTGAAGGTATGAAGATCCAAATTACGGAAAGAACCCTTATCCGGAATACCCTTGGTCCCGAGCATTCTGGGTAACAGGTCCCATACCTGTAGTTATACACAAAATAAAATAAAAAGGGGGGGTGTGCATCGCAGGAGTCGCCTTAGGGCAGCTCAGGGGCCAGAAATGCTGCTAAGTATAACAATATTACTGAACACTCACAATCAATCAGTTTGGAGTTCAGAGACCCTAAAAATCAGGCAGCATTTTCATTTTCATAATGGAAATAGGAAAGCTAATAATATAAATACACGTAAAAAAGTAAATATTAAAGCACAACTGTACATTTAATTCTCCGTGGCATAACAATAGAGGGAGCAGAATCCACAGTCATGGGGTTTGGATCATGTGCTTCCTTCATTGTTGCATATAAATCCCTGCTCCCCACCAGCTCTCAGGCAAAAGAGTGGGCAAGGAGCGGGGATGTATACACAAGTGACGAGTGCAGACAGGGGAAAGGATGGGGGGTAGTGTAAGCTAATCTGCGCTGCCCCCTGCCCCTCGCAAAAAAATCCTTTGGAGGGGCCACTGTTCAGATATAATGGCACACATGAAAAAAATCTAACACTGACATCTTTTTCTGGCATCACTACTACCCGCAATAAGAGCCAGCAGATTCATTTCCATCTGTGCTTCATTGTGCCTTAAAAAAATCAGCATTCATAAAGCACTTTCTTGAATAATGCCATAGCTCTGCAGTTTAGTTAATAATAGTTAATTTAACAGTTAGTGGCTTGCATTAAGAGCACCAATGAATCTGCACAGTTTGGATTGCCTGCACATAAATTTATGTTAAAGCCTCAATGCATTTCCAGTTTTTGTATTATCTTCAAGCCGTTATGACTTTTTGCCAGCGGAGCAATTATTCTAAAAATGACATTTTATGTTGTTGAAAGGTTTTGTTAAAAAGAGACGACTTTGAAAAGCTAATTGCAAGCCTTATTGTTATTACTAGAGAGGTAGGATTTAGACAACTATCTCAGCCTGCCTTTTACAGATGTCAATATAGAGCCTGCCTTAAAGATATTCTACTATTATAGCCAAAAAAAACTATGATTTACAAGAATATTAAAAATATTAAAATAAGGATGGCTTTCTCTAGTTCTGCAAAATGTACGATTTCATTCATAAGGTATCACTTATATTAAGGATTATTGATTTATTTGGGTTATGTGTCTAGTTGCATATACTGCCAGGATAGAGCCTTACCCCATATATAAAGCAGACTCATAACCAGAGCAAAATGGCTCAATAATTCGCCAGGGGGAGACATTCAGCCAGTGAGGAACAAGTTGCGGTAGTGTCAATAAAGTTGTGGTCAAATAAAAACAAAGTTGTCCACGTCAAAAAATTTGTGCTGTATCCGCATTTCGCAAATTTTCCAGCCAATTGAAACGGACCAGATTCACTCATCACTACTCATAACTCCCTCACCATATGCATCTTCATACACAGACACACACATACTGGGAAGCTGATTTATTAATTCTGGAATTCAAGTTTTTTCTCAACTTTTTAATCTGTTTTTCAATTTGCTATTCTTTCTTAGTCACTAGCATACTTCCGAAAAAACTTGGAGAAAATAGTTTGAATAGTCACAGGAAAAAATGAGACTGCAAAAAAAAAATCACGTTCTTCAATTCATTTTTAAAAATTTGAAAAAAAAACCAAAAAATAATATAACTTGAATTTTGAAAATAGACTTTGCATAGGCTTCTATAAAGGCTTCTATAAAGACGTGGCATTCATTTAAATCTTCAAGGTTTTTTTTTTATTCATCACTATTTATTTAAAAAACTCAAATTTGAAAATATTTGAGATGACTTCTTTTTGCAGTGAATTTCTCAAATCATGGACAGTAGAGTGTACCTGGGAATTGCTGCTTAATAATAAGCTCTCATAAAAATATTTGAACTGAGATTTATGGAAATCATTACTCAGAACATGAGGGTGCATGCATGTAATGCATGTAATACAGGAATGACTGCATTTCCTATATAGATTATACTATACAGTATTTTGGTTATACACATATATTTAAGGGTAGATAAGCTTAATGGCCCTGTCAAGTTAAAGCTTCCTTTGTGTTCCCGGACGACTGGCTTTATCTGTTTATATGGTGAAATGCAACTTACTATATATGATAGGATATACAGGATAAATCACCCGATTAGTCAAGTATGGGTAGAGTGCTAGAGGCCATGGGAAGCATCTCCCACATTAAGAAAATACAGGTATGGGATCCCTTATTCAGAAACCTGTTATTAAGAAAGCTCTGAATTACAGAATGCCATCTCCCATAGAATTTATTTTAAGCAAATAATTTAAAAAAATGTATATGATTTCCTTTTTCTCTGTAATTATAAAACAGTACCTTGTACTTGATAGTAACTAAGCTGCATGAATCCTTATTTGAGGCATAACAATCCTATTGGATTAATTTAATGTTTAAATGATTATTAGCAGACTTAAGGTATGTGATCCAAATTACATAAAGACCTCTTATCATAAAAAACTAAGCATTTCAGATAATAGATCCCAAGAGTTATTTTTTTCTATGGAAATTTTTTTATACCAGCTGGTTTCATGGATCCATTTTCTCTTTTGTTTTTACTTTCTTTAAAATGATTCTCTATTTTTATTAGCAGATATGATCTTATTTTGGCCTTGTGTATTTACTCATTTATTTGGTACATTCATGCTGTTGCTTACTCCATAACCGTGTTTGATTCAGACAATGTTTGTGATTCCATGTTTTTTAGTGTACCGTGTTTTTCTCTTTCTCTTTGTGAAGAAAGAGCTTTTAGTTCTTAATTGAGCATCAGATGTTTAATGGTTATCTTTAACATTCTTTTGGCACTACCCTGTTAGAATGACATATACTACCAATTATTAGGCTCAGGCAACAACATGGGGCTGTTATCTTAGGTGAGGCTAGTATAATCTATAGAAAACCTTTTACTGTAGTGCGCAATGTATTATTAGCCCCTTCATCTGAAAGGTCTCTATTAAGTACTACTTTGGTCAGTTAATAATAGGTTCACGTGTATAGACCTACTCTGTATCAGCACATTCAAGCATTGTATTTTGTTCAGCAGATAAAGACAGTATTTAGCAAGTGCCAGTGCATCTTACAACTCAGTTTTACAAAACAAAATAAGGTCTGTGGATTTATTACATTAAGATATAACTTGGTGCAGAATTCAAGTAAGAAACTTCTAAGGGGCACATTTACTAACCCACGAACGGGCCGAATGCATCCAATTGCGTTTTTTTCGTAATGATCGGTAATTTTGCGTTTTTTTCGGCGTCTTTACGATTTTTGCGTAAAAACGCGAGTTTTTCGGCGTCTTTACGAAAGTTGCGCAAAGTCGCGATTTTTTCGTAGTGTTAAAACTTGCGCGAAACGTCGCGCCTTTTAAGTTTTAACGCTACGATAAAGGCGCGACTTTGCGCGCAAGTGTTAACGCTACGAAAAAATTGTGACTTTGCGCAACTTTTGTAAAGACGCCGAAAAACTCGCGTTTTTACGCAAAAATCGTAAAGACGCTGAAAAACTCGCGTTTTTACGCAAAAATCGTAAAGATGCCGAAAAAATCGCAAAAAATACGAAAAAGTCGCAAAATGTTCGTTTCCAATCGGAATTTTTCGGATTCGAAATCGTGTCTTAGTAAATCAGCCCCTAAGTATACTCAGAAATGGATATTTTGATTACTGTATACAGGGATGGGATTTGTTATCCATAAACACGTTATCCGGAAAGCTCCAAATTACGGGAAGGCCTTCTCTCATAGAGCCAACTGTAATCAAATCATTTGCATTTTAAAAATGTTCTTTTTTCTCTGTGATAATAAAACAGTACTTGACTCCAGCTAAGATATAATTAATCCTATTGGGTTTATCTCTAGTGATGAGCAAATTTTTTCACCAACCATGGATTCTCAGTGAAATTCCTCATTTCAGCATTGGCTAATTTTTTCCACCAAAATTCACAGAGCGAGGAAAAAGTTGCAGTTGCATTAAAAAAGTTGTGTGGTAGCTGCATTTTGCAAAGTTTTTGCCATTTTGCTCATCACTATCTTGTGTTTAAATCATTTTTTTAGTAGACTTTTAGTATGGTGATCCAATTTACATACAGGTCCCTTATGTGGAAAACTCCAGGTCTTGAGCATTCTGCATAACAGGCACACTCACTGTATATTGTTTATGTTATTTAGGTACATAAGAGATGGCTGCTCGTGAAACTGCTGTATATCACATCAGATGACTCAAGTCTTTATTGTAAAACTAACTGCCCATGCCACACATATACATAATACATACACACATGGAATACTCTTCTAATACAGGTATGGGACCTATTATCCAGAATGTTCGGGACCTGGGTTTTCTGGATAAGGGATCTTTCCATAATTTGGATCTCCATAACTTAAGTCTGCTAAAATATAATTTAAATAATGAATAAACCCAATAAGGATTGATTCTATCTTAGGTGGGATCAATTACAAGGTACTGTTTTATTATTACAGAGAAAAAGGAAATAATTTTCAAAAATTAGAATTATTTGCTTATAATGGAGTCTATGGGAGATGGCCATTCTGTAATTCGGAACTTTCTGGATAACGGATTACCTGTACTAATATTCTAGTCTCTAATTACAGCAAATGTTGAGCAAAAAAAAAAAATAAAGAGAGTATTGTCTTGTGTATTACAGGGCTATGCTTTCTTCCCAGCTTGATATGATACAAGAAATAATGGTGCACTTAGTGACTGACAAGTCGTTACGTGAAATAAATTCAATAACTTTCCTCAGATTACTACATGGCAGCAATTTGAGATGAGTACACAGATTAGGGTTTGTTTGTTTGTTTTGAGACTCCACCAATTGTGTGATTAATTTCACTGCAAATAAAGCTGTAACTTGAATCACAGCAAATCCATAAATTCCTGCTCTAAATCTTATTTTTGGAATTCTGTATTAAATTACTCTCTCCAGAAAATGTTCAAATTCAGAAAATGATGTAAAGGGGTGGTTCGCCTTCAGGTTAACTTTTAGTATGTTATAAAATGGCCTATTCCTATCAACTTTGCAATTGGTCTTCATTTTTAAAGCTTTTTAACTTTTTGCCTTCCTCTTCTTGAGCTTTTCAATTTTATTTTTATTGCAACTTTTTATTACTTATCTTTCTGTTTAGACCATCCTCAATTCATATTGCGGTCTCCTATTCAAATCACTGCCTGGTAACTAGGTTAAATTGAAGCCTAGCAACCAGCTGCTGAAATTCCCAACGGAGAGCTGCTGAACAAAAAACTAAACAATTCAAAAAATAAAAAAAAGACCAGTTACAAATTGTCTCAGAATAGCACTCTCTACATCATACTTTGTTGTACTGAAATTGGTCGTTAAAGGAAGGAAAAATCTTTTATGTGTATAGTCAGCTTTAGGGGCAGATTTATCAAAATGTAAGATTAGAACTTAATATCTCGCTTAAAGATTCACTCACATTCTATTCATTCCTATGGGATTTTTAGAAGCATAATTATTAAATGGTGAGTTATAACTTTCACCCATAGATAACTACAGTTGCAAAAATCCCATAGGAATGAATAGAGCGTGGGTGAGTTTAAGCTCTAAACTCACATTTTGGTAAATCTGGACCTTAGAATCAAAATAGGCAGTGTAGGACCCATTTACAATGAGGGGCCCCGACATGGCATATTTTGTCCAAAGTGTGGTACTTACGCCTCATTTTTGGTAAAAATAATTTTTAAAGGCAATCTTCTCCTTTTTGATTACAAATAATGGCTAATTATCCTTTCTAGACCAAGCGCTGCCAATTTCTTTCTGTGTTTCATGCCTTCCTGAATGCTCTATATGTACTTTTACAACTATTTGTCACACGCATTCTTGAGAGACTTTTCACTTTTACCAGTTTAGTGATGAATTCATCTTGTCAGGGACGTTCTTTGCCAGAGCGCTAAAAATGTTTTAGTCCTGTAGTAAGGGGATGGCTTGTTCATTTTTCAAGTACAGGTATCGGATCCCTTATCCGGAAACCCGTTATCCAGAAAGCTCCGAATTACGGAATGCCCGTCTCCCATAGACTCCATTTTAATCAAATAATTCAGAATTTTAAAACTGATTTCCTTTTTCTATGTAGAAAAAAAACAGAACCTTGTAATTGATTCCAACTAAGATATAATTAATCCTTATTGGATGCAAAACAATCCTATTGGGTTTAGTTAATGTTTTATTGATTTTTTAGTAGACTTAAGGTATAGAGATCCAAATTACGGAAAGACCCCTTATCCGGAATACCCTTGGTCCCGTGCATTCTGGATAATGGGTCCTATACCTGTACTATGATGTAATAACGCATATTTTTAAGACTATGAATAATGGTTTTACCATTTTTCTCTCATTACATGCATTCTTTTTCCAAAAGCATATTGTATTGGATATCTATGTTTTTACAATATTTGCATTAGAATGACTGATTAGAAAATCCCAGAATACATTTCATATTCTGATATTTGTAAGGGATCTATCTTAAGCTTTTCAAGGCCACCACCGTCTGTGAAATGCAATTAGAGCAGGTTCCATTATTAAGCGAAGGTCTAAGTATTTGTGATGTTTTCCTACCATAGTTAGCAGGTCACAAAACTCATGGCAGTAATAGAAAACAGGTTATGTAAATGTTGCTATTTACTTCAGTTTAAAGGGAAGCCACGTATAATCAACAGATCTGCTATAATATGAAATGTCCTGCTGAAGGAGCATTTCGTATTACAGCAAAATGATATTTTTGATCATCACAGGAGGAACTAGGACAATAACAATAGTCATCTCTCTCTCTATTTCTCTTTCATCTGCATTGGAAGAACAAATCACTAGGGAGCATGTCTGTATTCAGTAGAGCCATATTCTTGAGGAGAGGGAGGCATGTTGGTGATTGTGCTTATTGAACTATAGAGAGGGTCCAAATAATGTTGAAAGTGCTCGAGAGAGGGTCCCACGTTAGTCTCCTCTTTAATAAAATTAATTTGTTTATATAAGTCCTGTGAGTGCTGACCCTCTCTAGAGCACTATATATATATATATATATATATAGACAAGAACAAACAGGAGCACACCCTTCAAGCAAAAGCAAATGCCCTCGGTGCTGGTCAAAAAATTCAATAGACAGGCAAAGTACCGCACACATAGGGACTTTATGAAAAAACAAAAAGGGTTTATTGAAAAAGATCCGGATCTTTTTCAATAAACCCTTTTTGTTTTTTCATAAAGTCCCTATGTGTGCGGTACTCTGTCTGTCTATATATATATATATATATATATATATATATATATATATTTATATATATAATCTTTGGTTGTCTAAACTATGCAACAGTCTCTGGAATGACTGCAGGCAAAAGGTGAGATCATAATGCATTTTAGAAATTTCTTTGTGACCTTTAAGCACTGCCAAAAGTTAGTTCTTGCTTCAGTCTAAGAATTGTAAGGTTTCTCAAATTGGATCACTATACATAACAGTATCAATACAGGTATGGGATCCCTTATCCGGAAACCCATTATCCAGAAAGCTCAGAAAAAAAATTCTGATTTTTAAGATTGATTTCCTTTTTCTCTGTAATTATAAAACAGTACCTTGTACTTGATCCAAACTAGGATATAATTTATCATTATTGGAGGCAAAACAATCCTGTTGGGTTTGATTAATGTTTTATTGATTTTTTAGCAGACAAGTTATGGAGATCCAAATTACGGAAAGACCACTTATCCGGAATACCCTTGGCCCCGAGCATTCTGGATAATGGGTCCTATACCTGTATTATCTAAAATAAAACAACTAAGGCCATTGACACCCAGTCTGTACCAATCCTCCATCTTTATTTGTATTTCTATTCTATATTGGTAAGGTCTGAATGCTAATAGCTGGGTCTTTGTTTCCTTTTAATGACAGATACTATTTAGTGGTATACCAAGTGATGCCGTCACTCCTCCACTCCAGGGTTTGTAGTGGCCTATTCTCTGAGGTATATGTAACTATTGGGCACTATTCTTTTCACCAATTACCAAAAAAGATGGGGAATGAATTTCTATAGTGGTAAGGTTTGAGTGCTTAAAGCTGGGTCTTTGTTTTCTTTTAGTGGTATATACAGTACTATTTAGTTGTATAACAAACACTCCTCAGGGTTTGTAGTGGCCTAGTCTCTGAGGTATATTGCTAGTTTCATGGCAGTATATTGGCAGTATAAATATTATCAGTATTTCTGTAATGAATTAAAAAATATTATATATTCTTATCTGTGAACTGAAAATCAAATTCATTTAGTTAGAATTAACCTAAAAATGGAAGAAAAACAGTGCACAAGAGAATTTCAACACAGATTTTTTTTTTCCTATTTGAACCATTTAATATAATATGATAATATAGGTGTTTATTGGTAGGTTGATTCCCTTATATACTTTGTAACATAAATCATTCTAATACATAAAATTCGTATGTATTTGGTTAGAATTTTTCTTGCATCCCAGTAAATAGCCACAGCATACCTTTCAGCAGCATCCAGTTATATTTTCTAGTAAACAAGTTGGAGATAAACACATTCCTAAGACAATTATATCCTTCATTTTTTTAATTAAAAGTGGATGTTTCCCGAAGCACATATGGTGCGTGGCTTACAGGCACAATTAAAGAAGAAAAAACTGTGTATAACAGCAATGGTGAAATGAAGAAACCTAATAAATACTGCTGCCCATGTTTCTGTACCTACAGCATAGCCATACGTGAGATAGATTTCTTTTCTGTATACGATGCATTTTTGTTTTCTGGTTAATTCTTCTGTTGTCATCTGTCAGTCTAAATTGTTTTCAGCTATCAGAATTCATTAATTTTCTAAAATATAAATACACATAATATTGGTAGAATTTGTCAGTTCACAGGACCAAAAATCATGTATTTATATTTGACTACACCTGCCTGTATAAAGCTGTTTGTTCTTCAATAAAAGACCATGAAACCAATCTACAGAGCAGTTGTTACTGCTCAAAATGCAGGACTGTTATATGTAATGTGTAATAACTGGGGGCATACTATAGGGAGAAAAGGGCTGGAAGGAAATTTGGGAGTTCCCTCTTTTACAGTTGGAGAGCTGACAGCTATTCTGTAGAAAATACTTTTTAATAGAAGTCGTGCCAAGAGGTTTGCTTTGGCTTTTAGTACAAATTTGAAAAAAGAGGAAAAACACACTTTCACAAAGTTAACTCTTGAAGCTCAGCTCTTAATTCAGCAGATAGCGCATTATGTGGTGTGATAGTCATACCTCCATTCATTGACTAAAGCATGGTGGTATCACGATAAGGTACAGGTATGGGACCAGTTATCCAGATTACTCGGGACCTGGAGTTTTCCGGATAAGGGGTCTTTTTTGTAATTTGGATTGCCAAATAGTTTAAAACCTTATATAAATCCAATAGGATTTTGCAACCAATATGGATTCATGCAGCTTAGTTACCGTAGTAAAAAATGTGAACTATTTGATTATGAATTCTATAGCAAATGGCCGTCCTGTAATTCACAGCTTTCTGCATATTGGTTATTCAGTTTCCATATCTTCAATTTGTCATAAAAGACAACAGACACACATGCTGTGTCCCATATGTTTACTTACATATTGCCTGCATTACTTTCAATTAAGGGGAAACAAAAAACAACAAAAAATGTCTGTAAAACTGAAATTTACCGTAATTCCTTTTTCATACTGTTCACTATACAGGTATGAGACCCTTTATCCAGAAACCCATTATCCAGAAAGTTTTGAAATATGGAAAGGTCATCTCCCATAGACTCTATTATAAAAAAAATAATTCAATTTAATTATTGTTTACATAATTTTTTAGTAGACTTAAAGTATGGAGAGCCAAATAATGGAAAGACCCCATATATGCAAAACCCCAAGTCCAAATATTCTGGATAACAGGTCCCACACTTGTATTAGCAATTTTTACACCTCTAGTATAAAAAATGTGAAACAGCAGCACCCCTTGTTGCTCTGGTTTCCTCAGAAAATTAAGTTACTGAACAGAAAAGCATCTCCTGGCCTTTTGCTGCTCAGTTCTTTGTTCAGTTCTATCCCTCAGCTGACAATGAGTGACTAAACAGAGCAGAGAAGCATCAGGAGCTGCTTCTCTGCTATACTTAGTAAAGTAATCTTTGTACAGCTGGCTGATGCTACTGTTTGACATTCATAATGTTAGCCGGTTAACTGCTCATAATATTAATTACTGGGAATACTAATTATTTATGCTCAGAAGAGCAATTTTACATGAATTTGTTTGAGGGTGTTTAGCTCCCCTTTATATACGCAGTAAAGGCTGCTGGGCCTGGTTTCTTTTGTACTCCATATTCCACACAATACATGAAGAATTATGTATATTTCTTGATTAAGACTTTCAGGTAGAACAGACAAACTAATCCTGGATGTAGAAGTACTTACAAATGGCTGTCCTTCTGTTTGACAGCTGCAAACTTGCTTTTTTCACTCAATTTTTTGCTATAGTTACTTTATTTTCTTGGCAGCTCTCCTCTCCTATTCTGCTTTGGAGACGTGAACACTTCACTAACTTGTTAAGACATTGCAGTTTAAAAGCCAGAATGAAAGACAACCTCTCCTTGGAATAATACTTTTGAAGTTGCTGCATGAAGCCACTTTGTAGTCACACTCCAAAAAATGTCATATTCTTTTGCAAATGAGCAAATATTCTGTGCCAAAACATCATGGAAGACTTTAGAGAATACCCATAGGGAATGGCACCTCCCTATGTTTTTTTTTTGTGTGTGTGTGAACAAGGATGAAGATGGAAGCCCCTCACTACACAAAGTTTACAAAAGCTGAAGAAGGAATGAAACTAAAGTAATATTGCATTTAAAGCCCAATATCATAGTGCAAGGGAGACTGGCTACTCTTTGGCAATGGGAAAATGTCGAAGAATTTTTAGTTTAAGAAACTGGCAGGTATGGTATTTACCTTTACATAAGAAGAGAGTTCTTATGTAAATGGGCAAAAGGATAAGCTGCCATGGATTCTTGTTCTCTTTCATCATCTGGTTTCTCAAAAAGTGTCCTACAGTGAACAACTTTTTATGAGAATTAGCAGAATGCTTGGTTTAGTAAGCAATAACTTTCAAGGGTTCATTTACTTGAACAGAAGTGCAAGAATGCAGGCAGTACAGTATTGGCAGCATGAATGCATGTCTCTATTTTGGAGCACAGAGATCTGCAGCAATTCTGTGACCCACAAGGTAGTAAGAAAAGTACAAAAATCATGGCGAATTGCACCATTTTTTGCATTTGCATTCTTCCCTACAATACAAGTTTGTCCCACCATGGTTTTATGTGACAGAGATCTTGCCAGACAAATTGAATTGCCTTCTATGAAAAGGTGAACAGAAACCTAGACTCCTGAATGGCAGGGGATGTGATCTACCTAGACTTTGCTAAAGCATTTGATACAGTACCACACAAAAAGTTACTGATTAAATTAAGACATATTGGCCTGGAACATAATATTTTGGTACTTGGATGGATAACTGGCCGAAGGATAAATTACACAAAGTGGTGGTAAATGGAACACTTTTTAATTGGAGGGGGTCTATCCTTGGGTCCTTTAATTTGTTTATGAATGACCCGGAGGCAGGCATTGTAATTACTGTGTCTATATTTGCCATTGATATAAAAATGTGCAAAACTATCAGTTCCGTGCAGGATGCCACAACAGATCTGACTAAATTGTAAAACTGGGCAGAGAAATAGCTAATGAAGTTCAATGTTGATGAATACAGGGTTATGTATTTGAGCAAAAATATTCTAAATGCTAGTTGCACACCTAGGGGCCCATTTACTTACTCACGAACGGGCCGAATGCGTCCGATTGCGTTTTTTTCGTAATGATCGGTATTTTGCGACTTTTTCGTTACCAATACGATTTTTGCGGAAAAACACGAGTTTTTCGTAGCCATTCCGAAAGTTGCGATTTTTTCGTAGCGTTAAAACTTGCGCAAAAAGTTGCGATTTTTTTCGTAGTGTTAAAACTTGCGCAAAACGTCGCGCCTTTTAAGTTTTAACGCTACGAAAAAAGCGCAACTTTTCGCGCAAGTTTTAACGATACGAAAAAATCTTTCGGAATGGCTACGAAAAACTCGCGTTTTTTCGCGCAAATCGTATTGGTAACGAAAAAGTCGCGATAATTTCCGAAAAGTCGTAAAGGCGCCGAAAAAATCGCAAAAAATACGAAAAAGTCGCAAAATGTTCGTTTTCCAATCGGAATTTTTCCAATTCGGTCGGAATTCGTGTCTTAGTAAATCAGCCCCCTAGTGAAATGAACTCTGAGTGGATACTAAAGTAAATAAAGTACTTTCTTATATATAAAGGGCAATGACTTGAGGGGTGCAAACATAATTTTGTTTTTTACAGATACCTTGTAAGGCCTTACCTTGAGTATGCAGTGTAGGTTTACGCTACATCCTAAAATGAGCTGGAAAAAGTGCTGGTACAAGGAAAGGAACAATTTTACTAAATTAATTAAGGAAGGCAATCAGGTTTGGGGCTGTTCTTCTGGAGAAAAGGCACTTGCAAGGGGACATGAGTACTTTAGGCATGTGCATTAGAAAATATTATAGACAGATTGTGGAAGATCTATTTTTAAATATAACAGAACAAAAAACAAGAGGCTGCCCCTTTAGACTTGAGAAACAGATGTTCAAGTGCGTAATTACTTCTGTAACTCGCCATTTAAATGACATTAGTGCCTGTGTTCATAAATGATCCCTAAAATATCTTATTCTTAATGTATGCTAACACTTTTCTGTATCCATTAAATCAACGAATACAACATGTTTCTCTTTTGATTGCTTTATTACTAACTTACAAACTACTAATACTAGTTATCAAAACTCGGAAATCTGTGCAGCAATGTTAACTGTTTAGTTATTCCAATACTTAACTATCATGCCATATATATCTTACGCACAGATGTGTATCCTGGAAGAGAAAGAACACAAACTCTCTCAGGCAGTTTAACTTTCACTTTTTGATCTAAATTAAAATATAACTTGGTAGTGTTAATAATCATGATCATAATCCCTTGAGCAGGAAAGAAATTAAATATCTAGTAACAAAGTTTGTTGTGTCAATTGAAACAAAGTGTCACTTGCAGCTCAGTTATTTAACTGGGTGAACGTTTTAGTCCCAAATGGAACATTTTCAAGAACCAGCTGCACTGCCGCATTAACCCAATATTAAACACTTCAAGGGTTATAAAAGCTTGCTAGACTGCTTTATGCCTTTTGGCACTTATGATGCACAAACCTTTGGAATGGTTTCATGGGGACTTATGTTCCCGGAACCACAAACAAAAACACTTATTTATATTTAAGCTACATAAATAAGCTTTTGCAATAATGATGTGATAAAAGTGCATTAAATTCCTAATACTCCAGGCTTTATAAGGGGATGGGAAATAAGTCATTGCACCACAGCATTTTGTAAAGTCTTTCTAACATAAAAATAGATACATTTGTAACGTATTGGTAGGCATCATGCATTAACCTTTCTTATACACTTATAAACACCGCAGCTAAATGGAACAGCATTTATATCACCAAGATCTATAAGGTATGTTTTCGTAAAGAATATTATTCTTCATAAAAACCTTCATTCCCACCTACAAAGGATAACACTGACTAGAGCAGGGTCAATATCATAGGAGAAAATATAGAAGCAGGATTAAGTTTGCTCTGAGTCTAATAATTAACAATAAACAGATATCTAGACCAACAGATGGTTAGTTGCTATGTATGGGTTGCTATACAATGAGCAAACTCTACACCATTTACTACATTACCAACACTATACACTAAGGGATCATTAAAGCTGTAGAACATCTACCTCAGATCTACCTTAGATCTAATTAAAATATGCAATAAAAAGTGCAAAGTTGAACTGGTCTAATGACCTATTGCAACCATTTAGCAGGAAGCACTTACTGGTCTTCTCTTTAAAAGCAAACATCTTGCTATGGGCACCTGCACCTGGGCATACATAGTGCCCTGTGGCTTTTCTGACTATATAAGTTCTACATAAGGATATATCAATGGGTGTCGGGATCCTCTTTTGACATGTATTCAACAGTTTTATAATATAATTAGTGAGTCCTATACACCAAAAATTGATCTTGTCACATCCGTGACTATCAATAAAAGGCTGAGACTTTTTTTTTTTTTATTAATCTTATTTTTTTCTATTACAAATCTTACCGAGACCATGCCAAGTGTCTAGGGTATGGTTTAGGCACCATCATTAAAATTGCAATTGTGGTGTGCAAAGGTATGAAAGATTTTGAAAAAATTCACAGATGGCGAAACTTGGAATTTTCCCTCAGTAGCCTTTGCCACCAATCATTGTTCTCTGAAAATATTTGTGACCCAGCGGAGGAACTGCAGATCGGATCGGCAAGAGAGAGTAAAAGGAGAGACCTTTCTCTTAAAGAATGAGGTAGGCAAGAATGAGCGATATTTTTCAGCAGGTATTGACCAATGGAAAAATCCACGGTTTGCCATCTGTGAATTTTTTGCATGAAAACCGCAGGAAATCCAAAAAAAAGGGCAAGAACAACACCCCAAGAAAAAAAAGGCCAGAGAAAAAAAGCCCCGTCTCTTGACATCAATGCATTTTGCACACAAATACAGTGAAAAATCGCCCATTGCATTTCATGAAAATTCACCATTTCAAATTTTTTTGTAGTTTCACAAGTTTGTCAGCAAAGCAAAACAGACAAATTCACTTATCACTAACAGAAGATAATTGCACCCCAAATACATTGAGAGCAGCAGCTACATTTTATGCAGAATCGGTGTGCAGTGGTACATTAAGCACTTTATCATTAAGACAGAATGGGTACTGGCACCCCTAGTACATTATAAATTAAAGACTAGTCTCCCCTCTTTTCTACCTGTTGGCTGTACGACATATGGGTAAACATCAGGTGATGCGCCCTGTATGTACCGTATAGATTTTGTCCAAAGCAAGTACTCAAGCTGATTAGCAATAGGGTGCATGCCTACCATTAAGTACTTATTACCTATTGGGACCTCACTCTTATGATTCAATAGAGACCAAGATTTATATGCACCTTCAAGACACTGAATAATTAAGCCTATGGCAGCTGATGCCTTACTTTCTATCTTCTTTCTACATTATCAGTCCAGGCCTGCATACAGTTATGCTTTTGATCATTTATGCAAGAAATACATTTATTGTAATATTTATTTACAAAACAGTTGTTTACTTAAAAATCAGAGAAGAATAAAAATCACATATCAATCAAGATAAATACACCCCAGTAGGTATCAACACATTTATTAGGCACATTGCTAGCATTTTACCAATTCATTAAGTAAAAACACTGAGAAATGCATACAGCGGCACGTCAGCACAGAGTATTTTACTATTATTATAAGAAATCAACTTAGTTGCTGTATAAATTATGAAACAATGTTGATGACTCACGTCCTGCACAAAAACAAGAAATAAAAAGCGGCAACAAATAGGCACCAATCAGCCAGACACACAGACAGTAATTTATACAGTTATGTATACATAATAAATGAAGGTAAAAAATACATCTTGTAGAGGTCTCACAAAGGTTGCATCTCAAGTATGTCTATGGTGTAATGTAACTGACAGTTAAAAAATGTTTGGACAAGGCCTAGTAACCCATAATAACAAATGCTATCTGACAGGCCTAGGGCAACCCATAGATTATGGCAAATGCCAGAGAGGCTGCTGTAAGATTCCATAGACAGTCACTATTAAGGGGCAGGTGGGGGCTAATGCCAGAGCCTATTGAATCCCAGTCTGGGGCTGCTACCTGCTAAATGGTTGCTATCGGTTACATTACTCCACCAACAAAGTGACTGTAAGAACCTGTGACCGCCACGTGAAGTAATCTTGGGAGTCCTATTGACCCTCACCCTGTAGAGAGGAGGTGTGCCCATTCAAATGTAGTAGTACATAGACCACTCTGCTATGCAGTAAAGTTAGTCAACAAAGATATAGAGAGAAACAATGATGACCTCCCTTATATGCTCCCTTAAGCCACGAGGAAATGTTTTTTTTCCTTTTGGGGTGTCATGTATCGCTGGATATCCTTTGTGTGGATGAAGCAATGGGATGTTTGTCAGAAAAGCATTGAAAGAAGGGGGTCAAGAAAAGAGTTTATAACTGCATTTGTTGTGCTTAGGTAGGTTTGGGTCAGATTTGATACCTGTTAAAGGAGAACTTAACCCTAAAAATGAATATGGCTTGAAATGCGATATTTTATATACTGAACGTACTGCACCATCCTAAAGGTTCAACATCTCTATAGTAGTAATGATCCAGGCCTTCAAAGTTGTCACAGGAGCTCCCCATTTTGGATCTTGTTAGAAAAGTCTGCAACATTTACATGATGAGTGTGCTCTGGGAAGCTATTAAGCAGCTAAGCTTAGTAGTCATCGAAAATTAACAAGCAGAAAATAAGGTTAGCTTGTATTCTGCTGTGAATTGCATTGGTTTCTGAGCTGCCATAACAACAATGATTGAGTCATAATCACTAACTAATGGAGGACCGTAAAATATAACTAATACAGTGTTATTTTTTAATAGCAAATGTTTGTATGTTTGGTAACTTAGGTAAGTGTATTTTAGGCTATAAAAGGGCGATCATCATCTTGTGCCTAACACTTGGTACCCTTCAGCGATTTAAATTTTCCTTCTCCTTTAACCCTTTGATGGATTAATAATAAATGAAACATTTCCCTTTTAATCTGCAGGAGTCCAAAACTGTTTCAGGAAAAAAGTGAGGAGAAGAGGAGTGAGGAGAAGAAAAGAGAGGAGAAAAAAATTGAGGGGCAGAGGAGTGATGAGGGGAGGAATGAGGGGCAGGAGAATAAGAAGTGAAGGAGTGAGGACCAGAAGAATAAGAAGTGAAGGAGTGAAGGGAAGAGAAGTGAGAGGCAGAGGAGTGGGGAGGAGAGGAGTGAGGGGCAGAAGAATAAGAAGTGAAGGAGTGACGGGAAGAGAAGTGAAAGGCAGAGGAGTGAGGAGGAGAGGAGTGAGGGGCAGAAGAATAAGAAGTGAAGGAGTGAGGGGCAGAGAAGTGAGGAGGAGGAGAGGAGTGAGGGGCAGAAGAATAAGAAGTGAAGGAGTGAGGGGCAGAAGAATAAGAAGTGAAGGAGTGAGGGGCAGAGAAGTGAGGAGGAGAGGAGTGAGGGGCAGAAGAATAAGAAGTGAAGGAGTGAGGGGCAGAGAAGTGAGGAGGAGAGGAGTGAGGGGCAGAAGAATAAGAAGTGAAGGAGTGAGGGGCAGAGAAGTGAGGAGGAGAGGAGTGAGGGGCAGAAGAATAAGAAGTGAAGGAGTGAGGGGCAGAGAAGTGAGGAGGAGAGGAGTGAGGGGCAGAAGAATAAGAAGTGAAGAAGTAAGGGGCACAGAAGTGTGGAGGAGAGGAGTGAGGGGCAGAAGAATAAGAAGTGAAGGAGTGAGGGGCAGAGAAGTGAGGAAGAGAGGAGTGAGGGGCAGAAGAATAAGAAGTGAAGGAGTGAGGGGCAGAAGAATAAGAAGTGAAGGAATGAGGGGCAGGGAAGTGAGGAGGAGAGGAGTGAGGGGCAGAAGAATAAGAAGTGAAGGAGTGAGGGGCAGAGAAGTGAGGAGGAGAGGAGTGAGGGGCAGAAGAATAAGAAGTGAAGGAGTGAGGGGCAGAAGAATAAGAAGTGAAGGAGTGAGGGGCAGAGAAGTGAGGAGGAGAGGAGTGAGGGGCAGAAGAATAAGAAGTGAAGGAGTGAGGGGCAGAGAAGTGAGGAGGAGAGGAGTGAGGGGCAGAAGAATAAGAAGTGAAGGAGTGAGGGGCAGAAGAATAAGAAGTGATGGAGTGAGGGGCAGAGAAGGGAGGAGGAGAGGAGTGAGGGGCAGAAGAATAAGAAGTGAAGGAGTGAGGGGCAAGAGAAGTGAGGAGGAGAGGAGTGAGGGGCAGAAGAATAAGAAGTGAAGGAGTGAAGCCAGAGAAGTGAGGAGGAGAGGAGTGAGGGGCAGAAGAATAAGAAGTGAAGGAGTGAGGGGCAGAGAAGTGAGGAGGAGAGGAGTGAGGGGCAGAAGAATAAGAAGTGAAGGAGTTAGGGGCAGAGAATTAAGAAGGAGAGGAGTGAGGGGCAGAAGAATAAGAAGTGAAGGAGTGAGGGGCAGAGAAGTGAGGAGGAGAGGAGTGAGGGACAAAGAAGTGAGGAGGAGAAGAGTGAGGGGGCAGAGAAGTGAGGAGGAGAGGAGTGAGGGGAAGAGAATTGAGGAGGAGAGGAGTGAGGGGCAGAAGAATAAGAAGTGAAGGAGTGAGGGGCAGAAGAATAAGAAGTGAAGGAGTGAGGGGCAGAAGAATAAGAAGTGAAGGAGTGAGGGGCAGAAAAATAAGAAGTGAAGGAGTGAGGGTCAGAGAAGTGAGGAGGAGATGAGTGAGGGGCAGAGAAGTAAGGAGGTGAGGAGTGAGGGGCAGAGAAGTGAGGTGGAGAGGAGTGAGGGGCAGAATAGTAAGAAGTGAAGGAGTGAGGGGCAGAGAAGTGAGGAGGAGAGGAGTGAGGGGCAGAAGAATAAGAAGTGAAGGAGTGAGGGGCAGAAAAGTGAGGAGGAGAGGAGTGAGGGGCAGAAGAATAAGAAGTGATGGAGTGAGGGGCAGAAGAATAAGAAGTGAAGGAATGAGGGGCTGAGAAGTGAGAAGGAGAGGAGTGAGGGGCAAAAGAATAAGAAGTGAAGGAGTGAGGGTCAGAGAAGTGAGGAGGAGATGATGAGGGGCAGAGAAGTAAGGAGGTGAGGAGTGAGGGGCAGAGAAGTGAGGTGGAGAGGAGTGAGGGGCAGAATAGTAAGAAGTGAAGGAGTGAGGGGCAGAGAAGTGAGGAGGAGAGGAGTGAGGGGCAGAAGAATAAGAAGTGAAGGAGTGAGGGGCAGAAAAGTGAGGAGGAGAGGAGTGAGGGGCAGAAGAATAAGAAGTGATGGAGTGAGGGGCAGAAGAATAAGAAGTGAAGGAATGAGGGGCTGAGAAGTGAGAAGGAGAGGAGTGAGGGGCAAAAGAATAAGAAGTGAAGGAGTGAGGGGCAGAAGAATAAGAAGTGAAGGAGTGAGGGGCAGAAGAATAAGAAGTGAAGGAGTGAGGGGCAGAGGAATTAGAAGTGAAGGAGTGAGGGGCAGAGAAGTGAGGAGGAGAGGAGTGAGGGGCAGAGAAGTGAGGAGGGGAGGAGTGATGGGCAGAGAAGTGAGGAGGGGAGGAGTTAGGGGCAGAAGAATAAGAAGTGAAGGAGTGAGGGGCAGAAGAATAAGAAGTGAAGGAGTGAGGGGGCAGAGAAGTGAGGATGAGAGGAGTGAGGGGCAGAATAATAAGAAGTGAAGGAGTGAGGGGTAGAGAAGGGAGGAGGAGAGGAGGGAGAGGCAGAGAAGTGAGGATGAGAGGAGTGAGGGCAGAAGAATAAGAAGTGAAGGAGTGAGGGGCAGAGAAGTGAGGGGCAGAAGAATAAGAAGTGAAGGAGTGAGGGGCAGAGAAGTGAGGAGGAGAGGAGTGAGGGGCAGAAGAATAAGAAGTCAAGGAGTAAGGGGCAAAGAAGTGAGGGGCAGAAGAATAAGAAGTGAAGGAGTGAGGGGCAGAGAAGGGAGGAGGAGAGGAGTGAGGGGCAGAATAATAAGAAGTGAAGGAGTGAGGGGCAGAGAAGTCAGGAGGAGATGAGTGAGGGGCAGAGAAGTAAGGAGGAGAGGAGTGAGGGGCAGAAGAATAAGAAGTGAAGGAGTGAGAGGCAGAGAAGTGAGGAGGAGAGGAGTGAGGGGCAGAATAGTAAGAAGTGAAGGAGTGAGGGGCAGAGAAGTGAGGTGGAGAGGAGTGAGGGGCAGAATAGTAAGAAGTGAAGGAGTGAGGGGCAGAGAAGTGAGGAGGAGAGGAGTGAGGGGCAGAAGAATAAGAAGTGAAGAAGTGAGGGGCAGAGAAGTGAGAAGGAGAGGAGTGAGGGGCAGAAGAATAAGAAGTGAAGGAGTGAGGGGCAGAGAAGTGAGGAGGAGAGGAGTGAGGGGCAGAAGAATAAGAAGTGAAGGAGTGAGGGGCAGAGAAGTGAGGAGGAGAGGAGTGAGGGGCAGAAGAATAAGAAGTGAAGGAGTGAGGGGCAGAAGAATAAGAAGTGAAGGAGTGAGGGGCTGAGAAGTGAGGAGGAGAGGAGTGAGGGGCAGAAGAATAAGAAGTGAAGGAGTGAGGGGCAGAAGAATAAGAAGTCAAAGAGTGAGGGGCAGAGAAGTGAAGAGGAGAGGAGTGAGGGGCAGAAGAATAAGAAGTGAAGGAGTGAGGGGCAGAAGAATAAGAAGTCAAGGAGTGAGGGGCAGAAGAATAAGAAGTGAAGGAGTGAGGGGCAGAGAAATTAGAAGTGAAGGAGTGAGGGGCAGAGAAGTGAGGAGGAGAGGAGTGAAGGGCAGAGAAGTGAGGAGGGGAGGAGTGAGGGGCAGAAGAATAAGAAGTGAAGGAGTGAGGGGCAGAAGAATAAGAAGTGAAGGAGTGAGGGGCAGAGAAGTGAGGAGGAGAGGAGTGAGGGGCAGAATAATAAGAAGTGAAGGAGTGAGGGGCAGAGAAGTGAGGAGGAGAGCAGTGAGGGGCAGAAGAATAAGAAGTGAAGGTGTGAGGTGCAGAAGAATAAGAAGTGAAGGAGTGAGCAGCAGAAGAATAAGAAGTGAAGGAGTGAGGGGAAGAAGAATAAGAAGTGAAGGAGTGAGGGGTAGAGAAGTCAGGAGGAGAGGAGTGAGGGGCAGAAGAATAAGAAGTGAAGGAGTGGGGGCAAAGAAGTGAGGGGCGGAAAAATAAGAAGTGAAGGAGTGAGGGGCAGAGAAGTGAGGAGGAGAGGAGTGAGGGGCAGAAGAATAAGAAGTGAAGGAGTGAGGGGCAAAGAAGTGAGGGGCAGAAGAATAAGAAGTGAAGGAGTGAGGGGCAGAGAAGGGAGGAGGAGAGGAGTGAGGGGCCGAAAAATAAGAAGTGAAGGAGTGAGGGGCAGAAGAATAAGAAGTGAAGGAGTGAGGGGCAGAAGAATAAGAAGTGAAGGAGTGAGGGGCAGAGAAGTGAGGAGGAGAGGAGTGAGGGGCAGAAGAATAAGAAGTGAAGGAGTGAGGGACAGAGAAGTGAGGAGGAGAGGAGTGAGGGGCAGAGAAGTGAGGAGGAGAGGAGTGAGGGGCAGAGAAGTGAGAAGGAGAGGAACTCTCCATTCTTGTCCGTTATATTTGGCAGATTCACACCCCAAAAGGCATTCTTACTTTTTCTCGGCCTCTAAATTCCACCTGTACCCTCTGCCAATTCTCCGCTGTCTCTAAAGAATTTTCTGGATGCAGCTGGTCGCTAGTTAACATGACTCTCCTAAACACTTATCTGGACAGCCTCCCGTACCAGCCAGAAACAAACAGCTAGCTAAGCACAATACCCGCATAGGAGAACATAACACACCAGCTACCAGAGGGAATGGGATTATCCAAGTAGTGTCCTATCACCAACCCACCTATTAAGTTAAAGGATTCCCTCTCGCCAAAACTGGCCAGAACGGTCCACTTAGGCGTCATAATAATTGTCTCCACACTCATAAATCCATACCATTGCATCAGTAACATCCTTCTGTCGTCTTCAGGATATACCTCCACTACATTCAGAGATCTATACCTTCCCTGTTATCTCTCCTTACAACCCTGCTGCTAACACTCGCCTATCAGCTCTGTTCCGTGTCCCCCATCCGCACACAGCGCACGAACTGACGGAGTGAAACATTGCAGGTCAGCCCAACGCCCTGCACGTAATTAGAGCATCCCAAGCAGTTCCTCGGACTACCGCCGTGTGGAAGAGGTAACACTTCCAATATTCTTACTATGGCACCCGTGGGCAGAGGCTACTCAGGAATACCCTGAGGGAGGAACTCTGGGTCTCAGTCACTCCTACGCACACGGACATGATCGCCCTCAGGACAACACACTATCCATTCTTCAAAAAACAAAAAAAACAAACAAAACGAAAAAAACAATAGTTCCTGGAGACAGACCCTGCGCGCGGACGGTCCAGGCCACCCCTAATGAAAGAGCAACACGAGAACGAGGAGGGTAATGTAAGGAGAAGTGCCTTACCGGCACGGCGGGGACGCCCGCCGCGCCTGCCATCGGCGGGACGCCCGCCGCGCCGTCTGCTCCCTATGCCTGCTCCTTCATAGTGTGCGCGCGCGCGCACTTCCGCATATTTAAAGGCGCAGGCGCGCTGACGAATGACGTCATGACGCATGGCGCATGACGTCAGCGCGCAATGGCGCCAAATTTGAAATATTTAAAGGGCCTTTCTATTGTTACTCATTGCCCGTGATAGGGTTTGATTCCTGGTGCCTTTCTGAGCCTTGTGTATTTTGTTCCTGTATCCTGCTTGTTGCCTTCCTGTGTTTTTGACCCGGCTTGCTCCTGACTATCCTGATTATCCATATCTGACCTCGGCTTGTACTTCGACTACGATTTCGTCTCATCCTGCTGTATTGATTATTCCGGTTTGACCCTTGCCTGTCTGACTATCCTTGATTGCTGCCCGCCCCGACCTAGCCTGCCTGACGACGACCTTGTTTAACCCTATTTGTACCGTGATCTTCGGCCTAACTGACTTTATCTACAGTCGTGCCCCTTTGCTTGCCAGAACTCCTGCCTCGTTCCCCTCGTTAAGTCCAGGTGGCATCTGAGTAGCTGAGGGCTCCTCCCGAAGCCAAAGGCGGTCACAATACTGGTGAAGCCGAGCCGAGACAAGGGAACTTGGCATCTGTTCTGGTTTAGGGTGCCGACCGTGACAATATTATATTCCTTTTTCCAATTTGACAGAATATTTAAAATATAATCATAAATGAAACATTCTTAAGTTTATTCTTGGCTAACACTAGAAGAGGCATAAAAACAACTGGATAATGTCAAGAAAAATAAAGTGCCACGTTCTTGACAGTATAAAACCAAGCATTCCGAAGACATTTATTTTTTAATAGTCAGCATTTGCTAATCCTTAGGGACTCAATTGCACTGTTTCTGACATAAAAAGATACCAACCATTAAACATAAAGAGACGGAGATTATTGTTAGGGAATTCTCACCCTATAAATCCAATATCTGAGCACTTAAAAGAAAGTGTACTGGAGTATATCATAATCTATATGAGGATTACAGTGACTTTGTTTCTATAAGTAAGTCACGACAAACAGGTCTAAGTGGTATTAGGACATTAATCCAAGGAATGGCAGTTAATGCAAAATATTTACATTCAGTTAATGTATTCATTACTTTTCCCACACAGTGAATTCCTATACAAAATATATGGTCTAAGAGAAAACTAACTAAATGTGCAAGTGGTGGAACACAGAGAAAAAGGTTGGTTAAGAGGTTACATTACAATTAGAAAGCGGTTGTTTTTACAAGTGAAGAATATAATAGTGCTATTGGCAAATTTCTGTTCTTATTAATGTCATTTTTCCCATTTAAAATAAACACTACACATTTGTATCTCACTCCCTAACATGCCTATAGGTATGGATGACCAGCATTAACTCCCCCAAAAAGAATCCCACGCTCTGTATTACTTAGGGGCCTATTTATTATGCTGTGTAAAAAATGGCAACAAAACAATTCCCACACATTCCCAGGCTTCACTGTGTAAAAAACTTTGTATTTTTTGTTTTACATGTTTTTTCTTACGCTACAACTTATGTAAAATAACAGCATAAAATCTGGCGTTCGGACAGCGAAATTTGCCATTTATTTTACACAGCTCTTTATACTGATTTTTCAGTGATGTTCGTTTTACACAGCATAATAAATAGGCCTCCTAGTCTACTATTTTCTTGGCTGTATGACTAAAATGAACAATTGGATTCCATTTGTTTTCCTTAACAGAAAATTAAAGAAATATTTCACCTGTGTAAAAGAGAATTGTTTTCACCTGTAACTGGTTTCTCAGCATAATTGCATGCGTTGTGATAATACAGTCTTTAAACACAAGCACAGGGAAACTTGTTGTGTTAAAAGGGATCTAAACCCGCCAAAAATATAAGAATAAGCCTCTGGGCACTTTGACACTTCACATTTTTTTTTTATATTTTGTGGTTTCTGGGATATTAACAGTTTTAGATTGCTTATAGCAGACTTTTTTTTAGCTCAGCAGCTCTCTTGGAAAGTCAGTCTTGGAAATGTCAGCCACCCTAACTGTCTTTCTATGTGGTTAACCCTATAGTTGTTTACTCTCAGTTAAATCAATAGTCTGGTATTAGTGGTCTAAAAACACAAATACATGAGAAACCTCTAAAAATAGAAAATGAGCGTAAATTAAAAAAGGAAGGGAAGCACCCTGATAAAGTTTTTTGTTTACACCCCCTTTAAACTGATAAAAGGAATTTGCTTCTCTAAATACATTTATAGAGCTTCAGTCTTTTATGGGGGCTCAAGCATGCATTTGTGGTACAGCAGATGGGTGGTAACAAGGTTAAAGAAACACAAAAACATTGTTCTGACTGTTGTTCTGATATATGTAGTTCACCTCCCTTTTGGTGCCAGAACTAAAAAAGTGTTGGAGTCAACACTAAAAGTGCTCTACATCTGCTGTCATGTGTGAAAATACTAGTGATGAGTGAAAGTTTGACAAACAGCTTGCGAAGCTGCTGAAAAATTTGTGAAAGACGACATGTGCCAAATTGCATGGGAAAGTGAAATGACATTACACTTTAGGCATTTTTAGCTCTGCAATAGCATATACCTTGCCCTACAACTGTTCTTCATAGAAAAAAAGGCTTTAATGTTGCCAATTTCTTTCAAACGCAGTACCCAACCAGTTTCTTAGATAGTTTGTTTATCGCTAGTGAAAATTCCATAACCTGTTTGGGAGCGCTGCTGATGTTTAAATATATGCCCAAAAAATAAATATGCTTGGCCTTATATCATCCTTAAATGTTGAACAAACATTTGGTACATTTAAATATGTGGTTGCCTTGTTTGCGTAAGCAAAAGTCACGTGTTTTTAAGGGTTCGAGTTTGGTTGGGCAAATCCTATACCTGTTCCATTATTTTACATCTTAATTATGTTTCCTATGTGAAACAAAGACTATTTATAATAAATGTAGTAAATTTGCAAAACTGCAGAAGACTGCAGAGATCAGGGGACTTTATTAAATATTCTATAATTGGTAATATATGGAACACATCCCTCTATATCAAGGAGCAGATTTGTTATGACTCATTTTCAAGTATGGCATATTGATTGAAGAAAACATTAATATTATCTTAGTATTGCTTGTGTTTTGTGGTATCAGTTGCTTTTTATTTATTTTTTTTGTGCAGGATTTTTTAACCATGGTCAGGTTTTAAACCAGATCATCATAAAAAAAATCTGGTAGAAAATGAGACTGCACCAGGTTGCCCTGCAAAAAAAAAAATCCTTGTAGGGGCCCAGTGCACAATGCAAGTACTACCTGCCCTCCCATTCCGCACCTGCCTGCCCCTCACTTCCCCCCTCCCCGCCCACCCCTCACATCCAAACTCCCTGTCCGCCCCCCCTCATGTCCCACCTCCTTGACCACTGACTCTCAGATAAGAGAGAGATTGGGGATTAACTAAAGCTATAGAGGAACGGACCCTCACAGTCTGGGCACCCTTGCAACTGCAGGGTCTGCTTCCTCTACAATTATGCCACTGAATATGCCTATAATATGCCCATAAGTCTACCCCTAAGTTTAACCACTCTAAGGCCATTAAATTTGTACTTGATGTTCTGCCTCCATCTGAACCCTAATCCCTGCCTCTATCTAAGCCCTCTTCTGTCCTGCCCCTCTTTCCACCACCCAATGAAAACAATTTTTTGCTCCACCTGCCCTGATCTGCTGTAGCCCCACCCTCTTTATGTCACACCCCACCGATTTTACATAAGCACTATGTTTCCCACAATTCCGCCCATCAGAGGGACCAGAGTTTTTAAAGAGGAAATCTGACAGCCCTAGCCAAACGTAAAAAAAATAAATAAATACATGAAAAATAAAAGTATTGACCACCTATTGAGAAAAGGATTTAAACCAAATGTAAATATAGGTATAAATGTGTGTGTTTTTATATTTAAGCTTTTTTATAAGCACCTACAGTTTATAAATATAGTCAGTACATAGATAGCTTTAGGCAAAATACAGTTTTAACATTTTGAATTGAAATACATAGACTAAAATTCCAAACTCATACAAGAAATATGCAAATAAAAAAGCACTATAGAGACTTATTATTATGTCATAAAAAAATTCTAAAAAATGTAAAATAAAGTGCAGTTGATTCAGAAGCTGCTGAAGGATATAATTAGAGAGTTTGAATGGAGAGGTGAGGGATGACTGGGAATTAAGGATGGAAATGACTCCCTTGTCTTATTCTATGCCTCTTCCCCCACGGTTCTTGTTAGATATGGAGCATATTGATTGCCTTTGTAGAGTGTTTCACTTGTGTCTTTTTTTCCCTGCCTTGTTTGTGTATTCTGCTGTTTATTTTGCTCTTTTGCTCAGTGAGATAAAATAATCAATAACTCAGTTTTCCAAAATAATAACTCAGTAATCCCAATAAAATGAATCATGGTAAAGGTAAAAAATACTCTTTGTGTAAGTGGGGTTTATCTGACCTTTACTATTCTTTAAGGCATTGGTGCAAACATTTCAGGCATTTTATTCACCCTGTTTTCTTTCATATATTGATCCCTATGAGAGAATGCTAGTTCTTGATTGAACAGACCCAATTATGAAGTTTCAAGGGTTGCTTAAAATCATCAGATTTCAGGGCCTTCCTACAGGGAGTAAAAGAAAAGGGTTGCTTTGCTTTAGCAACAAAAAAATTGGGCAAAACAAGTCAAATACTCTCTGTGTTATTGCTCACTAGACATTCATCTGTGTCAGCCTAGCGTATGTTGACTGCAAATGTCACTCTAATTTGTACAACTTGGTCAATGTTTAATGGACTATATGATCTGTGTGGCAGGTGTGGGCCCCTTACTAAGTGAGTTGGCCAACCAGCAGTGACCCAGTTTACAGTAAATATGGTATCATATAAAGAAAAAAACATTGTATACATTATTAACAGTTTAACATATGTGTTATGTTATAAGGGTAGAACCTTGTGACTAAACAAGGGGAAGGTGATGGTTGTCGCTTATACTAGAAGGGTTGGTGGTTTCAGTTGGTATCGTAGAGGATCTAGGTTATGATGGTGGCTGTAAGCTCTCAAGTGCCTATTGTTAGGTGATTATTCCAGGAGGACCATATTTTGTTAAGTGAGGAAAATGTACTCTGCCTCATTGCTTTAATTTCTTCAAATTGATTTCCTCCACAGTGGAGTACCATTCTGTGACAGAAGGGGGTGTTTTTTGAAGCCACTTCCTGGGTATTAAGGAGTTTGCAGCCTGAATCGTAAAGAGAAGCAGCTGGTTTGTTACCTCTTGTTTGGTAGTGGAATCAGCGCTGCGGAATATGTTGGCGCTTTATACATAAATGTTAATAATAATAATAATAATCATAGTCTAAATATGGTATCTTTGGCTAGGCTGTGGGGCTAGTATACAAAATTGTGTTTTTTCCACAATTTGAGAGCCAAACACAGTGAGAAACTTCAGAGTGAACATACTAGAGAATATATAAATAGTCCTTATTTATTAAAGTAAAAAATAGAACTCAAACAGTAATTTCTACAGACGTCAACATTTTTTCTATATCAAAACACCACTAAAACCATTCTGTCCATGTTTTTTTCTTATACAAGCTAGTGCTCAAGAACAGAAAAACAGAAAAGGGTGCTGCAATTTCTTCTTATTTTTTTCCCCTTGAATATGAAAATGTATAATCAGTCCTGCAGGTCAAGATCACATACCCAAAAGTGTTCTTTTTTCAGGATTACTGTTTTTTGTGCTAAAACTCAATTTTATCAAGTTTATTTGTGGTTTCAAAAAACTCTAAAACCACTAAAATCAAACTATTCAAAACTATAGGGTATGGTACTGTTCCTTGAACATTGCTCTGGTGAGAAAAGTAATGTGTTCCCACAAATGAAACAATGCAGAAAGAAGTCTTTTTAATGTAAATAAGCAGAGCATTATGCAACCACAGGTATACTGTATATCTACATGTGAGCAGGTCTTAACAGAAATGTATTCCATGTGCCATTATAGAAAGCTGAAGCAGCAGTGCTCCATTTTTCTTCTCATTTTCTGTTCGTGAGATGATATTCTGTGTTGCTGAGACAGATTTCTAAGTGAACATATGAGAAAATTGACTTCCAGCGCTGCCAAAATGTAATTGAATTTACATCAGGTTCTATTAAGCTTTAGGAAACTTTAAATATAAATCTGTGGATGTCCCTACATGTCACTGGAAGTCCTTTCCTTACAATCTGAGGAAGAATACAAGCAGCCATTTCTCCCCTGGGGGTTAGAAAGTGTACATCACAGCAGTTTGCATGTCAGCTCCCTTTAACAGCAGCATATGTTTCATGTCTTGTGAGCAGAAAATGAACTGAATATTCAATTATGCCTTTTAAATGCACGAAAAGAATAGCCAAGGACAAGTAACAACTTTGTTAATATAAAACAGCGAGAAAATAAAAGGGTAGAATAAAAATTGTTTTTTAAGCATTTGACTGAAGGGAATGTTGCTGTTAAATGGTTACTGAGGTTAAGGGCCATCCATCAAAAATAAGTAAATACAAAAGAGAATTTGGGGAAAAGTCACTAATTCTTAAGAGCGAGAAAATAAAAGCCTTTAAGGCAAGCACAGCAACAAGTAGATCAAGGCCAAATTCAAAACAGCAGAAAAGCAAATATTACAAATATACATTTCAACAGATTTTGTTATGAAATGTATTGTCAAGGTCAAGGATCTCTATGAACACATTCATGGACTGATGAATGACTGTGAATTTCTGCCGTCCTACTGCAAACAGTGTAGCCTTCTAGTTCTGTTTAGACAGATACAACCTGTTCATTCCAACCACAGATATTCTGCCTAATTGCTTGATACTTTGTATTTTCTTTGTATTTTCTTTTGTCATGATGATACACTTGCAAACATGAATGCTTAAAAAATGGTATGGCAATGGGTCCTTTATCAACTTACTGTTGGTACAGGTATGGGACCTGTTATCCAGATGCTCAAGACCTGGGGTTTTCCAGATAAAGGAATCTTTCCATAATTTGGATCACCATGCGTTAAGTCAACTAAAAATCATTTAAACATTAAATAAACCCAATAGAACTGTTTTACCTCCAATAAGGATTAATTATATCTTAGTTGGGATCAAGTACAAGGTACTGTTTTGTTATTACAGAGAAAAAAGAAACCATTTTTAAAAATTAGAATTGTTTCCTTAGAATGAAGTCTATGGGAGAAGGCCTTTCCTTAATTTATAACTTTCTGGATAACGAGTTTCCAGATAATGGAACCACACCTGAAAGGTTTTTCTTCGTTTCAGGATGTGGTAACACAGATATATCCCAAAATTAAAATTCTCAGCAGTTTTTTGTGGTAAAATAGTAGAAACCTGTATGGTTCTATGAACAGCACTGGACACACTTTTGCCTATTGTTTTAATTAGGAAATATCTATGGTTTTTATTTCTTGCACTAAACAGGGCAACATTTTCACATTCTACTTCCTGATACCTATAGGCAAAGTTAAACAAACCAACAGTGCAATGAGAAATTTTTGTATAATGTAGAATGTGCTATTCTTTATTTACAAATATACAGGCTTGCAGATGTCATTTTAATGCTGGGTGGGCTTAAAGTGATCCAATTGCCATTATGACAATTCTGACTGCAATTGCAATTCATGAAAACATGCAAATGAGCCCCAATATCCCTTGGAGATCAAATTTTAGCATACTAACCAATACAAATTGTATCTTTAAGATCCTAGTATGACATAATTCTACTTATAAAAACAATGATGATATTAATAGACTAAAATAATGTTTAGCTGTTGCTTTCTACCCTTAATACTCTGGGCATGAATCATAGGTTACCTAATGCGTAATTGTCATTCATTTAGCGTTTCATTTCTGATAATACTGAAGCTCAATGAACTAGTTACTCTGCTGAATTCCTAAATAGGCTCTGAGGGCTGGTAAAGGACATTCCAAAGAAAACATACACTATAAGAATGCAAAATCGATAACAGTGCACATTGCATATTCTTTATGCTAAAAAATGTTTGAATTTTATGGTCCCTTTACTAAAGGGAAAACTTGCACGCAATATTTCTTTGCTATTAATTAAAAACATTTTTGCTGGACACATTGACTGTAGTGGGAAAATTGTTCCACAAGGCAAAAAATTACAAAATGGTGATTATGATGTAGAAAAGTATTTCCAGGTATTCAGCACAAAAAAATTCTATTCAAAAGTAAAAAAAAAAAAAAAAAAAAAAAGGATAGGATTTGTCAGAGACACAACTGAAACCATAATCCCCTAATCATTCATCAATGTCACAAACAGGGAACTTCCTGATTCTCATTCATAAAAGAAGCACAGAGCACTTTTCTTGAGCAAGGTGCTAAATAAGGCCATAGACACGCTTATTTGCACCTGTACGGTGGCCCATCTGTCCCATTTCTGACCGATATCCATGTACTATGGGTCAGGGTTCAGACAGCTTCAGATAAAAAAAGTGAAGAGAAGCTTTACACTTTATTGCTGTTCCAATTAACTCAATAATGATTGAGTTTAATTCGAATTTAGACCATGTCGAGTTTGTGCGACTTTGAAGGCCAAAAACACATTTTAGTAAAAGAGTCCCTTAATAAGTGCAAGAATGATCATGTTTTATTCAAACAAATACCAAGTCGAGTTTATACGAATTTCAAGGCCAGAAAAATTCTAGTTTTAGTAAATCTGCCCCTTGCTGTCTGCTCAGATAGAGCCGTGGAATTGAAAACTGCATAGTAAAGTTGAGGTCCCTTGTTCAGCTCAAGGCAGGATGTTAAACCAAACCTTAACCTCTTGAATAAGAGCTTAGTCAGTCTTCTTAATTGGAACTGCTGCATCTATCTCACTTTCTTTATTTACTTGGTATGTGGTGAGTTCTAGCACCCTTTAATCAGAAGATACAGGTATTGCACCACAACGATAAAAAGCAAATGAACAGCATTTTTACATAGAGGCATACCTCCCATTTTGTGCTTTTGCTAGACCAACCTAATTTTTATACAATAACTTTGAAATTTGTTATCACAGTATTTTTATTACATTTTTACTACATTCCAATTTGGGCAGCTGTAGAAAGAATATAAGAGAATTTGTGTATTTCTCTCTCTTTTTCTTATGTGGGCGTGTTGGCCATATCCATTTTTTAAGATGCAGAGGAGTGTGGAGCTATTGAAGAACTAAACAGATTAACGATTTTAATTATGTGCAGAGTAGCTCAGCTAGTCATATTATATTCATAAGGATCTTGTGGGGACAGCCATAAAATGCAAAATATATAAAAATTACAGTGTTGCTTCATGTTTATCATCGTTTTACAGTAAATGCTATTTTATTTTTAAGTGGAACAACTGACTAGACTTAAAATGCACATTTCTGAAATGTTATTACATATTACACTTTTTAAGTTAATATCATCATTTACAAAGATTTTCTGATCTAACTTTGCTGAGCCATCCCGACCATCCCGACAATGGACTGTTCTGTCTATTGCGGTCAGGAAAGTGCTTCCGCTCACTGAAGGCAAACACAGAGAGATTGAGAAGGAGCTTCTTCCCGCAGGCCATACGAGCTCTCAATCATAATAACATCACATGGATCTAGGAACCCATGGGAGATTTTGTTAGGGATTAAGTCTTTTTATTTTGCACACGTGGGACAATTGCACATTAGCACTTTTTGCACACTGCGAAGTTGAACTGCAATTCTTGCACATTATCATGCCAACTATTTGGCCATGGTTCTACATTGCACTATATACATTTCAATTATTACATTATTGTGTTTAATTTATTTTATTCTTTTTCATTTTATTCTTAACTTCTTATATTCTATATTATTCTAATTTGAGGTCAATAGTAGTCGTCTAAGCATTTCACTGCATATCATAATGTGTATGACTGTGTATGTGACAAATAAAATTTGAATTTGTGGGTTTGTTTGTGTGGCTGAAATTGATATAAACAAATGGCTGCCATTTTGGTAATGCATTTGATTGATTTTGCCAAGCAGGGCAAACTAACTTAAGAATGTAGTGATGGCTCAAAGGTAGCACTTTGGCCTTGCAGTGCTTGGATCCTGCATCCTGGCTTGGTCCCTATCTGCAAGGAGTTTGTATGTTCTCCCTATGAGTTTCCTCCGGGGTCCTCTAGTTTCCTTGCATACTCACATAACAGGCAGTTTAACAGGCGCCTTATAAATAAAATAGAATGACCCTAGTGTGTGTAAATGTGATAGGGACCTGAGATTGTAAGCTCCACTAGGGTAGGGAGTGATGGATAAGCTCTGTAAAGTGCAGCATAAATGTATCTATAATATATAAATTGGTAATAAGAATGTCCTCAACAAATTGTCAGGAATATTTATTAAATGTCAACATTTTGCTTGAATGCTGCAAATACACTTCCCATTGACTTCCATGGTATTTCAAAAGGTTTTAGTTTGGCATTTTTTTTATTAATACAATTAGACAGACATAATTCGGGAATACAATTAAACACACATAAATTAATTTTCTCATAAATATAAAAATGTGAACTTGTTTTGTTGGGATTATGCGTGGTTTTTAAAGGAGAAAACTAACATTTTAATAAATATGCACTTAAGAGTGTTTATATTTAGATTATTTTTTAACATACACATGACATGAAGCGCTGAAAAACACCAGCAAAGAAGTGCCTGAACACAGCTCTATTGTAATAAAAGGTGCAAAATTTGCTACACTTACAGAATAGCTGCAAGTCAGCAGGTAGCATTCCCAGAACTCCAGTTTAAAAGCAAACATATTATTGGTTGCTATGGGTTACTGTATCAAATCACAAATTTTGTACCTTTTATTACATATAGGGATATGGGTTTAGATTCCATTCACGCAATGCCAGAATTCAGGTTCTGGTACTTCTCCACTAGTTATAAAATACCACTGTACTTGATACTGTGGGGGGATTTATTAAGACAGGAACACTCGGAGAATTCATTGGAACGCTCTGAGCGTATTTTCGCCATTTTTTGCGCAACTTTTTCGTACGCCTACACGACTTTTTTGTACGCTTGCACGAAAAATTCGGAAAGGTTCTGCCGCTGTTTATAATCGTTTGGTATGAAAATTCCGTGACTTTCGGATCGCCAATACGATATTATCGTGACTAATACGATTTTTTCGTAAGCATTTTCATGAGATTTGCGATCTTCAGAAATTATCATATCCAATCCGAATTTTTCCCATTCGGGATTTGTTTTATTGTTCTGAACCAGCCCAAGGCAATCGCAGGTTTTCTGGAGAAGAGGTTTTTATGTAATTTGGACCATTTGTAACATTAAATAAACCTAATAGGATTGTTTTGCCTCTAATAAGGATTAAATATGTCTTAGTTGAGATCAAGTACAAGGTACTGTTTTATTAATGATTAAAATGGATGCTTGATAGTTTGCAATGAACCCTAAGCTTAACTTTTTAAGAGTTGCTCAGAGCACACTGAGCATGTGTGTGTCACTGACACTCCTAACAGAATCCAAGATAGGGAGCTCCTATGCAAAACTTTGAATGCCTGGGACATTCCTGTTTTAGAGATGCTGAACCTTTAGGCTGGTACAGCCTATGAAAATACCTTATTTACTTGTAGTTCACTACTTTTAGGTTTTCTACATTTGCATTACAATATGGAAGAATTTTACATTTTGCTCAAAGACACACATACAGTACATACTGCGTGTATTCTATTTATAGGCACCCACTTTCTGCACAATTAAGAGAAAAAAGCAAATGCAAACTGATGAGAACAAAATTACAGAATCTTAAGACAATGGCACTAAATGGCTCTAGAGCATTTAGCAGCAATAAAATATCCTGTTACCAGGCTCAGATTTGTGGCAAGGTCCAGCCGCACTTGAAATTTGCTTCTATATGGAGCACTGGGGACAGGACACTCAAAAAACTTCAGCATGTCCTGTCCCCAGTACTCTGTATGCACGTGGTACTAATGGGGAGGGGGGGGATGAATGAGGGCAGCCTCTTGGCGCCCGTAAAAGAAATCCAGCGTTGCCTGTTACCCACATGTGTTTTTAGGTAATAAATATAGGGATTAGGGTGACATTCCATTCAGTTCACCCACAATGAGTAGTGATGTGTGATGGCACATCCAACAAACAGATTAAAAAGTGAGGATGTTTTACTCTCCTTGCCACACCCATTTATATCCCTAACACAGCAAAACACACTTTTTGGGAAACCCACTGTTTTTAATTTTCTTTACTCAAAAAGCAATAGAAACAAAGTAAAAATATTCAGAAATAAATACTGAATAACTGATGTAAACTCCCAAAAGGAACATTATAAATAAATAAACTTATTGTGCATGATTAGGAACTAGATGAATATAGGATGTGGATACACTGAGTGAAGAAGTGCCCACATTTCTTTTTTGGGAAAGTGTCAGTGGCAGCTCAGAGAATTGAAATGACCTCTACAGGATCTCTGCTCCCAGCTGCTGAGCTACACTAGGCCCCTGTTATTGTCCCCAGTGATTATGTCAGAACAAAGTTATTTGTTACAGCTGCATTTTCATTCAGTCCACTTATTATATCTTGAAATAACCTGAAATAAACCAAAGACTATGTGTAATCAAATTATGACCGTCCTACAGTTGAGTTGAAACAAATTTTGAAGAAGAATTTATGGTGGAATAGAGGCATTTGGCCTCATTCATTAATGAGAGAAAAATGCAGCAAAATAAGCAGAGTTCACCTTTTATATTGTTTAATACTGTACAGTACAGGTATGGTATCCCTTATCCAGAAACCCGTTATCCAGAAAGTTCCAAATTACAGAAAGGCCATCTCCCATAGACTCCATTATAAGCAAATAATTCTAATTTTAAAAAATAATTTCCTTTTTCTCTGTAATAATAAAACACTATCTTGTAGTTGATACCAACTAAGATATAATTTATCTTTATTGGAGGCAAAACAAGCCTATTGGGTTTAGTCAATATTTTAATGATTTACAGCAGACTTAAGTAATGGAGTACCAAATTACGGAAAGATCTCTTATTCAGAAAACCCCAGGTCCCGAGCATTCTGGATAAGGGCTGTGGCAGACAGGGAGATTAGTCACCCCAAATGCCATCCCACCGGCGAGAATGTAAATCTCTGGTGAGATGGCATACGCAGTACCGAAATCACTGAAGTTTCCTCTCAAGGCAACTTGGCGATTTTGGCAAATCACTGCGCCGCGTATGCCATCTACTGACGATTTACATTCTAGTCAGATGGCATTTCGGGGAGATTTGCGGCCGACTAAACTCCCCTTCTGTCATGGCCCTAACAGGTCCCATACCTCTACAGTATTTTTTTCCCCAAATCCCAAGTGCAATTGTACATGTGTATGACAAGGCAGCACTAGGCACAAGCTGCGCCTGTTTGCAAATTAAATGCAATGTGTAATCATATTATTGTGAGTATCACTTGGGTGGGGCATGGATGTATAATTTTCTAGTCTCCCTTCTGCCTCACTCACATTAATAGACACAAAGGCAGCATTGGCCTGAGTGCAATCCTAGCCCCTAAAGACAATGCTGAATTATTCCTATGCCCCAGTGCACAACACACCAAGGGGCATATTTATTATGCTGTGTAAAACTAATTCGCCAAAAAAACGGAGTAAAAAGCTGTGTAAAATAAATGGAAAGATCGCCATCTGAACACCGGATATTACGCCGTTATTTTCCATAAGTTCCGGTGTGATGGCTAAGCCCTGTTGCAACCATTCCAAGTCTTTCAGTGCCATTAGCTTCAAATAATAGGGCTCGTTTGTATCCACAAGTGCAGTGGGCAACTTGCATTTTTTACACATTGAGTTGACCCCAATCGCACCTCCTTATAGTTGTGCTTGTCGTTATTCTGCCCCTTTGAATTGGGCACTGCTGCACCTATTGACATAGGAGAACCCTAGAACTACTGCCAGTTCCTGACCAAACAGTAGATCCAGGGTTCCTTCAATACACAGCATCAATTGACACAGCACACTTGCATCTCAAGAATGAGACGCTGACATCATTCGCACACTGAACACCAGAAATGATGCCAGGGGACAGTGGAAATGAAGTCAGGCAGACTTATAAACAGCGCCATAGGCTACCAGGCTGGCTTGGCCCACTCTCCCCCCACGGGCGCACCATGCACACACGGGGTGGCGGGGTCGCCAGGGCTGCTTGAGTGAGGTAATGCAATGGTAGGTGAAAGAAGAGATAACAGCGTTGCACCCTAGGCAGGTGCCTCTTCTGTCTACCCCTAGTTCCGGCCCTGCTTAGGAAACATTCAGTGCAACTGGGCCTGATTTGCAACAAAGTTAATGTGTATTTGTGACCATTTTTACAAATTAGATGCAAGTGCAGTAGGTGCAATTAAGCTTAAAATTGTACTTTGCACACTGTGTCAACATAAGTGAATGTGCCCTGAAATGTCTCACGCTGTTCCTATAGTTCATTCATTTTGTAACATATAACTCCAAAACAACTTAACTATCCTCAACCAAACCTCACAGCATATGTTCTACATACACTGTAAACAGGTTTCCTGGCATACAATATCCACTCACTGACACAAACCACTACTACTACACAGGTCACCTACAACTTTTGTCTTTTTCCTCCCCTAGGCTTTTATATCTGTATTTATTATAGTGTTTATGGAAAATTACAGCTCTAGAAAAGAAAAACAGACTAAATCAGAATTAAATATAAAGAACACAAAGAAACAGTAAGCAAGAACGAGCTGAAGAGAAATGTCTGCTTTTTCTTCTAGAGTTGTAATTTTTGCAGAAAAATATACATAAACACTATAATAAATATAAAGACACAAAGAAGTATATGCCAAGATTTAATTTTGTCTGCTTTTTGCAGTCCTGCACATTTTTGGGAAAACATACATAAACACTATAATTGCTACAAAGATAAAGGCAGGGAATAACAGACATGAGTCTAAGTTCACAAAGGCAGCAACAAGCAACCCCAAATCAAGAGAAAGTAAAAGAACTGTGCTATACTGGTAATGCACATAGACTGAGGCCAACATTTTGCATGACAACAAAATTGGTGTGGTTGTTCAGGAATGCTACAAAATAATAAGCAACAATTTATTTAAAGGTTACACGAACAAGTGTTTCCATTCCTACTGTTAAAACAGTAGAAATAACTGAAAAAAGATGTTTTTAAATCCAAAATGCACAATAACGAGATGCTAATAGTGTGAACAGGGGAGTTTTATACTTAATTACTAAAGTTCTTCCATGGCTCAGAGCTTATGTTTGCAGCAAAGGTTTATCTGCCACACTAACAAGGTTTCATATTATATGCCATATGTATAAAAGCCAAATCTGAAAAAAGGTATGTACAACAGTAGATCATTTACAAAAGTTAAATTTCTATACAAAGCGTGAAACTGCTGCTTTTTTTCAATGGGAGAAATATTAACATTCAACTTCCAGCTTTCCACATACAGTAATGTGGAATTCAGGAACCTTGAAAAAAAGACCTTTGCTCTCCAAGAGAACAAACAGTCCCACATAGCATGTCTTTTTATTTATTTATTCTTTGAATTCATTAAGACGGAAAAGAAGATAGAAGAAACAAAACAACAATGGCTGTTGTAGCCATAGAGATATATCGATCAATGATTTGATGCTTATTGTTAAGTCAGCCAAGCCATTTACATATCAAAGATGGGAAAATAGACTAATTGAAAACATGATTTATATTTCACTTGCTTGAAATCTAGTCTTCAAAGCACAAACTGTACCCATGTCCTTCCTTTACAAATGGCAAATAAATTTAAATAAATGTCAGAAAAGTGCTCATGCACAGGCAGTCAATGGCTGCCAACTTCACCATAATTTACCTAGCCAGCAACTTTCTAGCCCATGTATAGGCCCTAAATGAATGCCTCTATACTCTCTATCTGACTTGGGATCTAGGGAAACAGTGATTCTGAATGAGCCCCATATGTGATCCATTCGTTGACCGAAGAGCCAAACAACTGCATAAGCCAGCTTTGGCCCACCACTTGGGTTGCACACTCTGCAGATCTTGCCGTTTCTTGTCAGATTAAGGCTAGCTTTGTTCAGGATAACCAACTGACTGGTCAAGGTCAATATATTGTGCAGTTAGCCATATTCAAATCAGCTTTCTTACTCTTTGGATTAAAAGAGTATCTCACGGGTAACTGAAAAAAATGTGCAACCCTTGTCATTTTAGGGGGTAAATGGTAACCACCTGTTCAAGTTGCACCAGTGGGAATCATTGTCAGACCCTAACACAGCACAGTAATTGAAATATTCCCTCCAAAAGCAGCCAGTTAGCCCCCACCACATCCTTAAATGCATGGCCAAAAAAGCTGCCTAAAACATCTTACAAAAACATACACAGGTTAATTGGCTCCTCAAATGTATTGTCGCTATATAAATAGCAGATGAATAAAATAAATAAAGAAGACCTTAAAGAAAGCTTTCCCTACAACTAAGTAAGATAAGCAGATGATTGTTGCCTGCCTAGTTCCTAAGGGCTGTGGCAGACAGGGAGATTAGTCACCCGCGACAAGGGAGATTTGTTGCGGGCGACTAATCTCCCTGTCTGCCACAGCAAATCTTCCCGAAATGCCATCCCACCAGTGAAAATGTAAATCGCCGGTGGGATGGCATACACGGTTTCCTCTCAAGGCAACTTCCGCGATTTCGGGGGAAATCACAGCACTACGTATGCCATCCCACCGCCGATGTACATACTCGCCGTGGGATGGCATTTTGGGGAGCAATGGAGATTTGTTGTGGGCGACTAATCTCCCCATCTGCCACAGCCCTAAATTCTCATCCATTTTCTCCCCAATAAATAAGTACAATCTCTGAGCTGGACTATAGGAGATATTTGAATGGAAAGCCAAAGTGCTTTGGTAACAAAACTTATGGACCCTCTTTAACACTATTTAGACCAAAAGAACACATTCTTTTTATGGCTTGTTTGTACAACAGTTCAATATCATTGTAGCTGACATCTTCTGTTAAAGCTACAGATGAAAGTCTGTATAGACTCTCGCCTATTCTCAGGCAGAATAAAGTTGTACTGAAATCCTTTATTATTCAATCCACTTAAAAGGAGCATCAAGGCCAGTAATATTTGCCAATGTTTCCTGTATTTATAAAATAAAAAAGGACTATTACTTTCACAGTTTTAAACGAGATTTATACCGGCATCAGCTTTAATAAGGGTTCCTTGCATCCTATGAATTATTTGGAAGTAAACCTGATACACATATATGATGTTGCCATTAGTAAAACTAAAGGGAAATATGGTGAGCATCAATAAATGCAAGGAAGATGAGGAGACACTTCTTTATAATTATGTTATATAAGGAGAGGATGTTGCTGTGGTAAACTATACTAAGGGGAGGCTAAACATGATAAAGCATGATAAAGTTTTACTGAAATAGTAGTCAATGATGGAAAAGACCCAGTTTCCATTTAATTTTGACTAATTAAATGGGCAGGTAATAAGCTTAGTACATGCCCTGCAGTTTTAAAGCTAGCAAGAACTATACTTGGCAGCCCACTTCCCAACTCCCTCACTTAGCTGTCCCTGACCATCAGCCACAATAGTGAGTCCATCAACTCTGTTTACAGTAATATTTGTCATTGAGGGAATGCTGAGATGCTAACTTTTATTAACAGCCTTGAGCTTTGATGGTGGTGGGTGACTATGGTTATATTTGTGGCACAGAATAATGCACAGAGATCCTAGTCAAGATCAAAGAATGGAGGACTCCTGCCAAACCACCAGTATTGCCTAGTTATGAAGCAGACTACATACAGTATTTTCCTGGCCAAAGTACTAAATGAATTTTACTTGTCATTAGCTGTATAAAATCCTAAAGCTTTAGAAAGATAAGTTAATGGATTGTAATGGAAAGAAAATCCAAATATACCCTTTCATTTTTATGTAATATTATAGAAAGCATAGCCTTTTCTGCAATATGTAACTAAAACAATTGCACCCAGTAACAATATGTGTTATATGACTGATCTGCTCTTTATTGGTATTGTACTTAACATCCTACATGTTCAGATTGTTTTCCTCAGTCTAGATGGCAATCCAGGTTTATTCTTTCCTCACTTGATTAATGTTCTCATTGTATGCTGCTGCATGGTCCACTTTGGTACCTCCAAATAGCATTAACCATATCCATGACAGCCTTTAACTGTTCTGACACTTTAAAAAAAAAAATATATGTACAGCCACTTTTGTATCAAAAGTACAATAAAATCCTTTTTTTAAAATTCTAGTGGAAACTGTTATTAAGGTATATTTGTTAAAGGTATTCTATCAAAACTAGGGTGTCTCCAGGGATTGTAAACCTTTAATATGAATGACTGCCTGTGCATAGGTGAGAAACATAAAATATGTGGTGAATAACTCTGATGTTAGATAGACTGATAATACAGTCTTTCTTCAGTTCCTCCAGACAGTCTTGTCATATGGATATAAAAGGAATTGATGGAAACTTCAAAAAGAGCTGTTGAGCCAAAAGCCTGCTGTTACCAGTCTAACCCCCATATGTAATAAAAGGTGCTAAGTTTGCCCAGGTGCAGTAACTCATAACAACCAATAAGATGTTTGCTTTTAATCAGGTGAACAGTAAATGCTTCCTGCTGAATGGTTGTTATGGGTTACTGCTTTTTATTTCATTACCCCCTAACATGCTGCTCTGTGGTCCGCTATGAAAAAGTTTACATCACTTCTTTTTGTTGGGTGACACCAATATCCATCTTGGTTTATGATTAAAGGACAAGTCAAGTTATAGTTTTAACAGTAGGCGCAAATAGTGTTAGGCACCTCCCCCTAGAGTATATCATTGGTAAACCTAGACCCCAGGCTGGTAATATGTGCACAGGTCCAGAGTACTTCCTTGAGCACCATTTATGTTGATGCCCCAGTGAGACTCTCCAGTGTTCTAAACAGCACACTTGCACAGTAGAGTAAAATCTGGATTTTTACTGTACTGATCATGCACACAATCTGGGGAAAATGCAGAGGATCTCTGGGGCATCTGAAAATGATTGCATCATGGCATTTAGTGCATAGTACCCTGGGCCAGTGCACTTTTCAGAGGACAGGAGAGCCAGCCCAGGGTCTAAGATTAGCAATTATATTGACTAGGGCAGTATTTCCAAACCAGCAACATGTTGCTCACCAATACCTTGGATATTGCTCCCAATAGCCTCAAAGAAGGTGCTTATTTTTGATTTTTTTTTTTGGTTGGTTGCATAAAAACCAGGTATACTGCCAAAGATAGTCTTCTGTAGGCTGCCAGTCCACATAGGGGCTACCAAATAACCAACTTATTTGGTACCATACAGTATGTACATTTTTCATGCTTGTGTTGCTCCCCAAACCTTCTTCCTTGAGTGTGGCTCACAGGTTAAAAAGTTTGGGGACCCCCAGACCAGGAGGTTGCCTAACACATTTGCACCCTTTAGTGTATCACTTGACTTGTCCTTTATTATAAAAAAAAAAAAGCTGTCTTGGGTTGCCAACAGTCACAGCTGGAACGTTGTGTTATCTCATTACTTTATTGAGTGCTGCTTTAGTAACTGCAGATATTTAAGGTGGTACAACTATTCTTTGCACATGGCACACCCACAAGTGGATTGATATCTGCCAGAAGTGTCCATGGGTGTGCTGGAAGTTAAAAACGTGTAGATTTTTTTCATAGTTAGGCACCAGAGTGTTGCCCTCTGGGCACATAGTATAATAAATGAACTCCTGAATCTCAAGTTCTCTAGTATATAACAGTCAGACCATTCACCAACCCAATGCACGATATGAATTAAAATGATTAAAATATGTATTGCCATAAAACAATGATCCAAAGAAGTACACAGATGTTAGAAGTACATATCTACGTACTTAAATTCAGAGAAACTGAAGGAAAAATATACAAACACTTCCATATCAAAAAAAAAATTCAAGGACAATTCTCTTTGAAAAAAGGGCTTTACAATATCCTGAAATCAGGATTCTCTCTTTTCTAGATGTATCTACTGCTGCTCTGCTTTTCCCAGCACGGTAGCTAAGATTGCTTTTGCCATTATAGCAGTGATAAGTAGCAGTTTAAATCAAAAACTGGGAAGATAAGGTTTCTATAATTAGGCTTAATTAGCTAAAAGGACATGACCTTTTTTGAACTTGGGGGGAAAAAAAGTTTCCTTGCAGCTCCTTCTGTAGGCATTCTAAGAATAAAGGACAAACCAGATGAGATTAAAGTAATGTTGTACAAAAATAATTCCCCCTGTTGCTGCAATCTTATGATAACTAATATAAGTAAATGCCACAACATGAATGTTTTGCAATTTTAATATGTTTTATTACATTTATTTCATTGTATTTTTTTTTCACTAGAAAAATAAAGTGACCACTAAAAAGACAAAATCCTTTCTTCATATCTACTCCAGAGGTAATTTGCTAAGACTTTTCAAATTAGCGGGATTAAAAAAATGTGAAATGTCTGATAATAAAGTGTCTGGCTCTTGTCAAGTTAATGGTTTGTGTCTGGAGTTCTCAATATGTTCAGAAGTGAGTATATTCTATCCACAGACAAGATGGCCGTACATGGGTCGGCTTTTGTTGCAATTTGGCAACCTCTGACAAAAGTAACTATGTAGAGGGCAACTCTCTAGGCAATATTTAATCAGTGCACAGAAAGATTTTGATGAAAGGTGTGAAAAATGGCATCACCAATGAGGTCTTATGCAACTGTATATGGTTTTATGTAAAATAAGCCCCAACTGAATTGTAGTCCAATTGTACAAAAGTTTGGTTACCACAATAAATTTTGGAATGTTAACATGTAGGACCAGTTTATTGGCAAGATCACGTATCTGGGTGATCATTTGCTAGTAAAAATAGTTTAAGCAGAGTAAATTAACCCAAGCCATGAGCGCCAGCCAGAGGCAAGCTTGTAAAAGGTCTTAATTGAAGGATGAGCAACAAATGGGGATACTGAGGTGGGCGGAGGAAAGGGTGTAGAAAGCAAGAATACAAAAAATACATTGAGTAAACTGATCAGGACCAACACAAAGAACACCCAGTGGCAAAGTTGGTCAGGGACCTGCACACAGTCCAGGGATTGAATCCAGACATATCCTGGCACATTTCAACTCTTTGTTTCCAAATATATGTATGAAACAATCTCCTGTTTTATGAACTAGGAGAATCAAAGCTACTATTGTCCAGTTCTTAACAGCCTATAGCATTGCTTGCTATTCATTAGTCAATAATTAAATCAAAATGAATATGCAGCATCAATACCACAGCTCACATGAAATCCCCTCTCATATAATTACAAAACACCCAATTCCTAAGTAAACTGTTGCTTGATTACTCCCATATGCAAATCCTATGTCAAAGGTTTGGAACTCGGCTAAGACATACTGTAAACTAAACATCATTAGAATGCAAGCTTATTTTGGCTGTACAGTTTATTATAATTCCATAAATAACCTGGCTCTAACTTTATCATACTCTGTTATAAAAGACACAGCAACCCTTATTGTTAAGTAAACATGCATATACAGTGGTGTGAAAAACTATTTGCCCCCTTCCTGATTTCTTATTCTTTTGCATGTTTGTCACACTTAAATGTTTCTGCTCATCAAAAACCGTTAACTATTAGTCAAAGATAACATAATTGAACACAAAATGCAGTTTTTAAATGAGGGTTTTTATTATTTAGGGAGAAAAAAAATCCAAACCTACATGGCCCTGTGTGAAAAAGTAATTGCCCCCTGAACCTAATAACTGGTTGGGCCACCCTTAGCAGCAATAACTGCAATCAAGCGTTTGCGATAACTTGCAACGAGTCTTTTACAGCGCTCTGGAGGAATTTTGGCCCACTCATCTTTGCAGAATTGTTGTAATTCAGCTTTATTTGAGGGTTTTCTAGCATGAACCGCCTTTTTAAGGTCATGCCACAACATCTCAATAGGATTCAGGTCAGGACTTTGACTAGGCCACTCCAAAGTCTTCATTTTGTTTTTCTTTAGCCATTCAGAGGTGGATTTGCTGGTGTGTTTTGGGTCATTGTCCTGCTGCAGCACCCAAGATCGCTTCAGCTTGAGTTGACGAACAGATGGCCGGACATTCTCCTTCAGGATTTTTTGGTAGACAGTAGAATTCATGGTTCCATCTATCACAGCAAGCCTTCCAGGTCCTGAAGCAGCAAAACAACCCCAGACCATCACACTACCGCCACCATATTTTACTGTTGGTATGATGTTCTTTTTCTGAAATGCTGTGTTACTTTTACGCCAGATGTAACGGGACACGCACCTTCCAAAAAGTTCAACTTTTGTCTCGTCGGTCCACAAGATATTTTCCCAAAAGTCTTGGCAATCATTGAGATGTTTTTTAGCAAAATTGAGACGAGCCATAATGTTCTTTTTGCATAAAAGTGGTTTGCGCCTTGGAAATCTGCCATGCAGGCCGTTTTTGCCCAGTCTCTTTCTTATGGTGGAGTCGTGAACACTGACCTTAATTGAGGCAAGTGAGGCCTGCAGTTCTTTAGATGTTGTCCTGGGGTCTTTTGTGGCCTCTCGGATGAGTTGTCTCTGCGCTCTTGGGGTAATTTTGGTCGGCCGGCCACTCCTGGGAAGGTTCACCACTGTTCCATGTTTTTGCCATTTGTGGATAATGGCTCTCACTGTGGTTCGCTGGAGTCCCAAAGCTTTAGAAATGGCTTTATAACCTTTACCAGACTGATAGATCTCAATTACTTTTGTTCTCATTTGTTCCTGAATTTCTTTGGATCTTGGCATGATATCTAGCTTTTGAGGTGCTTTTGGTCTACTTCTCTGTGTCAGGTAGCTCCTATTTAAGTGATTTCTTGATTGAAACAGGTGTGGCAGTAATCAGGCCTGGGGGTGACTACAGAAATTGATATTGAAATTAAAAATTGAAATTGATAAACCACAGTTAAGTTATTTTTTAACAAGGGGGGCAATCACTTTTTCACACAGGGCCATGTAGATTTGGAGTTTTTTTTCTCCCTTAATAATGTAAACCTTCATTTAAAAACTGCATTTTGTGTTCAATTATGTTATCTTTGACTAATAGTTAACGGTTTTTGATGAGCAGAAACATTTAAGTGTGACAAACATGCAAAAGAATAAGAAATCAGGAAGGGGGCAAATAGTTTTTCACACCACTGTATATGCTCTCTCTCTCTTTCTCTCTCTCTCAGATACTTATTAAACTAAATCTTACAAAGTAGGGACTGAAAGAGCACCAATTCTGGAAACAGCTTACGCAAACAGAATGCCTGGGAAGGAAAATGGCATTTTGCAGTTTCCCTGAATATAGTATGTTGTTTTGTCCATACACCACCTGTCACGTTTTGTCCTCTCCTCGTGTCTAATTGGCTGTGCGTTAATTCCCATGTAACTGGATTCATACCAGGTTTGCACAAAAGAGTTGCTTTGATAACAAAATACATTTTCTTAGAACAGAAAACTAATTAGGTGTTATGATTCATATCAAATCAAAATTGTAGTTCATATGATAGAAGGTTATAATATGGCCCAGATTTATAATTGTTGTTATATAAAGTTCTCTCCATTTGTTTAATGGGTATGTGAAAATTCCTGTGCTATTGCCAACTTACTATTTTGTACACTAACATTTCTGGATAAAAAAGAATGCTAGAGGCTTGTTTTGTTACATAAGAATCCAGATTGTAAGTTCAAGTAATAGAAGAGGTTAGTGTGGCCCAGGTCATTCTGCTGATCCATAAGGCTTTATCAAAAACTGTGCTGATTTATGTGATGTTCCAGTTCTATCACTGAAATTAGATGGAGGTTATCATCTCTGACAGCAACAGTTACCTTTTCAGCAGAAGAATTTAACTCAACATGTTCTTTTTACTTACAAAATACTTTACAAATTAAAACCTGCATTGAAGTCAATGCATTTTTTTTTTTTACTTGTGGCATTTATCTTGTGTGTTTTTGCACAATGAAAATGTTCATGGTAAATCCAATCTCCGCAAATCCATGTCTGGCGAAAACTAACGCTCATGACTATAGGGGACACAAAGGGAAGATAGTAGGAGCAGGGATAAATAAGAGGGAGGAGGGGAGCATCAGACATGGGTATAGTTTTGTATTTATCAGCTTCCTTAAATAGAACCCAGTATATCCATTTACCAGTAAATTTGATATTTGGTCCAAATGGTATAGTTTAATCCAGCCCTGTATCAATGGGGAACTGTAGGGATTTCCAACAGGGATGGGAATAATAATTTGGCTGCATTTAACAGAAGTGGTTCCACAGAAGAAAAAAAAACTTGTGACAGTGGCTTGTCAAAGTGAAATAATAAAGTAATATACCAGATTTAATGTAGTCTGTCACATATAATGAATTCGAAATGGAGTGTGAAGCCATTTTGTTAATATTTTGCAGTTGGTTTCTTTGATTGGCATGTAGTGGTACATGCCTAGCAACCCCCCCCCCCCCCCGAGCCCTTGCACCTTAGAAACATGCCTCTTTTGTCTTGCCCTAGTTCCTGTCTCTATGGGGCAGATTTACTAAAACTCCATCATTTCTCATTTTTTTTAAATTTCAAAATCAACGGAATTCGTTTTTCCGCATGTCTGATATTTACTAAAAGAAAGTCGCAAGGAAAGGTTGCTTTGAGTAAAGTCGTAAAAAAAAACTTGACTTTTTCAAACTGTCGCTGTGAAAATCCCAACTTTATCGAATTATTGCTGTGACAATCAAAAAAAGTTGTGATTTTCTGGCAAAACCCATCAAACTTCTTTTTTCCAAAGTTTTGAGACAAAAGAAAGAACTTCAAGGAAAGGGACCTCTGCCATTGACTTCTACATGAACTCGGCAAGTCTAATCTGGTGAATTGTCGAATTTGGATTTTTAGCCATTTAAAAGCATTTTAAATTTTGGAAAAATCGCTGCAACTTTTTAAAAAAAAAATTCTAATTGAGTTTAAAGGAAAAGGAAAGGTAAAACTAAATAAGCTTTATCAGAAAGGTCTATGTTACTACTCACAGTGTATCACAGAGATGCACAGAGACTCACAGAGTCCTCTATCAAAATAAAAAATATTTCTTGTCTCTTTTTCTTCCTGTGCCAGAGTCTGCACAGCTCTCCCCTCTCCTGCTCCCCCTCCCTCAAGAATGCTAAGACCTTCCTACCCCCCCTTAGGAATGTGTGATCTGAGCCAATCAGCAGGAAGCTTCCTCGTAGTCTTACAAACTGAGCATGTACACGGGTATTGGTGCAGGAGTGAGGCATTATGGGAATCTTCTTTACAGAGCTCAGCGTTTTTTTTTCCTATGAGGCTTCTGATCATCTGAACAGGAGAAATATGGGGAGACTTAAGGGCACTATTGAGACAACTGAAGGTATGCCTGCAGTTTGAGATTAACTCTTTATTAGCCTTTCCTTCTCCTTTAAAATTAAAAATCGATGGTTAATAAGTGAGCCCCATGTGTCTATATAACTTTTATCCCAAGCAGCTGATCTGAGAATGTTCATGGTCCCAGAGAGCAGCAAGTGACCCAAATATAAATGCAAATGTGACACGGGGGGGGGGATATATATTTAAGCATTAAAAGGTATACACTTAATCCACCTAATAGAACACATACCACATCCATTTAAGTAGATTAATAACTGGAAAACATTTTATTTTGGGGGCTTTTAAGGTATTAAAGCACCGCTAAGAAATGAAAAGCCTAAGAAATGTGTATTACTTTTGTGCGCATAAAAATTTCCTAGCTAAGAAACTAATCTGAAAAGAAGAAAATTGAATATAATTGTTATAATCAGAGGCAGGCAAGCTGATGCAAAAGAATAAGCTGTGTAAGAAAGTGTGGTGTCAGTGCCTGCAGTTTAGGAATGTGAGAGCATTCACAGACATCAATAAATATCTTATTCTGTACAGTGTGTGAAAGAAGGCAGTATTAACTTAGCGACAATAGCAGGCACCTTGCCTGATGAGTATTCTAGCTGATATAATACTGATCGATGCAACCAGACAAAAGTTTTAATAATGGCAGCCTTTGGATTGCTACTGGGTTATTAACTCTAGTCGCTACATCATTACAACAAGGCAAGCTTTGTGTGCAATGTTTATCATCACTTAGTTTGAAGAATTCTATTTGGGTTTTTTTCTGTCAGTGAACAAACAAGGATTTTTTTCATAGCAAGACAATCTGTGAAACGTTACAGGGGTCATTTATTAAAGGGGCACCATGTCCCTCCCCCCCCCCCCCCGACATGAGCACAGGTATAATAACCTTGAGTTGAGCACAATGCATTTCTTTTAAAAAGGACCTGTCACCCTAAGAAATAATTAAAAATCTATTTTATTATGTTTGTCAGGCAAAATAAACTTTACTTAAGGTATTTAAAATATTTTAATATTGTTTCCTTTCTTCTTTTTAAAGGGGTGGTTCACCTTTAACTTAACTTCTAGTATGTTGTAGAATATTCTATTCCCAGCAACTCTGCAATGGTTTTTTATTATTTCTTTTTTATAGTTTTTGAATGATTTACTTTTCTCTTCTGCCTCTTTCCAGCTTTCAAATGGGGGTCAGTAACCCCGGCAGCCAGAAACTATTGCTCTGTGAGGCTACAATTGTATTGTTATTTTTACTTTTTATTGCTTATTTTTCTATGCAGGCCCTCTGCTATTCATATTCACATCTCTAGTTTCAACCACTGCCTGGTTGCTAGGGAAATAAGACCCTAGCAACCAGATAGCTGCTAAAAATGGCAGCAAGAAGGCAGCAGCCATTCTGTGCAAACTGTTATCAAGGCAAACTTTGCAACATCCTAAAGATCATGTGTATGCATCAAAAAAGAGTGCCCATGCCCAGGTTACACAGATATAGACAGCGAGGAGGGATTTTTGTGTTAAAAGGGACTTATTATTCTACTTTTTATGTCTGGGTGACAGGTCCCCTATTAAAGGTCATCCTGTGTGGCAAGTCAGGGGTAAATATCAGTGCTACAATCCCAGGTTATTGCTGCCATGCAACTAAAAAATATATGAAGGACCTTGTAGCTAAACCCCCAGGAAGATTTTCTGCTTTGTACACTTATATTGAACATCTTTCAGGACCATGGGTGCCAAAGCAGAGTTTTGCTGTCTTTCTGCTGTCTTTAATGTGATATCCCTGGTAGAGATCTGTCCTATAACCTTTAATCATGTAAGGCACCATGCAAGAAATGTCTTACTTACATACTCCCAGGCGGCACACAGCACAGTAATACTACATGGATCCAGGCAAGCTTGCTTAAATGGCACAATGTCGTGACTGAATGCCCATGCAGTCATTCATTCTAGGGTCCTTGCGCACTGAGCAGGGGGTACAAATATGGAATATTTACTTATAATTACTATGAATTAAAATGAATATGAATGTCATTGTATTGCAGCAACCACTCCACATTCCACCACTAGGGTCTGAGTAACAAAGGGACAGATGGTGCTGTAGCTCCAGGACGGTCCCTTCAGATCAGGGGCCAGTTGACCTAAGAGATCCAAACACAAGCAATGTAAGACTGGACTATAATAATATTATCTGAATTGCTGCTCTTTTGTATTAAAATAAGTGTAAGCATGTAGGCAAATTATCCATGTGCCAAGCTGTGAAAAAAGTCATGAAGTTGTTTTCTGCTTTCCTGCTGCTATTACCCTGCAGTGACAGAAAGCTGTATCCAAATTTCTGCCTAATACTTCTGAGATGCTACATAACAAAAAGTCACATAAGGTGATACCTTTATAGGCTAAGATGATTATCTCAGCAAACCTTCAGAGCATTTCAATACTTTTTTTCTGGCTTTAATAATTACAATAATCCTAAGAGAGATTCCAACTCAAACTTTAATTTACAAGATAAAAATTCTACTGTAAACCAGGAGCCATTGTGATTTTTAGTTGATAAAAGCACTTCAAATGAAATGAACAAATAAATACAAGTCACATTTAAAAAAGTAAAATCTTTGGGCTCCTTTACTGGTCCATAGCCCTTTAGCCCCAGAAGATGACCCAGTTTCCTTAAGGTGGCCACACATGTGGCGATTTTCGATCTTTCATGTGACCATCGGTCGCACGAAGGATCGTTCCAATCCGCCACTAACATTCAGGGCTAAATCGTCAGATATGGAGGTAGAAACAATAGGATTTCTACCTCCTTCTGCCGATTCAGCCCTGAAGGCAGATTTTGCTTGGGTGCCTTCTATGGCGCCCGATCAAAATCTTTTAACCCACCCGATCGGTGAGTCAACCGATATCAGTACCCTCCTGCGATATTGGACGCCTCACTGACTTGCCATACACACACCGAATATCGTAGGAAACGAGGTTTTGTACAATATTATCGGTGCGTGTATGGCCAGCTTAAGATACAAACTAGCAGTATACTGTATATAGTCCCAATAAAATTAATAATCAATTTAGATTAATCTTAAATAATAAATGAACTTTTTTTCTTGACGATTTTGGGTGACCCCTAGCTTATCAACAGTTGCCCAGAGCAACTGTTGATAAGCAGTTTAGGGTATCTACATGTGCATGGTCTCTGAAAAATTGGCTAAAAAGATTGAAGATGGTGAGCTCCAGTAAGAGGGGTAACTACAAAGAAGCAGACCCTGCAGTTGTAGGGGGGGCCAGTAGGGGCCCAATTAATGAGTGATTTCAATATTTCCTGGTAGAATAAGTCAACTTACCAATATTTTGGAGCCCAAAATTGAATTTGTTGTGGGGCCCAGTAACATTTGGGGTGACATTCACTAACCGTTGGATTTCTTTTCCAATTTGGATTTTTAGCGCTAGTGACAAGTTGTGACTTTGCCAAGATTTACTAAATAATCCAAATCGGAAAATTTGCCAGCTTAAACTTGCCAAAATCGTGCAGAAGTAAATGGCAGATGTCCCTTCCTTTCCCTGGATGATCCTTCTTTTGCTTCAAAACTTTAGAGGTTTTGGATTTTTAAAGCTGGGCGACAAGTGTGTGTGACAAGTGACACATCAAAAAATTTGGAATTTCCGCAACTTTTCCCACACTGACTTTTTCAGTTCAGAGTTTTAGTAAATGTAAGCCATCTTTGGAAACGAGTTTATTATGATTTTAAAATATTTTTTTTTTTATATATTAGAGTTTTACGTTAGTTAGTTTTAGTTTAGTTAGTTTTAAATCTGCCGCTTAGTTACACCACTGGCTCCAAAGGACAACTTTTAAGGCATCAATAAATATTGTTATATTGCTGCTGAACTTCTATGCCAGTACAGTGATGTCAGTGTATAAAGTATACCTTTAAAATTGTGCTTATATATTTCTGCAATATGAATAATTTTACTGTACCAGTTTGATGATTTTACTATACTATACTGAACCAGAGATTTTAGGGGAAGTTTGTGTGGGTCTCTTGTAGCTGGCACAGCAAAATATCTGCTAAATTTTCATTTGGAATGTTGATGGAACTGCCATGTCACTGTGCCAGTGTCTTACTGACTTTCCAAAGACAATCAATAAGCAATGTACCCAGCTCCTTTCTAGCTCCTCTGAAACAATTTAGATAAGCATCACTTCTGGATAAATGACATTACAAATGGGAAAACTGAAGATAGCATACGGCGATTGCTGGTGCCCACACACTGCAATTAAATACAGCCTTGCAGAGTTATAACTGAGAAGCAAGGAGAAAAACAAGTATTTATATGAGATCAATGCTTGGAACCTGGGGTTTCCCGGAAAAGGGATCTTTGTCGAAATTGGACCACCATTCCTTAAGTATACTAAAAGCCATTTAATGATTAAATACACCAATAAGGATTATTTTGCTGCCAGTATGGATTCGTACAACGCTGCGTACATAAGTAGCTCTTTATAAATAAAGATATACAAAGATATACATGCAGCTTATTTAGGATTATGTACTGGGTACTGTTTTATTATTTAAAAATTAAGGGAATCATATTAAAAAAACTAGAATTATTTGCTTCATATCGACTTTATGGGTTTATTTGTATAATGGGTTTCTGGAAAAGGCTTTACATATACAGTATTATTGGCCAAATTCAGTTTGCTGATAAAAGCTTATCTCCTTATTCAATTACACATTTCCCATAATGCCAGTTGAAATTCAATGAGTAAACCTCTTCTCCCTTTTTATTACATGAAAACTCCAACGAAGTCTATGGGAAAAAATGGGGCTGGATTAAGTGAAAAGATCTTAATTGTGATCTTTTTGATGTGATAAACCATAAAATTATTAAAATTATGTTTTCTAGTGGAACTGAATCTGGCTCTATACATTATTCACTACCCAAGTTGAACATGCATTCTAAGGTCCCTAAAAGATTAACACAATAAAGTTACCCACAAAAAAGTGCCCTACTAGAATGAAACCTTGGACCCCAGCACTGCAAGGCATTAGAGCTTACCGTTGCACTTTGATGTTGCCTAATTTTTAGTATTTAGTATTACTGTATATACTCGAGTATAAGCCAATCTGAATATAAGCCAAGGTACCTAATTTTTCCCAAGAAACTGGAAAAACTAATTGACTCGAGTATAAGCCTAGGGTGGGAAATGCAGCAGCTACTGCTAAGTTTCAATAATTAAAATAAATACCAATAAAATTACTTAAATTGTGGCATCAGTAACAGTAAACTAGCTCTGTAAGGGGAGAAGTGGGTCAACAAAAACAATATTGTATCAACATTGATACCTTAAGAGTACTACCCCCTTAGCTCAATCAGCAACCAAGCTAAAACACAAAAAGTTAAAACTTCAAAACTATATATAATTTATATAAAATATATAGTGCAATGTCTAGTGCAGAATGGGACAGGTGAGGATGGTAGATGAAGATGAATTTGGGAGCGGGCCAGGGCATTGGAGGGTCTGGTTGCGGGTGGCCTTGTTGTAGGTGTGCACACAAAGGAGAGAGGGTGCAAGTCTGGAGGGTGACTTTTTCAGCACATTTTGGGTACTGAAAAACTAGGCTTATACTCGAGGATATACAGTAGGTAGCTGGCTCAACAGACTGTTCAGCACACTGAGAATATGCCATGCCAGGTGTCAGACTGGCCCACAAGAATAGCAGGAAAACTCCCAGTGGGCCCTCTTTCTCTCCCAACCATTTCACCTTGAATGTCTATAACTTTGCCATTCAACTTTTCTATATAAAAACAATGAGAGAGAAGAAAATTCATTTAGTTGACATATGAAAATTTTGTACTTACGATCCGAAAGTTCTGATATTTTCATATTGAAACAATTGTAAACATATTGGCGATCTGAAAGTCACAAAATTTTCATATCCCAACGATCGTAAATGGCGAGAAACACATTCTGACCTTAAAACTTCAATGCATGATTTGGGAAGCTTTCCATAGGATTCAATGGGACTCTGCAGCTCTAACCTGGCCAAAAGAAAGTCACGATACTGAAGGTTGACTGAATTCCGAAACTTTCGTACTTGCAGCAAATTCGATTTTTTCGCACAAATTGTTGCAAAGCACAAAAAAAGTTGTGGAAATTAATGATAAAATTGCAGAAAATACGCAGTTCTAAAATAAAAAATAAGAATATTTTGTAATCGTAACCAATCGTACATTGATATATGGGCCCCTAGATGATGGTAGGTAAAGAGAAGAGACTAGCAGAACAAGGAATCTGAGTAAGGCGAAGATGAAAACTATGTGGAGACTGGGCCTTTGGTTTAAGGTTTTCTGGTGGGCCCCTGGCATACAGTTCAACACTGGCCAAGGCCTAAAAGGTCCCAAAAGGGACCGAAACGTCGGTTGTACATGCAATTATAATACACTAATATTTATTTGAACCACAAGACCCTTGGTGCTGGTTGTGTTTGATTCGGTATATATATATATATATATATAAAACTGACAAAAAGCAGGCACTCACGTATTGATGGATCCAAAATATGCCTGGGTGCAGTATATGCAATTAATGTAGCACAAATACAACAAAAATACCGCACTCACAGGACTTAGTCGAAAAATGAAAGTCTCTTTATTGTGAAAAACGTCTATCTAAATATCTAGATAGACGTTTTTCACAATATAGAGACTTTCATTTTTCGACTAAGTCCTGTGAGTGTGGTATTTTTGTTGTATTTATATATATATATATATATATATATCAATCCAAATGGTGTCCGCACTCCAAGGCTCAATATTCTGCGGGGTGCTTAGCCAAAATTATGTATGCATAGAAAATAATCATCTGTGGCCAGCACACCCTTCAATGTTTCATCAAAAAAATTTTTATTGCAGATATATTGTTAAAACCAACGTTTCGGTCCTCGTTAGGACCTTTCTCCTTGAGGACCGAAACGTTGGTTTTAACAATATATCTGCAATAAAAAAATTTTTTTGATGAAACATTGAAGGGTGTGCTGGCCACAGATGATTATTTTCTATATATATATATATATATATATATATATATATATATATATATATATATATATATATATATATATGTGTGTGTGCTTTCAAAAGATATGAACCTGATATCTGACAGTTTGAATGCCCAAGACTACATTAGTTGTACTGTAGTACAAAACCAGCCCTTAATTATTAATACTGCATAGGGAGTCACACATTAGATACAGTGCTTTTATTCAAGTACCTTTAATTATTCACCTAGGATCTCACAGTATTTCTATTTACCTAATGATAAAAATCCTATAGTATACTAATGATTGCTATAAAAATCCTAGTAGCATCCTATAGGCAGTTTAATTAATATACATTTATATAAGCTTAACAACACTAAAAACAAGGATTTCATTTCAAGGTAATCAATTTTTCTTTATTAATCTTTTACCTTGAACAGAGCAATATAATGTCATTGTGACAGTGGCCTCTCCAGCAATGGGAGAGGTCCCTGATAATGACAATGATGTCAACAACATATTGTTGAGAAATCTGGGAAATAGGTAAGCGCTTCAACAATATGTTCACAGATATTTTACTTTAGATCAAATGCCTGTCTGTAGTGATACTCGCGCACGCAATATTCGGAGGGCTTCTTGCTCATGTTATTATAAATCTGCCCATCATATTGGTTGTCACTTGCAATATAAATTCACTTTTTAAAAGCACTTCCTATGGTATAAAAGACTGGTGTTCATAGTGTATCTGTTGTCACAAGTAAATGTCTGTCAGGAAAGCATGAAACGCAGAATTTCAATATGCTGGCATGCCAAAAGAAAAATTAATGATCATTCTTCAAACACGGCAGATGTGGCTGCAAATATAAGCCCCTGCGCAGCTTATTGAGTATGATATATCAGCATATAGGAAAACCAGTGGACGTTTTAGAAGCTGCATATCAGGCCTAAGGAGGAAGAAAAGAAAGCATGTGTGAATCTGACCGTGGATATTACATTATGAGTATTACATTCTCAGTACGGTACCTATTATCTAAAATGTTTAGGACCTCGGGTATTCTGAATTAGGGATCTTTCAATTATTATTAATAAAATTATTACAGAGAAAAAGGAAATTTATTTTTAAAAATGTAAATAATTTGATTAAAATGGAGTCTGTAAAAGATTAGCCTTTCTGCAAATCCGAGCTTTCTGGAGAAATGCAATAAAAGTCATTATCAGGAAAATATATGCAATGTGAACAGTTTTACATTTGTGTGAATTTCATATACGGTAGCTTTGAAGAAATGTATGTAATGCACATTTTATAGTGTGCTCCAGTGCTCAGTTTATGTAAAGGTGGCAGAGTTATGACAAAAATTCTGCCACCTTTAAAGAGGAAGGAAAGGTGAATGTAAAGTTGTGGGCACACCCCATTTATCTTTGTTGCTTATCTGCCACCCTAGGCTGGATCTTCTCATCTTTACAAAATACACCAGCATGGGGTTCTGTTTGCTGAGCACTGTGCCATCATCTTTTCCAGGCACCCCTGTCTGGCTTAGGTGAGCAAATGCACAGCACAAAACTCTTTCAGATATATCTGTACTGTCCCTTCACCCTGCTAGAACTGGTACAGAGGACCAGGATGGAAAAAAGAAAATAAGGTGTCAACAGTACCCAGGGCAGGGTTGTCACATGTCCAGTTCTGAGCCGTACAGCCTGGTTTTCATAAGGGCCATCCAGGTCACCTCCCTTCGTTAGGTTTCATTAGTGAGCAATCACCACCCTTAAATAACCCCACCCTAATGGGTGTTACAAAACCCAATGGGTATATTCAATCCAGAGAATGTTTTTGGATTTGGAAACTGGCAACTATATATCCAAAGGGTTTAAATGAAGATGTTTTTTGTAAAATATTTATAATATGTTTTTAACTGCTAACTAACAGATAACCTGCTGGGAAACAGGTAGAAATAAGAATACAGTTAACAAGCCCAGGTGGTGATGTAAAGTGTACAGTGTATACTTGTGAATACATATAATAAGTTGTTGAACTATAGCTTAATCCATTAGCATGCAAATAAAAATGTAGACTTGAAATGGACTGGATCGAATACACCCATTGGACTTGTAACACCCATGCAAGGATGATGTCACTAGGGTGGGGTTATTTAAGGATGGCGATTGCTCGCAAATGTAACCTGTCGAAGGGAGGTGTAGACACCCGGAAACTTTGTTCTGTGTGGCATAATTGGCTCAATAAACAAAGGATTGCGCCAGCAAGAAGTGTTGAGTTCTGTTACTTCTTTCTTCAACTAAGTACATGGTGCTGACTTGGCTATACAGCTAGAAGTCTGACCCACTGATATCTGAAGCATTGATATGGGCTGTGCTTCCCAAAAATACTTTTTATTACATTTCACCATTACGTGTATAGTTGAATTGTTCACTGTTCGTAACCCTATGTAAACATCGGGGGTAGTATAATATATATCTTATATATATATAATATTTTACTACTTGTCTAGTAACCCATAGCAACTGATTAATGGGTCACATTTACTGGTCTGATTTTTTTTAAATTATATTACCACAAAAATCTCATTTATTCAACAGATTATATTTGTTTCCTTAAGGCTGGTCCTAAATGGGCTGATACCACCTGTTGCCCCTTCAGACAAAAGTAGTAGCTTACTGACCCATGAAATTGGGGCCTCCTGATGGGCTGCTCAACTGATATCCCACAAAGAGGCACAGTGAAAGTGAAAAAACTGTGAACTATTTTTTAAGCAAATGTAGGACACATCATAGCCTTATACATTACATGCACTGGGTACTTAAACATAAGCTGTGTGTGGGTGGCCAAATAGAGCAAAAAGTTAGAAACCATGCCAAACGTGGTTCTTTAAGGGAATACCCACTTTATTCCCATTTATGGAGTGGATGAGCTAATCACACCACACTGATGCTATGCACTCACCAAGGTAAAATTAAATATATATATTTATATATTCTTAAATACCACATTATATTTTTCAGTAGTCTTTTTTATCAAAATGAAATGGTTTAACTATCCTTATTCTTCCAATATAAGTGCTGATTGCATTGCCAACACCCCCATTGATATGAATGGCAAATTCTGACCACGCTAATAAAATTATAAGTGTATATTGAAGGTGTATTGATAAGTGCAGATATGCTACTGTGTAAGGTAAATGTAAAAATCAAGCAAATAATGAGAGCCTCACAGCCAAGCAGAATATCCAAGGCTATTGTGATACTAATATCTACAGTTAGTATTACTGGTTGTATATATATAGTTTATGTATGTGAGTGTATAGATTGGTTAGTATAGGTTGTGTGCTGGGTTTACTCGGATGGGTTGAACTTGATGGACAATGGTCTTTTTTCAACCCTATGTAACTATGTAACTATGTAACTATGTAACAGCCAACTACCCATGCAGTGTACATTTGCCTTTTATTAACAATGAAAAGAAGTAATCACATTCTGACAGGTTTTAAAAATATCTTAACATTAATGCGGCTGCTCGCTGTCATGGAGGAAAATAGGACAGAAAAGTGCACAGTGAATACAATCATGGTGTATTTTTCACTGACCTCCATTTACCAGGATTAAACTATTGCATACAGTCCCGAAAATCCAGTAGCAGAGACAGTTCCACTCTATATGAAATGGGATCATAAAATGAATATATATTTTATTTTAGCAAGTATCGAATTTGGAATATTCCAAAATATTCTAAAAAGTGGATTTTAAGTATATTAAGACGCTCAGGGCCAGCTTAGCAATGGTAGGCAGGATATAAGCAAAGTGTGCCAGTGCCTTTGTGTAAAATATATATTAAGTTGTTTTCTGCTTTCTTGTGCAAACACAATGTACTGGGGCCATGGAATAAAATATTTCCATATACTTTTTTTTGGGGGGTGGCTAAATTATATGTAAACTGTATATATGTTAAAAATATTGATATTTTGGGTATAGACTCATTTTTAGTTTTCAGCTGCCGGTCCAGCCCATGAGGCCTTTAATCCAGCACTGTGCCTTTGTGCCTGACTATTTTCACAGGTATCTTTTTAAAGCAAATATTATAGCCTGAGGTTTTCTGTCAACATTGTGCAATTCACATAGGAATTCCAATTCATATTTATAGCTGTCACTTAATTCAACAGCTGCTATTGGTTTATAAGATCCTCCTGTACGTGAGACAGAGAAACACCAGAGAACAGGAAGGTTTACAGTGCAGAATAATTAGCAGTGATGCAAAAAGAGACTTTTTAGAAGCAACGATAACCTTCAGATTAAATTTATTATGCTGCGATATTCTACAACAGTTTGGATTTTAACTGTTTAGTGATTTTATTCTTCAGTTATCAAGTTTGGAACTGTAAGGAGATCAATCATCTGCTTATTATGTGCAAATATAGTTTACCACATCACCCACAAGGTCCATTTTAAAAGATTTCCTTTTTCTTGTAATAGCAAAAGAGTAGCTGCGCAGGTCCAATTTTTGAAACCCAGACACCACCTGCACCCAGACCTGCAACCCACATTTTTACCCGCTGAGCAACATTAATCCAAAAGAGCTGTTGGTGCAAAACAGAAGTGACATAATCAGAAGGCAGTGGCAAAAACTGGAAAAAAAAGCTAAAAAAGGTGTAAAACTTGCTTATATTGACAAACATGACCAAACCTATAGACCTGCACCCATACCTGCATCTGCAAGTCCTACTCCACCTGCTGTGTGTCTGCCCTTAGTGCAAATAGTAATTATATTATTAATTATAGATTAATTCTTCCTTCTCCTTTACCATTTTAGTTGCACGTCTCCATTCTCTCCAGCTTATTAATATCTGTAACTGGAGCCCAAAACTGCACTGCATACCAATAAAGAGCCAAAATATGATTTTATCCCTCAAGTTAATGTCCTTTTTTATGCAAGACAGTACTTGTGTAAAGCCAGTGATGTTGGCTTACACACTATAATAAATATGCCCCTAGGTGGTTTACACTACCAGATAAATTTAATGGCATAGCGACACATTCCAATTTTACCAGAAACGTGTCACTATGACTACATAAACCCTAGTGCTGCTATAAATTCACTTAAGGTACTATGGTAATAAAATGGTAAACCCCCTATTTTTTACTAACAGAAAGCCTCACTAATCCACAGAGCATGCTTTCATAGATACAGTACATGTTCACCAGCACACCCTTGCCTCTCCACTATACAAATGATTGGTGCTTGGTCCAGTGGAGTTCAACCATACAACAGACCCCCGCACACCAACGCAACTTCTAATAGCATATCATCTCTAAGCATGTGTGAAGTTTTGGGGCACTACCCTTTTTTTAATCCTTGTGGGTTCTTCTCGTCCTTGCCATGCTTACACATAAAAGCTTTACATCTAATGCTTAAAACTATATGAAGACAAAAATAGGGATAAGACTAAATTCCTGTTTGCCTAAAGTGATATAGTGAACACAAACTTTGCTTAGAATTTGGATTGCTTGCCCCTTTAAAGGTTATATTGCACCGTTTGCACCCTGTGTATCCTGGTCCTCCCTTGCCTCTCCTCTAACATTGTTAATTATTTTCCAGAGCTATGTCCTAATTTTGAACAGTCTGCAAAAAAGCTAATTACATATTTGTGTCACTTAGTAAACCTAAACTATGACTATTTTTTCTTAAAAGCTACAATTTTAGGACATGCAACTATTCATCAAATCTTGTTCAGTAAGACTACATGGATGAAAGATTTCACTGAACCAAGGGCCTTTCACTTTGATCATTACACAAACATGGCAGCCCCAGCAGTTCCAGGTGCACTAAAGACCCCAAGTGGTCAGTCATGTCACTGGTCATCCCAGAACCTCACCGGAGTTTGCTTTTTGGGGCCCACATATGCACCAATGACTTTGGTACGAGTTGACTGTTTTTGTCCATCTTGCTATCTTAGTTAATCCTCATGATGTGCATACTAGAAGACTGTTACAAAACCAAACATAAAGATATTATAACACCAGAATCAGCTATTAGCACACAGGGCGATAAAGTTACAATATATTTGATTTTTCACAGAATCCCATTTGAGCTGATTGCATTTTCTTTTCATTAGTGAAGAACAAGGAGTGAAAAGGAACGTAATGCACTGAGGTTATATTTCAATATATATGTTTATTTGTAGAATTTTGATTCTAGATTTTCATCAGAATCCTCTAGGCTTGAATAATTTATTGAAATTCTAAATGCCTATAAAACAGTCATTTCATGCAAAATGTATTGCATATTAAGACATCTTACTCGTGCACCCCTGGTTGCTTGGGTGATTTCTAATTCTCTCTATATATTGGGTTATATGGGAAAGGCAGAGATAATATGAGTATGTAGTAGGTTCAGCTATTCCCCAATTACTTTGTTATCTGTCCAGTATCCCTTTATCTCCTCCATCTGACTAGCTGTCAGAATAGGTTTGTCCTACCTCTCCTGCATGTTCCAATTAGAACATATTTTAAGGCTGAACACAATTACAGCTTTACAGTGTTAGTTCCAGATTAATAATGCATTTTAATGACCGTCCATAAAGAATGAATTGAGGAGAAATAAAGTGGGAAGGCAGAGCACAATGACTAGTTTAAATTGTATCACCTAAAATGGAAATGTATATTAAAATATTTTAGGTTTAATAATTGTATTAAGTTTAGAAAATGGAACAGTTTTAAAGGGGATCTTCACCCAATAACTGTTTCTGCATAAAGAAAATATAATACTAAGCAACGCTCTAAATATACATTTGTAATGGTTCTAAAGTTATCTGTAGAAATGTAATTGCAGTTGAAAGAAGTGTTTGTGTCTGACTTTCAGGCCATGGGCACATTGGGCTGTTTCTCAGCCTGCAGATAAATGCAGCCCATATGCATGAATCAGTGCTCTTCTGTGCCTGCACTCCGAACCACGGCCTCAGTCTGGGTGCAGGCACACGGAGCAGATTTCGGAGTATGCATTTTGGCGCTGACATCCACCCGGCCCGATGTAGTGGTTCCTTCTGCAGACACAGATGAGCACTGATTCAAGAGCAGGTCTGCATTTATCTATAGGCTGAGAATCAGCCCAGAGTGTGCCCTTGGCCTTAGAACAATGTAACAGAAGTCAGTTCTCCCCCAGCTGCTTTGTTTTAGGTGCAGAGAAAATAAACAGTCAGATAGCTTTTCAATTACCATTATAACAGATGAAAGACGATGTAGTTCTTAATTCTGTAGAGAGCACCACATTAATCTTGCACCTCACTTAACCATTGGAAGTCTCCTGTGCGTTAAGAACAGGGTGTGATAATGTGTTCATGCAGAAAACACATATGATTGTTTAATTGTGACCTATATAGCTGCTATGTGTGGGTGTAAATGCATGGCAGACTAGTTACAATGAAAGAAAAGGAAAAAAAAAAGCATTTATTATTTGCAGAAAGCTTTTCCAAGGACATCGCTTATGGTAACAATTGATGCTATTCCCATATTAACTGCTGGCAGTATAATACATAGAATGGATCCTAGGCTGGGTTCTCTTATCCTTTTGTATAATTGTCTCCATAGTTCCTGAAAAATGGCATAAAATTTGCAGCCTCCATTATTTAAATGTTCTTTTTGGTCAAAATTTTGTTGAAGAGAAAAATGAATCTGTCAACATTACAATAAATGTAATTTCAGTCACTTTCCTGTACAACGGTGCAGTTACAACAGTTTTGTCTACCAGATTATGCAGGAGGCAACTTGAAATTATACACAACACATATGTAAAAATGTGCATATTTATGTATGCAGTTAACAATCTGTAAAGCAATCATTATAAATGTGTTTGGCAAGTCAGTTACAGTCATCTTAGCTGAGATTTGGTGAGAATGCCTATTTCCACTGTTGGTACACCTGAAAGCCCAGCTTTGAAGGTCAGGTAATGTGACATATGGGGTAAACACTTATTTTCTGGCTTAGAAATTCTTGGAGCTAAAGCTGAATAATAGATGCACCTTTGTTTTGTTATATCTGTTACTGTGTTATGAGCTAAAGGGGCCCTGATAAAAGAAAACGACACCCCCACTACTGTACAGCCTTATTATGATCATGAGACTATTCTGTTATTTGATATCCCATCCTGAGATGGATAGATAGAAAGAAAGATAGATAGATAGATACTGTAGATGTAGCTCTAGATAGATAATACATAGATATAGATCTAGATAGATGGATAGATACTGTAGATAGATAGATAAAGTTCTAGATAGATAATACATAGATATAGATCCAGATAGATTATAGACAGTAATGGCCATAAAATGATTTAAAATGATTTGCTGATAGCCTGAAACATGAATCAGCCGTTGGAAAAATTGATTAAAAATAACCAAACTGGTCAAACAAAATTTTAAACATCTGTTTTGGGGGTCATTAAAACTAAGAACAAGATTTTTTAAAGAAATCTGGAAATCTTTCATTATGCTGTGTCCAGTGACTTAACTATTACTTCATGTGGTTTTGCGCATTTCCCCATCTTTTATAGAATTTCGTTTTCCACCTCAGGAATAATTACCATGAAATCACTTTCACTTTCTCAAAATGTCTGTTAATTTCTCCTGGGAGGATAATTAACCTCTAGCTGGTGAAAAGCCATAGATATGCTACCCACCAGTAATAACCTGGTTAAAGTTGCAGATATGGTGTTGGAATAATGGGACTTTAATAACATTTTACTAATTATCCAACATTTTAATTACTGATTTAATTTCCTTATACTTTTCAAGACAACGTTTAAACCTTTCATTGATGTAAATGGTTGATGGGTGGTGAATTAATCAAATAATAATTAGTCATTTGCTAAAACCCTCGGGCTAAAGGCACAGAGAGCATTACATCCAGTATAGCAGATGCCATTTTCCATTGTCTTGAGATCGCCAGTACAGGAATTTGCCTGAAGGCACTCTAACAAGTTGTTTACATGCCAGTACCAAATGATTAGAGGCAGCTCACATTAGAAAAGTGATTATCATCTCTATCCTGACACATGTACAAGTACAGGATCTGTTATCTGGAAACCCACTATCCAGAAAGTTCCAAATTATGGACTCCATTTTAACCAAATAATTACAGTTTTCAAAAATGATTTCCTTTTTCTCTGTATTAATAAAACAGTACCTTGTACTTGATCCAAACTGAGCTGCATGAATCCATATTGGTGGCAAAACAATCCTATTGTGTTTATTTCATGTTTAGAGGATTTTTCAGTACACTAAGGGGCTGATTTACTAATCCAAGAATCCGAATCCCGAATGCGGAAAAATCGGATTGGAAACTAACATTTTGCGACTTTTTTGTATTTTTTGCGATTTTTTCGTCGCTGTCGCGACTTTTTCATAGCCGTTACGACTTGCGCGAATTGTCGCAACTTTTTTGTAGCCATTACGATTTGCGCGAATTGTCGCGACTTTTTTGTAGCCGTTACGACTTGTACAAATTGTTGCGACTTTTTCGTATTGAACGCTAGTAAACGGCGGGCAAACCTTTCCGATTTTTTCGCGACGGCTACGAAAAAGTCGTGACAATTTGCGCAAGTCGTAATGGCTATGAAAAAATTGCGACAATTTACGAAAAAGTTGCAATGGCGACAAAAAAAATCGCAAAATACCGATCATTACGAAAAAAACGCATTCGGACGCTTTTGATCCGTTCGTGGATTAGTAAATCGGCCCCTTAAGGTATGGAGATCCAAATTACGGAAAGACGACTTATCTGGAAAACCCCAGGTCCTGAGCATTCTGGAAAAAAGGCCCCATACCTGTACTTTCAGCCTAAAAGTCAGTTCGATAAAGTAATGTTTGTGGGGTCTCCTCCATCTATCTACATTATTGTACTCCTTACAATATCCTTAGGACTCTTCTATTACTCATCCTCAACAACTTTTCCATTGTATTGTTCAGAATATTTTGCTCCAAGGTTAAACTCTTTTGGCACAGGTATGTGTGTAAAGGCTCTATATTCCAAGAAAGACTGCAACATAAGTAACATGCTGAAAGCCTACAATATTTATGAGGCATTGGGGTATCTAGTGACAGGGGTGCACCATATAATGTAATAAGAGACATCTAGCTTTTGCTAGGGCCACAGTGTCACACGAAATGCTGTGTTCCCTGTGTTAGAAATTGGTAGTGATTGAAAAGACTACAAATTTCATAAAGCACTTTAAGGTCCCTGGTTATATGAGTGCAGAAGAGCAGGCAGACAGCTTTTATTGATGCTGCAATCATAGCCTTCAAAATTCTGCCATTTCTGTAATCTGTTATTACTGTGTAAAAAGACTGCAAACCCACGATGCACAGGAAGTCACAATGGGTGGAGGCTTATACAGGGGAATGTAACAAACATCAGTAATAGAAAAATACGCAAAATGCAAACAAGTTTTACTCTGCACATACAGTTTTTCCTTTGTGTGCAGTTAATATATGTTTTGCAAAGAACAGCAACTCAAACACCAATGGAACATACAATTCAGTATTTTGTCATTTGTGCCATAGTGTTTGTAATATAATATAAAACAATTATTATGCACATTATGGTATATTTTTAGTATTATGTTACACTGTACATTGAAGATAATTTAAGTAATACTAGTGTTTAGGCAGCCATATCAGTGCCTGATCCTGAGCTTTCAGAAAGAGCCAGCACTTCCCAATGGAACTGCTTTCAGATAAGCTATTGTTTCTCCTACTCAGTGTAATTGGAGAAATTAGCTGGACTAATTTTTTTGTGTTTTACTATTAAAGAGATACTGAAACCACAAATTAAATATTTTTTACATCTGTCATAACATTGTCTTAGGATGCTATTTATAATTTTACCATAAAGCTATTTGCCTGATGCTTTTACATTACATATTCAACCCCTATGTTCCTCTATGAGGGGGCGGCCATATTTGCGCAGCAGTAGTCCGTTAGCATTAGAAGCTTTAACTGACAGGTTGAAAAGAGACAGTAAGGTTTAGGAACTTCAAGTAACAATTACTTACAAAAGCAAATCTATTAGTAAGAAATGATCTATAGGTAAATTTAAATACAGTATATATTCATATTTTGGAGAGTAGTTTCTTAGTGTCAGTATCACTTTAAGTGATATTCTTATATCTACCACTAGGTGGGGCATGGGGACATTTTTAGCAAAGCAGTTGTTGTTCTACAACTGGGTAGGAAAGGAGGGGAATTATATTTCTCCAACAGAACAAATGTCACATGGATGAGGGCACATGGGAATCTAAGAACATGTCTAGCCCCATTTCAGATTTCAAAATGAAATAAATTAAATATTAAAAATTCTGTTTGAGCTTTTGAAAATGGATTTCAAAGCAGAATTTTGCTGGAGGAGCGCTATTAACTGATGCATTTTGTAAAAGTTTGTTTCCCTTGATGGAATTCCTTTAAAATGCACAATGCAGTATTAAAAATTCACAGGGTACCTACTGTACAACTCTCTAAGGAACGTTATTACTTTGCCTTTCTTGTACAAAAGATATATAGAAATCAAATCATAAGGTACATACATAGAAGGACAATGAAGTAGCCATCTTGGCCTAGCTATTACACTATGTAGTAGAATCATGACTAATGAACAGCAAGTCATTTTAACAACCCAATACATTCCGTTACTTACTGATATCCTCCCTCACAAACCTACCATCTGAGATGGCAGCCCACCAATTATACAAAACCTGGGAAAGTAGGCAGTTGAAACTTGAGAGTCTGAATACCCATGCGCCTTGCTCTGCTCTGTGAGATGTGCAACATGCAGACCCTTGTGCCAACCTAGCTCTGCGAAGATTATAGACAAAGCATGAAAGTTGGGTTCTTTACCATTTCTTGGGAGGGACAATTACACTCCAGCCTGCACTACATCCTCCTCAATGCAGCATATCTTTGTTGAGTAATAATGTATACCTTTGCTGCCATAAGTAATCCACACTAAGGAATTCTGAGCTATAAGTTTCACCATGTGGGATATTTCTTGCCTTGCAAGCAGATTGGACAATTCTTAGGCCTTGGAATGCTCTGTGATGCACTCTCTGGACCTTGTGAGGTAAGCAATACACTTGGGCTATTTCATATAATGCCCACGTGTGATGTTACATATGCCTGCCAGGAGCATGGGTGGGCATTTTGCTGCTTAAAACAGAACTGTTTAGCCAATCTCTGCTGGCTGCCAGTATTACTAAAGTTGAACTTTTAGTTCAGTGCAAATGAGCACTTAAACTTTCTTGCATTGCAATTGTGTGATATTTTGGCATTTTTTGTGGCAATTTGTAGCCCTTGGCGCGTTCTGTCTGAGACGGCTGCCTGCACCAAATAACAAGGCAAGCTTTCATGGGCAGTATATTATAGCCAGGAAAATATGAGAGAAATACATGGGCATGCCAGGACTGCCTGCAGGAGAGCTGAAAGTGGGAGGAGAGAAATAGCTTGTAGGGCTGAGCTACCAGAGATCTCCCTGCCCTCATACATACATTTCCTGTTGTCTGATTCAAGAGATGAGTTACTTGCTTTTCCTTATGGAAAGGACATTCCTGGCTAGAATTATATAAACATGATTCTGCCTAAAGATATAAAATGAAATTCAAAGCAAATTTACAATATACATTCATTCATTTTTAAACTATTTTAAAATTATTTGTAATGTATTCACAAGGCAACTTTGGGCGACTTCAGAAAGCCTAAGCCACTCATATGTTTTTCCGCTTGCAATTTATGTTATTGTCGGTAGAAAAGCATTTTCAAGAGATCAGTTACCTGCGGTAGCACAGATTTAACTCCACATGTGCCATCAGCCTAAGGCCAAGGCCACACAATGCAGATGATCCTGTTTTCCCTGCCTGCATTTTGTACGCAGGAGAAGTAAAGCATTTTCGTGCCAAAATCCACTCAGAATAGCTGCACAAGGGCCGACACTGTGCTTTTTAGTAAAGCTACATGAAATGGAATGGGAGTGGATTCACTTTTCTGTGCCTGCATCATGTGCCCTTAGGCTTAAAGGAGAAAGAAAGGTAAAATCACTGGGGAGGTACCAAAATGAATCAGCCCCTACTCTGGCATTAGCCTAACCCTGTGACTGCACCCAGTACCACTGCTGTAGCCCAAGCACAGGCATGCACAGTGGATTTTGGCACCGAAATATGCAAGTATTCGTTTTGGTGCTAAAATGCACTCTGTCTGCCTTCACCTGGACTGACGCAATGGCTCAGGGTGCAGTCACAGGGTTAGGCTGATGCCAGCGTAGGGGCTAATTCTCACCGTGTTTATCCGCAGGCTGAGAATCAGCCCTGTATGGCATTGTCTTTACACATATCGAGACTGTCTGATCTGCACACTTATATAGAGTGCAGCTACTAATAAGGATGAACAGAATGTTGTAAAAGTGGTGGGTGTCCACTGACCTCTACATTTTAGATAGTTCTAGAAGCTCTGTTGAGCAAAGACATTTTTTACACATGTATTGGTCAATATTTGTATGTAATGTATGTTTAATCTATACACCCTTCTACTGTTCAGTGCCTAGGGCTATGTTGGTGCTTTAAATCACTTATTAAATTACTTACTAATATAATAAAGATATAATTCTAGGAGTGACTGGCAAACTGTGACTTACATACCTTTGCCAACCCCTACATTCCGACCTCCAGGAAACCTGACATTGTGAGAGCTGTCATTCAGAGATCCAGTAAACACATCTCCTGATGTTAATGGGTTAATATATCTCAATTCTACCAAAGCAGAAAATGCAGATTAAATCTAAGCAACTGTTTCCTTCATTCCACTATCATCCTGTGGGTGGCAGAAGCACAACTGGGTTGAATAAAGAACAGTACAGTGAGCCTTTTCCAACAGGAACCCACAGCCTTTACAGTTACAGCAATTTCTTAACCAAATCGATACAAGGCGTGTTTTTCTGACTGCCTAACACCTTTATTCTGCAGTCAGAACTGATCAATGTTGAAACATTACGTAAGACTCGATGGCTCCGCACACATTTGCCAGCCAAATACTTTAGTATCGTTAAACAACTATTAAATGAGGTATGTATGGATATTGCAGTGAATATTAATGGCCATATGAGAGAGATTGAGCTTCACTCTGGGTCCCATTGGGATCATAAAGACAAAATGGTAATATTCCCAAGACAAATTAAGCTGTGAGCCTCAGTATTTAATCATTTTCCCTTCATATATCCTACCTGGCAAAATTCAATAAAATCGACATTTCTGTATTATTTCACAGCAGACTTTATACTAGGTCATAACTATTCCGTATTATATCCTCCCTACATGTCGAATCATCTAATACTTGTATCACTCAAGCCAATTATTTCCCTTTTTCCCATGGACCAGATCTTGTCTACATTTTTATTGTATCTATGCGCAGATAAGGGTGTTCTTTGTCTGTCAAAGTCAGGGTCACATTCTATGGTTCGCAATTAGGTGCGTGAGTCGCATTAAATGTCGCGTCCCCATTTGCATTCTTTACTTTCCTTGCTGTATCTTATAAACGGATCGCATCGCAGTTTCCTGTAACTACAAATTAGGTTTCGATCCCTCAGCAGAAAAATCTCTGGCAGGTTTGCGGCTGCAGCGGATCAATCGTGTGACGCAAGAGAAAGCGTCAGATGCATCAGAAACTACCTAGAGAGGAAGCTGCGTGTGCGACTCTAGTGAGCTGTAGCAACTACTGGAGAGAACACGTCTTGCTGCCCCGCTGCTTACTGGGCTACTGAATCCAGGGAACTGCTACAGAGTCTGAACTTGTCCAGTTCCATATGTGGAGCGGCTGGGCGGATCGTCGGGACGGGGAACGTTCCAATTAGAACTGCGATTTGGGCTGGGGGAGTTGTCTTGCTTGTGATGCAGCGATGAAGGAGGAGAAAGCGTGAGCGGCTTGGGGCTGCGCTTTTTTTCCAAGAGCGATAAACAAGAGAGAGGAGAAAAGTAAGAAGAAGAAGGAGCATGACAGGCAGGGCGCAGGGAGTGCGATCTTCTTGATCTCAGCTTTCAGCGATTTTATCGGACCTGTTGCCTGGTGCTTCTTAGTTGCCCATTGTTTCTATTATCCTTGGCTGCCCTGTTCGTACACAGGGATATCACCGGGAGGAATTTTTTTCCGCTTCCAATGAAAGAGGAGGAAGGAGGGAAAGAACTTTGATCGCAGGATAAAGGGAGACGCGCCGGAGCGCTGGATTGCGTCTGGATTTTTCGACCTGAGGGAAGTTGTCGCAAAACTCCGCTCCAGTGAAACTTTTCTCTGTATTTATTGTAAATGGTAGCGATCGGGGGCTCTGCGCGTATAATAACCATAATCATGCTACTCCTGGGGTATTTCCCAGTCTAGTCCGACTGTCGCATCCCCTCTGGATGCCCGCTTGGATTTGGGATGGACATCTGATTTCAGGAAACTTTGGCTCTAGGTCAATTTTCTCGGCTCCAGGTATTTCTGCATTGGGACACCCCACTCAGTTGGAATATAAACAGGGAAGGCTGTTGATACCTTCTGTTTCTGGTTAATCTGCCCATCGGGGCTGCTAATCGCGGAGGAAGGATGTACCTGCCGGGGAAGTTGCTGCGTCTGTGGCTCCTGCTTCTTGTGGTTTTGACGCTGCTGCCAGCGTCCGGCTGGGCTTTGGTCTGCTTGCCCTGCGACGAATCCAAATGCGAGGAACCCAAGAATTGCCCGGGGAGTATAGTGCAGGGCATCTGCGGCTGCTGCTTCATGTGCGCCAGGCAGAAGAACGAGAGCTGCGGGGGAGTCTATGGGCTTCATGGAGCCTGCGACAGGGGTCTGCGCTGTGTCATCCGCCCCCCGCTTAATGGCGACTCCATTACAGAATATGAAGTGGGGGTTTGCGAAGGTATGGCACTTGCCCTGGCATCATCACCCTATTCACTGCCGGGAAAGGTTGGCAGAACCCCGTGTTCTGAGTTTCACTGAGAGGGTTAACCCATGCGACAACCCCGAGTTGTCACTGCAGGCAGCATGCATAATTAACAATATCTAATTTTTTTTTTTATTCCACTAACTGCAGGTGGCAGAAGATTTATAGCTTTGCCTGGGCTCTGCTATCCTACAGATGTGGGGATGTAAGAGCCTGTCACATCATTAATTCATGCTTTATTATCTAGCATTTGCGATTTAAGTAGCAGAACATGAGTCTGGTAAAAGTTGTTTTACTTGGTGACAGGGATCTGTTCTACCTGCTACTTTTCAGCAGTTGATTTAGTGACAGCTGGAGGGTCACTGTTGCCACCACTGTTCCAATGCATCCAGGTTCCAAGGATTGCCCAGCATCTTATGAATTTGATTAAATGAGTTTCTATGTGCCTGTTCACACTGGTGGTTGTGATTAAGAACAAAACAAGTTTCTCCAATAGTTTCTAGTTTCTACTGATGTAAATGGCACAGAACTGCTCTTAGAGTTCAGTTATGTGTCTCAGATACAGTTACTTGCCTGAACAGGTCTCTCCACGTGACAGGGTAGAAGGCCTGATAAAACTGCCTTAAAATGCTTAAATACTAAAGAAGCTTTAGGACTCGTTCACATCCAGTCTTTTAATCTGCTTTTTAGAATGAAATTTGCCAAATGACTTATTGCACAATTATGTAAAACCATGTAGCACTCTGTCTGTGTGACTGTATATAATGTACATAGTTCTAGTTGGATACAGTACATGGCTGAGCGCAGCAATTAGTGAGGATCAAGGTTAAGAGGAGCATCGATTATATCCCAAACAGGGTTTTAATTCATGCCCAGTGTTACTGATATTGCCAACTGAAATAAAACCCTAAATATCTGATCTGTAATACAGGTATGGGATGTATAATGTGGAATACTTTGGACTGGGGGTTTTCTAGATGAGGGGGTGGGGTTCTATATTTGAAAGCTTTCTGAATAATAGAACACACACATGGTTTATAGGTCTATGGCTCATGGCATTTAAAATAAGGTTTCTTAAATTATCCAGCATAGTTGTGATACCAAACTAACAAAATGTGACTTGGTAGTAAAATGTACCTCCAGTTCTGTGGCAGTATCTGTAAGGCTTATATGTACAGAAGGGTGCAGGGTATAGGGTGGTAGAAGCGACTAATAGGGCAGAAACAAATGGCTTGCATGGCAGGAAAGTTGCCTCCTACGTTAATGTTGGTACCACATAGAAGTTGCCCTGGAGAATATAAAGCACTTTGCAGTATATGTGACACATAGTCCTGTGGGGAGTTTTATTGAAGGGAGATATATCATGTACTTAGGAAGTGCTACAGCCCTATTAGATCTAAGGAGAGTGAGCTTGTGGTCAGTGAAAGGGGAGAAGCATTTACAGGCTGAAGTGAATCCCAAAAGGGTATGTGAGCGTTTGCCAAAGTCGTTCCAGACAGTGACATAGATACAGCGAGTTACAAAGAGGATTAGGATCACTTTCCGGTAGTTTAGGTTAGCAGAGCAATAACACATTCAATGAGGGGGCAGCTGCAATGTATTGAAGTTTCCTAGAATCAGTCTGTGTGATCTTGTTCTGTGATGACTGGCTGAGCCGGGATCCCGTGACTCTCAATTAGCTTGCCTTGTGTAGAGAATTCATCTGAGAAGGCATGGGTCCTTGTGCATACAATTTACCCACGTATTCCTTTCTCCCAACGGTTTCCCTGCCCCAGTCTACCTAACAAATGATAGTATCTGTTTTGACAGATTATGTAGCATAGCACGCATCTCACATATAAACATTGTAGCAGTTTTGTGCATCAGCCTAACGTTGCTTAGCCTTTCCCCTTCCCTTTCTAAATTGAAATAGCCCAGTAAAATATGCAGAATGTAAACATCTTGCCAGTTTCCTGGATGTGGTATTCGCTCAAGGATGTAGGTGTTTTAGGATTTTCTAATAATACTAAGTGAGACTTATGACATATGGATGCTTCCTGACTGCTGTGTGAAGCTCCCCATTCATGCGTAGGTGCTTCAGGCTTATCTAATAATAATTATGAAAACATATGGATCTTTCATGACAAATACATGTAACAAATTGTCCATCACTGGCTAAATTAGAGCTTTAATTGTTTGTGACCAACGTTATCCATGGTAAACATACACAGTTTTGCATAAAACCCCTGTATAGCTGATAAGGTTCTGGTGGCTTATTAATAATTCAGTATTATTATCCTTTATATAGCACTAGCATGTTCTGCAGTGCATCTCTGCCCCAGTGGAGCTTGCAATCTACTGTCACATTCATTATGGTCAGTTTCATCAGGTACAATTAAACAGCCTGTTTTTGAGATGTGGGAGGAAACCCACACATTCAGGTTGAACATAGAAACTTCAGCGGATATTGCGCTGGCTGGAATCAAACCTAGGACCCCAGTACTTCAAGACTGCAATGCTAAACACTCCACCACTGTGCTGACTAGTACAGTTGTATCTTTTGAGCATGGTGGCATATGGTGCATTTGGGTTTCTTTCTGGGCAGCACACTTCAAAAGAGATTTTGTGTCCACAACAGGAAAATTAGATTGTAAGCTCCAATGGTAAAATCCAAGATGGATTTCAAATATGGATCACTGCTTAATAAGTCAGTACAAATTAGTGTTAAATCATATTGTATAAGTATTGTGATGGATATCGATACCTGTGTCTACTGATCCAAGTAAGACAAAGTTTTCCTATATATACAGATTGATTCAAATATAACAAATAATTCTATAAATCATAATAAATGTTAACCCTATAGGAGGAATGTAATTTTTGAATCCCTGCACTGTATCTGTTGTAATGTTGTCTCTCATTAAAGTGCAGGAGAGTAAGCCAGGGTTAAACATAGAAACAAAGTCAATTTAAGCTTTACGCCCAGACAGTAACTCTAACTGCTTCAGGTAGGAACCGCCTGATAGTATCTTCTAGCTGAATTCATATGGAGGCCGGTGCTTCGTGTATCTGAGTAGGTGCAGTCTCCAGAGGTTCCACTGACAGATGTTTAATTCTGATTTTCACTGCACTTTTCCTGCTTTTCCACCCTCTTGATCTTTCAGGCTAAAGGCAATTTCAGTGTGCAGTGGACAGAGAAAGACTCATTCTTCATCCACTGCTGAATATCATTTACTTTCCTGGATTTAGAGGAGAAAGGGCAGCCCATATTTTCTGTTTAGCTTTGTCTTGCACATACATCTTTTCCATGATATTGCTGCTTAGTGTCGTTCCTGCATTGATTCTATAACAAAATCTTTATAAGAAGAGTCCAAATGCAGTAGGCCGTTGCGAGGCATCTGATTATACTGCACGTGTCCAATTGCAATTTCGCCTGGTCTTATTAACCTACTTTGTCATCTTTTTAGAACAGCGCTATCCATTAAGCGCGGCTTTTATTGTATAAGAAAGTGCTGAGATGTGGCATTGATAGCCCATCTGCTACTGTACAGCCCTTGGAGTGCAAACCTTGCCTGCCCCCAGCAATTCCGATGTGTCTGTGAAGCCCTGTTGCTCGTCAGCCGGCGTACGTTACCTGTCTGTCTGGAGCAGGCCATTATTAATCTGTCTGCCTAGGAGCAAGGCATCCTTAGCTCATCTGCTGGCGTACAGCTTAACTTCAGCATTGCCAAATCTGCTAGTAAAGCAGAGAAGGGTTTGAATACATGCATGCAGTGTGCCTTTTGCTTTTATATAGGTTACCTGTTTGCCTCTTTCATGCCCCCAGTGTCTCGGAATCTCAGTGCTGGCTTGCTAACTTACATATTGGGCTAGTGAATCCTGATTGTTGACTGCTCTCTTTGGATAAGACATTAGAGAAAGTCCACAAGTTGCATTGTTTCTTGACTGCTGTATATTTCTGTATTTCTATAGATTTCACCGCCAGGAGAAGCTGTATGGTACAGTTACTCATTTGAATAAATATAAGTATGCAGTGTTGTGTGTACACAGTAAGCTATGGGATGGTAAACGCCAAGGAAAGCCAAATAGTAAACCTTCCACCTACAGTTACTTAGTAACTTAGTACTTAGTAGCAGCTACTTGTAACGGCTACTAAACACCGGAAAATAACGTGCCATAGACATTACTTGAGAATTGCTTTTGCTAAAACATACATAGGGGCACATTTACTAAACCACAAACGCTCCAAATGCGTTTTTTTCATAATGATCGGTATTTTTGCGACTTCTTCGTCGCCATTGCACTTTTTCGTATCTTGCACGTATTTTTTGCAACTTTTTCGTCGCCGCCGCAAAAAAATCGTATTGTTGCGCTGAGTATGAAAGTTTTGGATTCATTCAAGCTTCGGTATTGTGACTTTCCTTGGGCCAGGTTAAAGCTGCAGAGTGCCATTGAGTCCTATGGGAGGCTTCCAAAATCATGCAAAGTCGGAAAGGTTTTCCCGCCATTTACGATCGTTCAATACGAAAAAGTCGCGGTGAAAAAGTCACAAAAAATACGAAACGTTGTGGCGGCGACGAAAATGTCGCGATATTTTCGTTTCCAATCCGAATTTTTCCCATTTGGGATTCGAATTCGTGTTTTGGTAAATCTGCCCCATAGAGTCAATTATCAGTAAAAGATCAGCATTGTCTATTTAAGTAGCCACGACAAAAAGCTGCTACTAGTAGCTCCATGTGTCTTCACCCTAATACAAGCATGCAGAGGAGCAGTGCTCTATTCACACAGGAAGCGATGGGAAAGTAAATGAAAGAACAGTCTTATGCTTATAGAGGGTACATTTGCTTTTATAGCACAGTGTGACATAAAAGGAAGTATTTAACATTTGAGACAGACCAATCAGGTCTATAGCCACCAATCAGGAATTAGATATGAACAGTCACCTACAAGTTAGAAAACAAATGAAAAGATCTGATTGGTTGCTATGATGTTTGTCTCTAGTGTTAATAAATATGCCTCTATAGGTGGCCATACACAGGCAGATTTTAGCTGCCCATTCAGCTCCATTAGTCAGCAGTTGATCTGCCTGTGTATGCGGCTCTCCAACAGGCCAACCTGATGAATATCTGGGCAAAAATCGGCCAGATATCGATTGGACGGATATAAAAATCTCTTTGGAGCAATGACTGCATCAGCTTGTTGATGTGGTCCTCGGTGCAAAGGCCCATATCTCCGTCATTGTGATCCAATATTGCCCACCACGAGGCATATCAGGGCAAGATCTGCTCATTTGGTGACTGCTAAACTTATTTTAATGTATAGGCAGCTTATGACTATTGAAACCTCTTTTTGTTTATAGAAAGTGATTTTGTATCTGCAGAACCCTTCAAAGGTGGGTTTATTTTCATATGGTGGGGCCATGGCTGATAAGGGTGTGACTTATGTTAATTCAACAACTCAAGCTTTATACATAAAAATAGATATTTTTTGACCCCTCAAGCAACTGATTAATGGAATTTCAGCTGCCCAAACTTGGCCTGGGATGCTGCATTCTTGCAAAGGAGAAACCCAGCTTACAGTACTACTGCTTAGTGAGGGTGTCCTAGAAGTTTGCTTGTTAAAGATTGTAACATATTACCAATATTAGTAATGCTTTATATATCTGTCCCCAAATTGATATGAACCAAGTGCTGCTGAGGGCAGAGACATCAGGCTACCCTAGTTCCTCTCTTCACTTTGTCATGTTAATGATGTCTGTTCATCTGTCTACTTGGGTTGCCTCTGGGAACAGAAGAGTTAAATGGCTGCTGGTAAAACTTCCCTCACCCCCTCATCGAGAGCCTTTGTTGCACCCATCTTCAGAGGAAGGGTTACCCCCCTCATCTTCCCACAGGAGCTGGGGAAGATTTCAATAGACACTAGCCCCTAGACACTTGCCCTGGGGTGTCTATATAAAATATGGCTCTGTGCATGTGTTGTATGATTGTGATAGGGATCTTAGATTGTAAGCTCTTTTGGACAGTGTTTATTATTATAATCTTTTAACCATTCTGGCACCACATATATAATCAAGAAGAGTAAGGTATATGTTGTTCTGAAAAAGGGATAAAATGGCAAAGTAAGTTGTTAAAATTCTCTGAAGTAAATATTTACTTAAAATTCTAAGAGGGTGTTACATCAACCAGAACTCCGCAGGCACATTTTGTGCAATACAAACATATATATGCTAATAAAGAATTCCAGTACATAACACATCGCAGTGAACCAATAAACAGAGGCAGGGAGACTGGCTTATATGTGTTTGTTTGTTCAGGGCTGGAGAGAAGCTGTTTAACCCTCCATAGGGCATATAAACAGAAACATGGGTATGCAGTAAACAACTGGAATCCTCCATAGACCATTCTCCTGAATGTACTGATTCTCAGAGTTTAGCTTTCTCTGTATTACCAGAGACATGGAGCTATAAAAACTATTGCTTAAAACAATTGTTAAAATGTTAACAAACGTTTAAAAGGGGCATGTAGCAAAAGTCAGTGCTAATAAAGAAACTGAATGTGTGGGCTCAGTAGATTTGTTGAGTTTTAGCAGTTTCTCAGTGCAGTTTGTCAAGTGCACTGAACAGTTTGGTGGAGGGAGCTGTAACTGTCCTGGCATTTATATCAGTTCTAAAGCATCCTGATCCAACAGGTACATCCTCTCACAGCCTAACTCTGGATTAGCTTCTGATTTATATCCACGATTTATGATCCATGTTATTAATCTGGATAACATTCCACTGAAAATATGGAATGAAAGTGCAGATGTGTTACTTTATCTTATTTTGTTTGTATAATGTGCAGTGATCTGAATGGACACAGCCTCTAAGCTATATAATTCCAATGCAATCCATTTTGAATGTGTTTTGATCTGTTGGAGCCGTGCAGCCCCTGTTTCATTAAGGTCAGCCTTTGGCCTTACCTGTGCCCTATGGGCCCTGTTAAATGGGGTGCTTTATTGCTTTGCAGGAGACCTCCTCTCCGGTGGGCCATGTAGCGCCGAAAATACCTGCCCCTTTGCATTACTTGAAATTGCTGTATGTAAAATGTATTACATGTGGCGATCCTGGACAGTCACTGAAAAATGCAAAGAGAGAATGTTTTTTACATTAAGCAATTCCAAGTAATGTGAATGGGTATCATCACCCAGGGGAGAGGAGATATCCTGTGCCCCATGTGACATCACCCTAAAAGAGTTTCTAGGGTGATAAGACACTTAGGATAAAAGTCATTGGTGCATAAATCCTACCCAATTTGAATGCTACCTTGCTGTACTGTATATTAATGGCCTGGTCTGTAAAAATTATGCTTTATGCCAATGGTATAAAAAAATTATAGAATGGCTGATATTTTGTACCAGAAAAGGTGGCAACCCTAACGCAATAATGCTTGGACAAATAGTCATACGTTGTAAAATAGAGCTAGGAGGCCAATGGCTACTGGCGACCCAGAAGTATAGAGTTTAGTTCTAGAGGTTCTGCAGATATAGAGGGGGCCAATATTATACGTGGACAACCATAGCATGCAGTTAAACTGTGGCACAGAAGTCAGTTTGTGAAATGTGAATTTTGTAACCCTTGAAATACAAATATATGCAACAAATCTTAAGGCCAATCAGTCTCTAAGAAATAATATTTCCCTGAAATCTCCCTTTGGTTCCATAGTCATGCATAAGGGCTCTGGCACACGGGGAGAGTAGTCGTCCGCGACAAATGTCCCTGTTCGCGGGCGACTAATCTCCCCGAGTTGCCATCAGTTGCCATCCCACCGGCGAAAATGTAAGTTGCCGGTGGGATGGCACACGCGGCGGCGCGATTTGGCAAATCGCCGAAAATGCCTCGCGAGGCAACTTCGGCGATTTGCCGAAATCGCCTGCGCAGCGTGTGCCATCTCACCGGTGACTTACATTTTCGCTGGTGGGATGGCAATTCGGGGAGATTAGTCGCCCGCGAACAGGGAGATTTGTCGCGGGCGACTAATCTCCCCGTGTGCCAGAGCCCTAAGATGTGATATTTAAAGGGACAGTAACACCAAAAAATGAAAGTGTATAAAAGTAATTACTATATAATGTACTGCTGCCCTGCACTGGTACAACTGGTGTGTTTTCCTTAGAAAGACTACTATGGTTTATATAATAAAGCTTCTGTGTAGCCATGGGGGCAGCCATTTACAGGAGAAAAGGCACAGGTTACTTAGCAGATAACAGATAAAACCCCATTATATTCTACAAAGCTTATCTGTTATCTGCTATGTAACCTGTGCCTTTTCTCCTTTTTCCCAGCTTCAATGGCTGCCCCCGTGTTGACATAGCAGCTCATTTATATAAACTATAGTAGTGTTTCTGTTGCAAACTTACCAGTTTTACCAGCGCAGGGTAACTGTACATTATATTTTAATTACTTTAAAACACTTTCATTTTTTGGTGTTACTGTTCCTTTAACTAGGTTTAGGAGAACAAAAAAGAACAGCTAAACAGATCAGATAGGGAATTGTATTTAACCTACAGGCTTTAGCTACACGAGGGTGCATGTCACTGCATTGACAAAACAATATAAAGCATTAGTATAATCTGAACACATGCAGGTTTCAATGGAGTCTAATTAAAATGTTGTCTGATTTTCTATAGGATCGTATTACACTATCCCTGTAAGTTATAAAGTAGAAAAGAACAAATTTCTTGTGACTGTCAGTCATGGCAGGAGTTGCACTCAGGGCCTTCCTTATGGTGGTAATAAAACAGATTTTGCAAGATTTGATGTTTGATATGGCTGTCTGCCATAGCCCTTTTGCTTATATCACCTACCAATATCCAGCTGAAGAACTACAAGTTGGACATCGCAAATTAATAAACCAAGAATCTTCTAAATTCATAATTTTTGGATCCAGAAATTCCCAAATAGACTCATAGGCATAGGCGGAGAGTGACTTTTTTGTTTGTTGAGGCAAAAGATGGGCCATACATTGACTAACCTAAAGCTAATGAAACTCCCAACTACCTCTTGTGGTTCCCACTTTCCAGGGATACTGTGCAAAAGTACAGGTGGGAGTGCTTTTTTCACTGTAAAATGCTGTAAAAGTATTCATAAATGTACTTCTGTGAGGGGTTCTCCATCCATTTGTGTTTGTGATCAGTTAGCTTAAATTTGTTTTAGTTAGTTTTATAGAGAGAGAGGCAAGTAGACACTGACATCCCAGGCACATTATATACAGTGGAATGCAGTCTATAGTTACAAAGCAAGCACATTATATGCAGTGAGATTCAGTGGGTACTGATGGTAGATATTCAGGCCCTCGCACTATAACATTGGCACTGATACACAGCAATGGTTTGTTTCCCAGCTATGCAGTCTCATGAGGGCTCCACTGTAACTAACTAGAAATGAACATAACAGTGACAAAAGTGAAAAAAAGGAAGTGTAAAAAACAACAAGTACAAATATATAAAAGCACAATTAGCTTTTTCAGGGGTTAATTTAGGACTGGAGAAAGGTGACAGGGATATATGACAAAAAAACTTTTAATTTTAGTAATTGATTCAGCCTTAAGAACATATACAGTATAGTAACTGTGGGAGTTCAGAGTTGGGGAGGTAAAGTTTACAGCCTGCAGATTTTTCTTTTCAGTCTTCATTTCTGCAGTTTGTAAGGGTGAAGACACACAGAGCTACTAGTAGCAGCTACTTTTTCATGGCTACTAAACGCCAAAAAATACCCTGCCATAGACAATACTGAGAATTGCCTCTGCTAAAACACATGAAGAGACTGTTATCGGTACATGATCAGCATTGTCTATTTTAGTAGCCACTACAAGTAGCTGCTACTAGTAGCTCCGTGTGTCTTCACCCTAATATCTCCCCAGCCCTACTTACATCTGTGCCTTAAATGGTCAATTTTACTGTCTGTCAAGAGAGCTGTGCTCTGATTGGAAAAACCACAAGAAGAAAGAGCCAATCAGAGCACAACTGATTACAAGAGAACCAGAACAGTTTAAAAACCAAGTGAGTTTTTTTTTTTATTATTATTAAAAATCTGCCTATGTTAATAAATTAATTTGCATATTAATTAATATCTATTGCCCAAGGTTGGTTTACATCAACACCTGGAAAAAGTGCTACACCAGTTGTCTGTTTAAATCCAATATGGTTGATATCATTTATAATTCTGTGATCACCTTAATTTAACATTGTACTGCTATGGGACCTGTTATCCAAAATGCTCAGGACCTGGGGTTTTCTGGATAAGGGATCTTTCTGTAATTTGGATATCCATACCTTAAATCTGCTAAAAAAAATTTTAAATGTTAATTTAACCGAATAGGAGTGTTTTGTCACCAATAAGGATTAATTATATCTTAGTTAGGATCAAGTGCAAGGTATTGTTGCACATAATTTCCACTTTCCATTATTCTGAACTTTCTGGAGAACCAGTTTCCGGATATCGGGTCTGATACCTGTAGTACATTTCCTAAAATGTCCTAAAAGTTGTAGTTTATTTGCTAAAGTTTAGCCGTTAATCTGCTGCTTAATAGGGAAATCAGTGATTTATAACTCCCTGGATGGTTTAAGTTTACAACTACAGGTATGGGACCTGTTATCTAGAATGCTCAGAACCAGGGGTTTTCCGGATAAGGGATCTCCATCCTAGTTTTGATCTCCATACCTAAATAAATAATCATTTAAATATTATTTAAACTCAATAGAATTGTTTTCCCTCCAATAAGGATTAATAATATTTAGTTTGGTCAAGTACATGGTATTGTTTTATTACAGAGAAAACAGAAATCATTTCTAAAAATTTGAATTATTTGTTAATAATGGAGCCTATGGGAGATGGCTTTAGCATAATTCCGAACTTTACATATAATGGGTTTACGGAAAATGGATCTCATACCTGTAATAGGTGTATGATCCTCAGCTGTGGAAATTGACAACAGGGGACTTAATAGATATCAGGTTGTGCTGGCAATGTCTAGCTGAGGATGCTGGGAGAGTCCCCTGTTGGTTATATAGAGGTTGAGTAGATTCATCACTGAAGCAGAATGTTATTATCCATTTTATCTGTTAGACTGCACAATAGCTGCTTAATCGGGTTGCTTTGATAGAAAGTTTGTGCGTATAAAAGAAATCTGATTGCACCTCATGCACGAGAACTTGCTCACAGACAGCTCTTCCTTTCTTTGTAGTTCATATGACTGTAACAAATCTAATGCCATTGCCCTTTATTGCTTCTTTCGCAGAGAGATTGATTGTTAGAGACTAGATGAATACACAAGAAAAACATATTGTTTTTCTTGATTTTAAAGGTCGGTGACAGCGTGCTATCCCTGGAGATGTGCAGGGGAGTCAGTAATCAAATATTTGTAATATAAATGGTGCTGTGGTGTCCTGAGGGTAAAGAGAAAAAACATCTCTGGTGTGTTTGTGCCGTGTTGGTTATGACAACAATCCGCAAGCAGAGGGAAGAATTCCTGAGAGAAAAATATTTATATAAAACAATCTTGTCAGTCCTGACATAGTATTATATTCAGCTCTTATTGTTTCTTTTCTGCAGTTTATATGTTTACCTTTATTTGAATTTATCATATTCGATGCAAAGGACTTGACTTTAGGGTCAAGGGATGTGGAATTTCATGACTGCAGTTGTTCTTTGGAAAAAGCAAAGAAAATCACCAGAAATCACATTTCATTATTCTTTATGAGGATTGTAGGTCGAATAGGTCAAATAAGCTGAGGAAAATTGTGGCTAAACCCAGCAGAACTCCAAGAGAATAATGAGAGGTAGTTTTCAATGATTCTTTTTACAGGAAAACTGGGCAAAAAACACTATCTTAGTTTTTATGTACTTTAGAAGCTTTGTACAACTTGCTGAGCAAAACAAAGGAGCAGGGAGCAGATGAGGGATCATGTGGCACAGTTACATTCCTGCTGTGATGCCCAGTGCTGCGCATAGCACTCAAAAAATGCTTTGTCTTGATGTAAAATGGAAGTTTAAGGCAACGTAAGAACACAAGTGTGGCTAGCTCGGCTCATGAGCCAGCTATATTAGAGTGGGCCACACATTGTAACTTAGGGGTGAATAATCAATTCATGATTTAAGTTTTTTTGCGCTAAAATTAGAGTTATGGTTCAAAAACTGGAATGTTAAGTATTAAGTGCAAAAAACCCAAGTTGCTCTTGGCAAAGGCAAGCCATAGTTTCAATTCGACATTTTCGAGTTTGTAAACTCGAAAATTCAAGGTATTCAAGTTTTTTTATTCAAACGAGTTTTCCATATTGATAAATAAGCTAGTATTCAAATTTGTTTATAAATGTAAGCATATTCTAATTAGAAAAAAAAAAATAATAAGCCCTTTAGTGGCCTTTGTAGTAGTGGTGACTGAAACATGTGAAATCCATGTATTCTGGCCAACAGACTTCTTTAGGTGGGACAGCCATAGTTTTTGATGTCATCATCCATCTTCCCCCCCCCCCCCATGCATATCCCACCATTCCTTTGACATCTCTGCCTGTCCATACCTATAGGTGGCCATACACCTTTAGATCTGCTCGGTTGGCGATGTCAAATCCAGGCTAATTCGGTCCCTGGGACCAAACTATCGAATTAGGGATATAGGCAAAGTCGGTTCGGGGGGCCGCATCAATGAGCCGATTCAGTCCCCGATCCGACTAAATTTTTTAACCTGCTTGATCAATATGTGGCCAATTTCAGGCCAGATATAGTTCGGGCAGGCCCATCAGTAGTGCCCATACACGGGCCGATTAGCTTGCGAATCGTTCTAAGGGACCGATATCGGCAGCTAAAATTGGCCTGTGTATGGCCACCTTATCTCTAATGTCACTAGAGGGGGTGGGAAGGGTGCAGATATTCAAAGAGAGTTCAATGACAGGCTAGGTGGGGATAGGGTTGCCACCTTTCCCACCCGGCAACTCTGGGCAGGGAGGCAGGGTGGGACATCCTGGGGGCAGGTCACCCCGTTGTGGGGCCATTGCCATGATTATCGCCTCATCAATTTTAGAGAATCCTGCTGTGTTTTCCTAATTTTGACCTGGACAGTCCTACTGAAAACTGGACAGGTGGCAATGCTACGTGGGGAACAGGTTTGAAAGGAGTGGGCAGAGGGCAGGCAAGCATATCACAGCAATTTAACCACATTTTAGGGCTGTGAAAGATGGGGAGATTAGAGGCAGCACGACAAATCTCCTTTGTCAGGGCGACTAATCTCCCCGAAATGCCATCCCACCAGCGAGAATGTAAATCGCTGGTGGGATGGCATACGCGGCATGGCGATTTGCCGAAGTCATGGAAGTTGCCTTGAGAGGAAACTTCTGCGACTTTGGCAAATCGCTGCGTTGCGTATGCCATCCCACCAGCTATTTACATTCTTGTCGGTGGGATGGCATTTCGGGGAGATTAGTCGCCCGCAACAAGGGAGATTTGTCGCAGGGCCACTTATCTCCCCATCTGTCACAGCCCTTAAAGTATACTTTGGTCAGGATTTGTTTATTAATCAAATTAAGCAACCATTTTTTCATATTAATTTGGCCATTGACACCACTATATTAGAATGATTTGAATGTATTATCATATGAAAAAGATAAAATTTTATCTTCTTGATAAATTTAAATGAAACAGAAGGTCAGCATGTCAGATGCAGGACTTGAGGAGAGTTTGTGGCCACCCACCTGCCCTTGGGCTCCATCGGTGTACGCCTCCAGTTGGACAGGACTCCATTTAGAATACAGATTTATAATACTAATTATTCCACTTAAACAGCAAGTGGATTTATTCAAATGTTCTGTTTTCAGGTTGTTTTCTAATAACTTGTAAGTAGAAATAACTTGACTGAGTCATGTAGCACCTTCTTTGTTATTTGCCAACTATGCAATTAATTGCGTTACTTAAAACGAGCACAAAACTGCAAATTTATAGCTTTAGCCAAACATCACAAAATAAACAATGAGATCAGTAACTGTGGTTTTTTACTCCTGGTGCGATAACAGTAAATATATATTTGGATGTTACTTGGTTTGCTGTGCAAATATTTATGGGGTGTAAATAACTGCAGGTAAAGTTTGGTTTAAAGGTTTTAGCCCGTCTCTGGCTGGACTGTACTAACTGTTTTTTAGATGTTTTTAAAAACTGTTTATTTTTCATGTATACTGACCCATTTTTTATATGTTTACTGTAAGGGCAACTAAGGGAAACCATTTTGGCAAATGTGTCTGCCTGAATGTATTTGAAGAAGTTAATATAAGAAGAATATAATTAATTTTGCTTTTGTACATAGAGGTCTATGGATCACTTGGAAATATTGAGAGCCATAAAAATCTACCTTCTGGGCTTCCAGCTGAAAGTCCTAATCTAAGGTAGTTTGTGTTATTATTTACAGATAAAAAGTGAACAAAATGCAACAATCCCTACCTGTGCATTATGGCTGGAAAATGCACCACATGGCCAACATTACATGCTCACCTGCCGGTCCAACATCTCATTCACTAATCAAATGTATTAAAGATGGTGGTTGCCACCTTTCTGGTTTTGACCTGGGCTGCCCCTTTCAAAACCTCCTGCCCGGTTTCCCAAAAAACAAAAACCGGACAGGACTCAGTAACATTGATGTAGTGATCGTAGCCCCGCCCCCATGATGTCATGACCCCGACTCCTCCCGCCCACAACAGCACTGCCCCCACCTCCTCCCCATGATGTCACCCCAGATGTCACCCCACACCCTGTGCCTGGCTAAGAAAACCAGCAGAGGTGGAAACCCTAATTAAAGTGAATTTGGTTTTCTCTTTTATCTGTAATTTTTATAAGGCTATTCTCTAGATGTCGGAACATTGTTTTGAGATTTGCTTCCATCTATATGTTAGAACAGGTGGGCAAAACGTTAATTGCGTTCCACCAGTCGATCCCCCGTGGATATCTGGTGGACCTCGTCAAAGCCGGGAAATGCGGAAGTGTGGCAGTTCCATTCTTTTATTGGGTATGCGTAAGTACACTTACGTGTACGTACGCGGGAAGGGGTTAAAAATCGACCGCGGGGGGGTAAAGTATGGACACCCCTGTGTTAGAGGATGGGCACTGATATTATGCTGTCAGACTGGTGTTCCAATTCATTTCATAGATGCTCAGTTGGGTTGAGATTAGTCTTATTATTGTACTAAAACATAAGAGGGCTTTTCCCAAACTGTTGCCACAATGTAGGAGGTATGGTATGTAACGTTATGGTTTGATGTAGTGGCACCTGTATCAGCAATAATGACAATGGCTTAAAGGAGAAGGAAAGGCTAATAAAGTGTTAATCTCAAGCTACAGGCATACCTTCAGTTCTCTCAATAGTGCCCTTAAGCCTCCCCATATTTTGCCTGTTCAGATGATCAGAAGCCTCATAGGAAAAAAAATGCTGAGCTGTGTAAAGAAAATTCCCATAATGTTCCTGCACCAAGACTGCTGTACATGTGCAGCAGTGTGTAAGACTATGAGGAAGCTTCCTGCTGTATGGCTCAGATCACACATTTCTAAAGGATGGGGGGTTCTTAGCATTCTTATATTTTTATGGGAGGGGGGAGCAGGAGAAGGGAGAGAGGAGAGAGCTGGGCAGACTCTGGCACAGGAAAAAAGGAGACAAGAAATCATGTTTCTATTGATAGAGGGCTCAGTGCAGAGTTTCTGTGAGTGCTTATGGCTGTATTTACATAGACCTTTCTGATAAAGCTTACTTAGTTTTTAACTTTCCTTCTCCTTTAAATAGCAGATTCTAGTAATTAGAAGGTGTATTGACCTATATACCTTTGGCCATATAGTCAGGGGCAGCAAAAAGGTGCTACTTGTAACTTAAAGAAAGTCAGATCAATTGGAATTTTGGCTCTTTCTGTGCAGAGAGTGCTATTGTGTTTCTGCACCAGCAATGCACCACCCCACCAGCAAAAACAGTAAGGGGGCAGCATCTACTTGGCTGCCAAGGACCCCTGAGACGGCTCTGCATATAGTGTATGTTTTCTAATGTTTCCCTGCGATTAAATGGTTGGTACCTGTTTAAACAACATATAAACATATCTATATCATATATCTTCCCATAAATAAATTACAGGTATGAGACCTGTTACCCAGTATGCTTAGGACCTGGGAATTTCTGGTTAAGGGGTCTTTCAGTAATTTGGATCGCCATACTTTAGGTCTACTAAAAGATAGTTTAACCATTAATTTAGCCCAGTAGGATTGTTTTACATCCAGTAAGGACTAATTATATCATAGTCGGGATTTATTATTACAGAAAAAAGGAAAGGACCTTCCTGTAATTCAGAGCTTTCTGGATAACTGGTTTTGCAAACTTGTATTGTCCTTTACATTAAACCATTCTTTTAGGTTTTTTTTTTATTTATATTGATACAATTATATTTTTATTTCTCTTTTTCATTTTTATGGTCAAATATAATGTATGCTACTAATTATACATTTTCCTAGCCTAACCACATACAGAGACTGACTTGGTGGCAGAAGGTTGTTAATGCCCTTCATTTTTGTGTTCGGAGCTTTCATTTTATGCAGTTCAATAATCTGCTTTCTTGGAATTTCTGACACATAGCATTTGTGGGGTTGATGTTCTGTTATTAAGGTATGATTTACAGAACAATGCATCCTAGGCCTCTGTAATGCAGCCAGACCCAAGTGACATTGTAGAAGACGGGGGCTCAGAGAAGTTTATTTTTGGCTATTGTGATGATCAGAAGGGACAGATCGAAGGGTAATTCATTTCAACAGTCGCCTCTCCTAAGTGTGAACTAGAATGATTTTTTTTCTTTTTGGTCTTTTTCAAACTGACAGCATCATAAAAGGAATTCTTTTCATTGTTCCTTTATCCATTGCAGTGCAAGCAATTCTTTGGCGGCAGATGCATCTGAACAAAAGTGGGAACTCAATTCAGTCCATTAGTTGATAAAATAACAATTATGATAGCATAGTAACTAAAATGTGAAGTTCTCTTCTTATTTATCATTTTGTTAGCCGTGCCCATTCTTCTCTGCGGTAAACCCTACTAATTAGTTCTCATCTATTCAGGTTCAACTGCAGATTTGGAACTTTGTGAAATGGAACGAAAACAGAGCTATAGCTCAAAGTATATCTATTGTAAATGGTACATTGTGAATGATCAAACATAAATGTATTCTTGTTATCACTGTAACTCATTAAAGTTCTCTTTAATGCTAACAAGGTTGTTTATATAACCGACTCAAAAAAGGTGAGGACAGTCACTTCCAGTATACACAGGTGTGGGCTGATATTGAAACAAAGTATGTGAAGGGCTTAGGAGGGTATATGGAGCGTTTATGATGTAAAACACATAGGAATACAGGTATGGGATCTCTTATCTGTAAACCAGTTAAATATTTGAAAACAAATAACAACGGGGAGCACTCACCGGAACCAGATCATATTCAAAGGGTCCCGTGCTTACACATCCGATACCAACGCGTTTTGTGGCAGGATGCCACGAAACGCGTTAAGCTGATGGTGTAGTTCTTTACATGCTTTTAATGGAGACAAGAAATAAAGAATATATTTTTTATTGACAAGTGGTCTTGGCGTGCTCCATCCACCAGCACAATTTTTCTGTAAACCAGTTAAACAGAAATCTGAATTACTTGAAAGCCATCTCTCATTTTAAGAAAATAATTCTGTTTTTAAGGATTTCCTTTTTCTCTGTAATAATAAAACAGTGCTTTGTACTTGATCCCTGCATATATCCATATTGGTGGCAAAACAGTCCTATTGGGTTTATTTAATGTTTAAATGTAATTTAGAAGACTTAAGGTATAGAGATCCAAATTAGAGAAAAACCCTTATCTGGAAATCCCAAGGTCCCAAGCATTCTGGATAGCAGATCCCATACCTGTAACATATGCCAGGATGAAGTTCTTTAATAGAACCTTTGGTTGAATGGAAACCGTCTGTCTCTGATGGTGTCAGGTAACTGTAAACACAGTGTTCAGGCGCTTCGCCTGCAAGTAATTTTTCTAAATGTGCCATGACCCTATATATTTTAAATGTTTTAGTGATTTTGTTTAATCTCCATTAGTAACATTTTTTTTATCTCCTGCACTGTGATGGTTAGATCAGACACAGGTGAGCAGCGATGCACTAAATGCAATGAGCAATTCAGAAAAAGGTTTATTGATCTTTCGTTTTCATGTGGGACAGTGGCTCTCATCCTGAGTTTATTTGAAGAATCCCTACTACAAGGATGCAAAGCAGCACATGGAATCCTCCATACAGGCATAAAATGCTTCAGTCAAAAGTAAAAGCGTTTTATTCGGACAGTAAAGCATATACAGGAGGGGGAAGCTTAAAGGAGAATGCAAGTCAAAATTTAAAAAGCATACTGCCCAATAGTCCTCCTATTGTTTAGTAAAAACACCACACTTTTGGATCACCTGGTAACCCCTATTCTGAAAAAACCCTCCCTAGATCCTTCCAATCCTACTAACCTCCGACCTATCTCTCCGCTCCCATTCAGTATACAACCGACTGGCGCTATTCCTCTCTGACAATAACCTCCTGGATCCCCTACAATCTGGTTTTAGACAACAACATTCCACCGAAACTGCTCTAACCCGACTAACAAATGACCTCCTTTCGGCTAAAGCCAAAAAACACTACTCGCTACTAATACTTCTCGATCTCTCTGCTGCTTTTGACACTGTGGATCACCCTCTTCTCCTCCAGACTCTCCGCTCTCTTGGCCTTCGTGACACTGCCTTATCCTGGTTTTCATCTTATCTCTCAGATCGATCCTTCAGTGTCTCTTACAATGGGGAATCATCTTCTCCCTTGCCTCTTTCTGTCGGGGTTCCTCAAGGCTCTGTCCTGGGCCCCTTACTATTTTCTCTCTATACCTCCTCACTTGGCAAACTAATCAGTTCTTTTGGCTTTCAGTACCACCTCTATGCTGACGATACTCAGATCTATCTTTCCTCTCCTGATCTCAACCCAGAGCTTCTAACTCGCGTCTCTTCCTGCCTGTCCGCTATCTCCACTTGGATGTCCCAACGTTACCTGAAATTAAACCTCTCTAAAACTGAACTGGTTCTCTTTCCCCCATCCAACGCCCACATTGTTCCCGAGGTATCTATAACGGTTAACAATTCTACCATCACCCCATCTTCCCAGGCCCGGTGCCTTGGGGTTATCCTTGATTCTGCCCTGTCCTTCACCCCTCATATCCAATCACTTATAAAATCATGTCACTTTCACCTAAGAAATATCTCCAAAATCCGATCATTTATCACCCAAGATGCTGCCAAAATTCTTATTCACTCTCTTATAATATCTCGCCTGGACTACTGTAACTCCCTATTAATTGGCCTTCCCCTCCAAAGACTGTCCCCTCTCCAGTCCATAATGAATACTGCTGCCAGGCTCATACACCTCTCCAACCGCTCCTCCTCTGCCATGCCGCTCTGCCAATCCCTGCACTGGCTTCCCCTACCATCCAGGATAAAATTCAAGCTATTGACCCTCACATTTAAAGCAGTCCATAACTCTGCCCCACCCTACATCTCTGAACTCATCTCTAGGTACCATCCAACCCGCTTGTTACGCTCCTCTACTGACCTGCTCCTCAACTCCTCTCTCATTCCCTCCTCACACGCTCGCATTCAAGACTTTGCAAGGGCTGCCCCCCTTCTCTGGAATTCGCTCCCACAAACTGTCAGACTTTCTCCCAATCTCTCTGCCTTCAAGAAATCTCTAAAAACACATTTATTTAGAGAGGCTTACCCTAATCTAGTTTAGCAATATCCTGTGCCACACCTCTCACAACTCTGGTCATGCCCATTCCCACACCTTGTGTCTCAACCCTTTCTCCTTGTAGATTGTAAGCTCTTTTGGGCAGGGCCCTCTTCACCTCTTGTTTCGGTTATTGAGTGCTTTATATGTTACTCTGTATGTCCAATGTATGTAACCCACTTATTGTACAGCGCTGCGGAATATGTTGGCGCTTTATAAATAAATGTTAATGTAATGTAATGTAACCTAATCAAATATTTACTCAGTCACACTTACTTCACATTTTCTAGAACAGGCAGCCATCTCTAAAAAGGTATTCTCCCTTCCTTTCCCTCCTTGCTTCATACTGCACATGTGTTTCATTCCCTCCCCCCCTCCCCTCTGCCAGATCTGCTTCTGATTGGCTGGTGGGCATGTGTAGCTCAGAACAGGAGACAGGATCAAGTTACACACATGCTCAGAGAATAGGAAGGCTGCCGCTGGCACCTACAGGAAGGACAGAGAGATTTCAGTGATGTCACTGTAGTCTTCACACTGCTGTAGGCTGCCAGCACCATATCTCAGAGAAGCAAGCAGGGATCTGGGAATTTAGATATGCAGTAAGTACTTAAAAAGAATGCCTTTAGACTTACTTTTAATTTATATTAACCTTTCATTGTCCTTTAAAGGAACAGTAACATCAAAATATCAAAGCGTATTAAAGTAATTACAATATAATGCACTGTTACTCTGCACTGGTATAACTGGTGTGTTTGCCTCAGAAAGACTATTATAGTTTATATAAGCAAAGCTGCTGTGTAGCCATGGGGGCAGCCATTCGAATGAGAAAAGGCACAGGTTACTTAGCAGATAACAGATAAAATGCCATTGTATTCTGCAGAGTTTATTTGTTATCTGCTATGTAACCTGTGCCTTTTCTCCTTTTTTTCCAGCTTGAATGGCTGCCCCCATGGTTACACAGCAGCTTATTTATATAGACTATAAGAGCGTTCTGTAGCAAATACACCAGTTTTACCAGTGCAGGGCAACAGTATATTACATTTTAATTACTTTAAAAAACTTTCATATTTTGGTGTTACTGTTCCTTTAATAACAATTGTTTAATCAGTCTTCTGTTGCTCTGTAGGACTACAATTTTATTGTTATCGTTAATTTTGGTTATTTATCCTCCAATCCAGGCCTTCTATTCATCTTCCAGTCTCTCATTCAAACCACTGCCTGGTAGCTACAGTAAACTGGAGAATAGCAACCAGATAGCTGCTGAAATACTGATTACAAGTAGTCATAGAATATCACTATCTACCACATACCTATATTAAAATTTAATTTAATGACAAACCACCCTTTTAATATATATGTAAGCCTATGCTTTGCCTAGCAATACCACTCTATTGGTATTTCAAATAAACCCCCTGCTTTTTCTTTCCTGTGCTGCATTTGAAGTTTGCAGAAAGGTTGCTAAACCTCAATAAATAGCTAAATGCTTATCAATGCCTTTTGAACATAGAAAAACACCAATAGTGCTATGGGAAATACAGGTGCCTGCAAAAAGTTTATTACATTAAAAAACTTTTAAAATTATTATTGTGTGTATTATATAAAGCCATGAGTATAAATGGCACTTGGGGAAAATATATTTCCAGCTAATAACTTTAGGCAATTATTCACAAACAGCAATTTTTTAAGCTATTTGACATTTTACATTATCTGAAAATCAATGCACCACGCATATTTCTGCTGTTTTTAATGCTGCCAAAATTCGGAGGCTCATTATTTTATTGCCAATTTTGCCCTGTCTTCCCTGCATTATAAATGTTGATCTTGCGCCTTTCTCTCTCTTAATAGATCACTTTACACTGTGATTACAATAATAAAACTAATGTGCTTCCACCATAATTATCGATAAACAGTGTGATGTAGCGCCCTTTAAGCGGCCGAGAAAAAATCATTTTATGAATTATTTTTCTTTAAATATCCTGACAAACGTTGCCTCCTGTTCTTCTTATAGAAAATTCTACTATTGTTTGAAACTATTATAAAGAAGCAATTACTCACTTGTATCCATATCATCTAATAGATAAGCCTGTGAATAATAGGAAAAGTGTTTAGTTGTATTTTGCAGTGCTGCATCAGAGAGGAAGAATCCAATATATTTTATTTATCAATGCATAAGTCAGAAAGGTAATGAGAACTGCCATTTAAAAGAGCATTACTCAAAAAAAAAAGCATCCAAGAGATCATCAAATTAATCTAGGCCCGAGAGGAGCAATTTCTCTTTCCACCGAGCCATGTCAGAGGCCAAGAGTGTCGAAATAAAAAACGCTGTTCAGTGCAATAACAAAATGCTTTAAGGCTGGATAATTTTTAATGTCTCCACAGCTGTAATTGCCAACCCCAAAACGTGATGCACTGTCTCAGCAATGGGCATGCATTGCTAGGGTTCCCACATTTTCTGGAATAAAAGTAGCCGCTATCCTATCTCTCTTAGCTATCTTCCCTTTTAATAACATTGGCAGAAAGTCTCATTTTTACCAGCTGGGCTGGTAACGTTACTGGCCAGGTGGCAAGCCTCTCGGACACAATTATAGAATTCCGACGCATGCCATTGCAGACAAAATCAATTTTCAGTTTATTTGTTTGAGCTTTGCTAAATGAATAGAACTGTTAACAAGTGATTGGGGGTAAAGGGTTGCTCTTAAATAACGATTCTGTGGAAGGTGTTGTATGTTGTTTAAAACAGTTTGACAAACAGTTTGCCTATACAGGTAGACTACTTACTCACAAATAAAGTATAGAAATATACATTGAATACTATGCATGTTCAAGAAGCATTCCAAGCCACTCTTAAAGGCATTAGTAGAATCTGCCAACATGGCATCACCCAGCAGGGCCCTGCCCTTAATATGGAAAAACATTTTTGCTGCTATATGTAGAAATTCTGTTCCTCAAGTCTAAAGGGGTGACCTCTTGCAAGGCTGTTCCAATCCAGTCATTTTGAGAGTGCTAATTCTTTTTATTGGCTTTTAAGATGCTCATGTGGCAAGGCCTGATTTGATCAACCCTGTACTAGGCCAGAGATGTGTTTTTTCCAGTTGGCAACTAGGACCTGGTAACTCTAACATGATTGTGAGGTCATCTGAATGAACCCTAAACTTTCATCACACTAAAGAAAGTAGTAGATCTAGCCCTAATTATGCGGCTGAACATTAAGGTTAGTATGTTGCCTACTACATTGAAGTGAGGTGGCTCCATCAGCTATGGAGGGCATTGAAGTTGGGAAAGACCCTGCTAGGTGATGGTAGATTCTGTTAGAGTGACTTAAACATTGAGCAAGCAAAATATCTAAGTGGATAGTAATTTCAAGATCTACAGTTAGATTTATATATGCATATGTATATTTCTATAAACACGAGTGAGTGTTTAAATAGCTTTGTAAGCTTTGTAAGTATGTGTATATATATATATATATATATATATATATATATATATATATATATATATATATATAACAAACTATGTACTTTGTAAAGACTGCTATATAAGGTATGCATGAGGGCATGAGGTTAAATTCACTCTTGATCTGCAATGTATTTGTGTTTTGGTATACTTCTACTAAAAGCAGACCTTATACATGTAAAGGACAAGGATAATATGTGCTAAAGAGTTCTGGTTTGCTTGATAGTCGATTTCTTATGGTAATAGGTGGTCCATTGTTTGAGACAAGTGCTTGTGCAGTTCCTGCCGACAGATTTATCTGCCATCCTTGAACTGCATGGGCCTTCATTTTGGTCAGATCAGGGCAATATCCAGTAAATGCTGTCTGGATTTCCATTTTATTGGGAGTCTGTGACGGGTTGTTTGGCTAATAATACATACATGAGTTGATGTGATCATTGGTAGAACAGATTTTCCAGAATGTCCATTTGTAATCCCCTTGATGTTGCATGGATTTTTTAAATAAAACTATATAATTTAGGGCACACACATGCCCACCAGCTAATCATTTCAGGCTCTTTATGCGAAGATGCCAGCCTGGATCCAAGGCGATTTTGGGCATTTTGGCTGCCTGTATCCCTGGTCCCACTGCTATACGGCCCCTGCCCACCACTTTTCAACCCCTGTGCTGCTTCCTGCCGTATTCTACTGCTTCAGCCAATTTCAGAGGATGGGGGGAAGATTTTATGCATGTCAGTAGAATGGGTAAATTAAGGTTTGGGGGCAAATTACTGATAGGTGGAGACAGACTTGTTACTGCAGGACAGACTGTGGGGGGGGACAGGGGAGGGGGCGAGAGGGACTTAAATCTGTTAATTTGCAGCATTCTTACGGGGTTGAGCAACTCAATTCACTGGATGTCAGTTCCACTTCTTCTTTTGCATCTGCCCCCAATAATAGCGATATTTGGAAATTCAGTCTGCAAAGGACATTGAATAATCTACATGGGGTCTGCCCTATGACAGCATTAATGAAGCATTAAATGGTGTGTCAGTGTTAGATAGCTTTGCTTTTATCTGAGGCCAGAGGTCAGCCAAATACATGGCTAGTGCTCCAAGCAAACATCTTTGGTGCCTGCAAATACTTTCAATTATGTAAGGAGGTCGGCAACAGGCCCACTTGAGTTAGAGATAACATCCTGGAAATTGTTTGGGGAAAAAAGAAAAAAATGAGAAATGAAATATATAAAAATATTGGGGCAGATGTAAAAGAATTTAAACTAGAGAATTTTATCTTAGTTATTCGACACTTTCCTGAATATTGTTGACATTCATATGAGTGTTTAACGAAATGACACACTTCTCAAAGCTGATGAATGTGCCAGTGCATCAGAATGTGTTGAGTGCTTTTAGCTCAGTGGGGTGTTAGAGCTCTGTGCTACTACTAATTTCAAGCAGAGATGGACTATCTTTCCAGCGCAGAAAAGATACTGGTAAATCGGAAACATTCAGTTAAAAATACCAAAACATTAATAAATCAGACCCATTCTTTCACATCATAAATGCTAGTGCTGAAGACAGTGGTATTTGTTAAAACTTTACTGTTTTTGTGAACAGGAAGGGCTGTGTGGGTCCTGAACCATTTGATTATGTTTGAAGTGTTGTGAGCATCATGTAATAAAGCTGGGAATATCCCATTCATCTGCAGTCTTCAGGTATTGGCTCTTTATTACTTTAAGAACTGTAGGTGGACAACATTTGGCTTCTGTTGTTACATTTTGCTTGATAAATGACTTAATGGCACTTTACATTTACAAACGCAGCATAATTTAAAAATTCTCCTGAACCAAAATAAAATGACTTCTAGGATTACATCACTGCTTATGACATTAGAGCAATGCAATGGTTAATATTGCCGCCTTGTAGTGGCTTGTAGGGTCCTTGGTTTAGGTCCTGCCAGGGCGCTATCCAGGAGGAGTTTGTATGTTCTTCCTGTGTTTCTGTGGGTTTCCTCCAGTACCATACCATAACGATTACCATAGAGTGTTAATGTGGAACATGTCATAAAGGATAATAATAACAACATAAATCATTGGAATAGTAATGTTTACTAATTAATTGTTTTTTGGAAATGCCTATGTCTAAAGGTGGCCATACATTTCTCCCAATATGCCCAACTAAAGCTGGCCATACACGTGGCGATCTCACGATGTTTCGTACGACCGTCGGTCGCACGAAACATCGTCAGATCCGCCACACACCATTCAGGGCTGAATCGGCAGGTAAGGAGGTAGAAACAATAGGATTTCTACCTCCTTCTGCCGATTCAGCTCTGAAGGGAGAATTTGGGTCAGGCGCCTTCTATGGCGCCCGATCAAAATTTTCTAACTTGGCCGATCGGCGAGCCGACCGATTTCAGCAGCTTCCTGCGATATCGGTCGGCTCGCTGACATGCCATACACGCACCGATTATCGTACGAAACGAGGTTTCGTACGATAATATCGGTGCGTGTATGGCCACCTTAAGGTAAGCGATATTGGGCTTGTAGGCCAAACCTTAATTGGAGAAGCTGCCAAATCAGATTGAATTAAACTGTGGGTATATGGGCCAAGCATAGCCAATGCGGTCCTTGATCCGTCGAGAAAATCAAACCTGGCCAATTTTAGACCAGATATTGATCTGGTCATGGGTAGGCCCATGAAGGGTTCCCATACAAGGGTGGATAAGCTGGCAAATCATCTAAAGCACCAAAATTGGCAGCAGAAATCTGCATGTATATGGCCACCTTAAAGCTTGTTTCCAAAGATGTCAAGTGGTAGGTAAAGTAGCTTAGGAACTATTGCTAGAGTAGTTCAAAGTAGTAGCCATTGTTATAATTTTTTTTTTAACAACATTGATGGGTAGTAAAGTACTGATTCTTCTCGCATGCTGCCCAAAATGTGTTCATCCTGCTCTTCCAGCAAACTTCCAGCAAGGTGGGGTTATGCCTTAAACTTGTCTGAAAACATTTACTTCGCATTATATCAGTTTTAATCTTGCACTGTGATGAAAATCATTTTGTCCTACAAACATGTACATTAAAGATGCTTTTTATATGCACAGTGTCCAATTAGTTTCAGTGTAAAATAAGCAGAGCTGTGTTTGCCAGATGTGTCAATTAAGCCTGAATCTTCTGAAGCTGTTTTTGTCCTTCAGATTTGTTATCTAGATCTGGAATTGATGGGGCTAAAGAGAAAGAAAAAGAGCATCTCTGCTATTGAGCCCGTGTGCCACTCTTTGCCTTTGATATTGTGTGTGCATCGTTGCCTCCATTTGTCTAATTTCACATGTCAGTGATGGGATGACACTGGAGTGAAGTCTACACTGGGCTCTTGTCAAATCTACCAATAGTTCCTTACACTGACAGTGAAAGAGTTAATCCCCCCCGCCAATGAATACAGGGTAAAGGCCATCTAACCACACAAAAGTCTATCCCATGTGTCATGTTTAGATGGCTGACAAATGCATTTATACCCAAGGTAACCCTGTTTGGACTCTTCCAAAAAAAAAAAGAAAGAAGCCTTTTCCTCCTCATCCATCATTAATGTCAATCCTACAATGCTGGTTTTCCTTTCATCTATAATCCTTGTTAACCATTTAAGTACTAATAATCCAAAGTACCAGGCCTTAAATAGTAAACACATTATATACTATGCAATACCATTTTTACTTAGGAAGAAAAATATAGTTTAATCTATTAATGTAATGTAGCAATGAAGTAATGAAATATTAATTCTGTAAATAATATATAGCATAAGTGACATATTACTAGAAACCCCTATAGACCCTTCTTGTTCAGCTTAATTCACTCCCCCCCCCCCCCGTAGCTTATTTTTTTTTTTATATTAGTTTCTAATTTAGATATTGCATACTATTGGAATTGCAAGATAGCACTGTATCTCTCTCTCTATATATATATATACAGTATATAAATATATATGTGTGTGTGCATATATATATATAATACACAGGTATAGGATCTATTTAAGACTGCTATTGCCATGAGGCAAAAAGCTGCCTCTGGTAACTTTAAGAGCAGAATTTCAGATTTTAATTGAAAATTCCTCTCTGCTAGTGCACAGAGAGCGCAAACGCTAAAGTTGTAATGGCAGAGTGGGGGCAGCATTGGGGCTGCAGTAGGATCGGTGCTGAATGTATTATCTGGAATTCTTGGAATCTGGGGTTTTACAGATAAGGGATCTGTAATTTGGATCACTAGAATATATAGCTACTAACAAACATTTAAACATTAAATAAACCCAATAGGTTTGTTTTGCCACCAATATGAATTCATTCAGCTTAATTATCATTAAGTACAAGTTACACTTTTATTAATACAGAGATAAAGGAAACAATTTTTAAAAATATTCACATACATACATGCAAAGCATATAATTTCATATACAATACAAACTTAATTATGACAGGAAGAAGTGGCAAAACAGCATATATTTATTTAACAGCCGTGTTATTACATGAAGAAGAAATGTATTAGGATAGAAAGACAGAAGGAAAACATTATTTTATATAGTATAGTATAAGTTTAGTACATAAATTTACACCAGTGACTGCCAAGTATTGCCCCTGCTTCCAGTTTTATCTGCCCTGTATGAAGAATTAAAGACCAATGCAATTGAAGCCTGTGATAGGAGGTAGGGGCAGTATGGGGCATATATTTCTGTGACACTACAAGTAGATAAATGCTGCGAGGACCTGCCACATCTGCCATTAATCTAACTTGGTGTAACTATAGAGGGGGCAGACCCTACAACGATAAGGGACCCACAAAGAGGAATCGCAGGTGACCTGAGATGCACGCAAAATCATGGGTGACCCTGTGATTTTGTACAGAGGGGGCTTGAAAAAGACTTTTTTTTTATCTAACTAAAGTATCCATTAAATTACAGTGATTTTAAGCTTGAACGGGTCAGTTCTACCTATATTGGTGCTGTGTAAATGTCACTGCTTTTTATGGGTTATTCCTGACCTACAGAAAGAATTAAATTGGCATTCTAAACTTAGGGGAAGGTTTTTTTCTGAATTCAAAATGAGTATTTGCTTTACAAAAACAAAAGTGTATTTTAACCCCCCAACAGTTTTCAAAAGCAGTGTTTCCTATGCAGGTGTGGGATGGTTGTGAAACTGGTTTGTAAAGTACCCATCTGAAAGGTTATCTCTCAGGCCTGAGGCTCAGTAGTATGGAAGCATAGCATAGTAGCACCCAGATATTTCCTAACCTGTTGGAATGTGGGAAATGTGTTTCTGCAGTGCTGCTGTGAATGCAGTACTAAACGTTACACGTTCCATCTGTTCAGTCCGAACACACATTACCGCGCATTAAAAATACATGTAACTTTCTTCTCTGGAACATTAACAAGTATGAGATTTAAAATGCAAGGTGACTTGCAAGTCCAGAAAGTGTAGCTCACCTGAGTAAATTCTCACTATTGATTCTTTGTATCTCTGCCATCTACAGGTCTTCAAAATCAAAATTAACTTGAACATATTTCTAGCCTGAAAAATATCCAAATTATACCTGAATAGCACTGAGTCCCTTTTAGCAGCTGAACTCACCGAGACATACTGAATTGCCTTCGCTGAGATTGCTTTCCATTAAAACGGTAGCTGGTTGCATCTAGGTAATAATGTTTGAGGGAATATTCTTTGCTTTCATCCTACATAATAATGCATGAATTATAGAAATGTTCCTTTTGCCTGTTTCCATCTGAAAATGTGGGTTTTGGTTGTAGCTGCAGGATAAGTGTCTACATCCTAACTGGTTTGTGAAAGCATTATAATACCTGCTGTGTACTCAGTTCTTGGAGGCGGAGGCAAAGGGAATGGGGCAAGAAACAGTCTTCTTGTGTTGTTTTTGCTTAGTTCTCAGTACCTAAAGGGAGGATATATTTTGCTTATTTGTTATGGTCAGTTTATAAGAGCAGTGGCAATAGTTTGACATAGATCAAGAAATGACAGTTAATCAAGGTGCTGTGATTGCAGAGACTTTCCCTGGGGATCTTATTGCTGCAACTTGGCCTTTCCTTGCTGCCTGTCCAATGGCAGGGCTGTCTTACATTTACTGATATTGCACACTGCACCTTATGCCAGACTGACTCTGGACTGAAGTGTTCTTTAAGTGAGAGTGCTTGCCCATGTTGACCAAAAGTCTCATAATGTGAGCCCATAATGTAAGTCTCTTGCAGGCGACTTTGATCTATCTGGTCAATCTGTAATCTTTAGGGCCTGTTAATCAGAGTTTACATTTCTATGGGGTTGCATGGTTCCATGCATGGAATGTTATCCAAAATTGAAACTTAGTCTAATCAGCTGGATGAGGCAGCGTAGTTACTAAGTGGCACTAAATGGACACTCCTACTCTCCTTAAAGGGATTCTGTCATGATTTTTATGGCGTACTTTTTATTTCTAACTTACTCTGTTTACATATCAAACAATTCACTCTACCATTTAATATGTTATTCTTGAACCAACAAATGTATCTTTTTTAGTTGTCATATCAGTGTGTAGGCAGCCATCTCAGTGCATTGTGCCTGAGTCTGAGCCAGTGCTACACATTAAAACTGCTTTCAGATAACCTATTGTCCCAAGTTGGACTTGGGTTGTTTTTACTTTTGAGTGCTATTCTGATATCTAGCACTTTTACCAATACAGTTGTCAGGGAGCTGATATTATGCTCCCTTCCCATTGTTCTGCTGATCGGCTGCTGGTACTTTAAAAATCTTAACTGTCTGTCATAAATATTGCTTTACCTGCCTCTATGCTGCAGGTAATAGCACACTATTAAATAGTACTACTATTGCTGAGTTAAAACGCTATATTCCTGGCTTGCCTAATGAAAGATTTACAGAGATACACTTACTCGAACGACATGCTTGTTTCACTGAACGGCGCCGCCATCTTTAAAATGTCCGCCGCCGGCTTCTAAGTTCACTGTGCCTCACTGTCTGGAGCTGCATCCCCCGTGCCTCTCCCCCCTGTCAGAACCACCACCGGCCTGCTCGTTTCCCTCCCCCCTGTCAGCACCACCACCGCCCGCTCATTTCCCTCCCCCCTGTCAGCACCACCGGCCCGCTCGTTTCCCTCCCCCCTGTCAGCACCACCGGCCCGCTCGTTTCCCTCCCCCTGTCAGCACCACCACCGGCCCCCTCGTTTCCCTCCCCCCTGTCAGCACCACCGGCCCGCTCGTTTCCCTCCCCCCTGTCAGCACCACCGGCCCGCTCGTTTCCCTCCCCCTGTCAGCACCACCACCGGCCCGCTCGTTTCACTCCCCCCTGTCAGCACCACCACCGCTGCTCGTTTTCCCTCCCCCCTGTCAGCACCACCACCGCTGCTCGTTTTCCCTCCCCCCTGTCAGCACCACCAGCCCGCTCGTTTCTCTCCCCCCTGTCAGCACCACCGGCCCGCTCGTTTCCCTCCCCCCTGTCAGCACCACCACCGGCCCGCTCGTTTCCCTCCCCCTGTCAGCACCACCGCCGCTGCTCGTTTTCCCTCCCCCCTGTCAGCACCACCAACCCGCTCGTTTCCCTCCCCCCTGTCAGCACCACCGCCGCTGCTCGTTCCCTCCCCCCCGTGCCTCTCCCCCCTACCACCACCGCCGCTTGTGTCCCCTTTTGCCTGTGTCTCATGCTGCTGCTGCTGCTGCCGACGCTAGGGGGAGCTTCCTGTTTCTGCGCATGCGCCGCCTCAGTTATAAGTCCTCAAGTCTGGGGAAGAGCGTTGCATTATGGGAATCTTCTCTACCCAGCTCAGCGTTTTTTCTTCCTGTTTGGCTTCAGATCTTCTGAACAGGTGAAATATGGGGAGACTTAAGGGCACTATTGAGACAATTGAAGGTATGCCTGCATTTTGAGATTAACTCTTTATTAGCCTTTCCTTCTCCTTTAACTGGGCTCAGTTCTGATAGGCAGATTGTGTCCTGAGCAGAGAGGAGTGGGAGAGGTGCAACCATTCTTGACTGGCTTTTTAAGTTCAACCCCCACTTGCCTATCTTTCCTATCTGATAGAAAACCTGGAAAAGACTTCTAAGGGCTCTGGTACACGGCCCACGACAAATCTCCCTTGTTGCGGGCGACTAATCTCGGGCGGCATCCCACCGACGTAAATCACTGGTGGGATGGCATACGCGGCGGAGCGATCGCCAAAGTTGCCTTTCGAGGCAAGTTCGTCGATTTCCACAAATTGCGCCGCCGCATATGCCATCATAGATTTACAATTTCATTGGTGGGATGTCATATCGGGGAGTTTAGTTGCCCGCAACAAGGGAGATTTGTCGCGGGCGACTAAACTCCCTCGTGTGCCAGAGCCCTAAGAAAATTTAAAAATTCAACCCAATTCCCTCTTACATTGTCTGACACTTTCCATCTCACTCACCTGAGTCACTAACAAACACCTAGATCTTTACTTTATCATGAAGGGTTAATTATGAGAAAAACATGAAAGAAGCCACATAGTTGCTTTTTTGAGCAGCAGCAATTAAGTTATTTAGCACAAAGGCTCAGCAATTTGAAACATACATGCAGAGTGAGTTGGCAGATGATGTGGGAGTTGTAGTTAGACAGCAACTTTAGGGCGTCTGCTGGCACATTCCCATAAAACTACATTTTGCCTTTTGTATAACTTATAAATAAATGTTGTTGGAACAGTAACTTGTGCTACTGTCTGTGCAATAACACTGTAGACACTCTTTATATGTATGCAAGCTAATCGATAAAAGAATATATGGACATTTCAGCTGGCCTATCAAGAAGCCTGAAAGCCTGGCTAGTTAGTCTATAGGAGAGCTCTAACTGAGAAACATAGAGCGGTGTCTGTGAATCCAACGTTGAGAAATCTATGTGCCTGTACACACACAGTTGCCTGTGCAGAGGTCTGTAATATTGCTGCAGTTTATATGTATTTGTCACTGGTATAAAAGTTTCTTTAATACACTTTTTTGTTACACTTGTATCTGGCTATTGAAGAATATTTTGTTTCTGTATGTGTAAATCGCAAGAGGGTGACTGGCAGCTGATCTAAGCCTGTTGGTGAGCAGCACAAAATCCAAATGCAAAGGAGCCTGAAGTGCTGTGTATATGTCGATACAAAGGGTATAAACCATACACTGCTTTACTGTTATATGTACAAATGCAGCTTCATCAGCACCCAGCCCAGCCCGGCTCCATTCCTTTACATTCCCTTTGCACATGTTTGCTGTTGAGGGGTGTGGCCTCATGACATGCCACAGCAAATCAGCTTTCATTCTGCTCTGTCACTCACACATTTCTGCGTCACTGACGCAGGCCAGAGAACAGGGGATGGGAAGCTGCTTCAATAATTAGCCATAACTTTGTAACGGTTAAACATTTTTAAAAGCTATAAATTGTCAATGAAATACACTTATTATTTAAGTATAGATACACCCTGAATACAGTAGAATTTAATACACTGACCTAGTTTTGGTTCTGTAGGAAAATGAATGCCAGTTTCTTAATCAGTACATATCGGCAATACATTTTACTTTTATGCAAAAAGTAGAAAGACAGCATTTGATGGAATATTATGCTACCGCAAACATTACAAGAAAATGGTTCAGAAATGTACATTTGTGCACGTTTTAAAGTGTTAAATAGTGAGCACAGTGTGACAGGCAGCAAATAACAAGCTGAGGTTATCACAGTGGGTTTCTGAGATGCCAAATTCACAGTCTTGTAGGAATGAAATAATGAGCGGAAAATAAGAGATTGATTGTTAACACGCCAAACACATTTAATATAGTGATGTTTCCCTTGTGGTTACTCTGTTGGGCTGCTGTTTTTACAGCTACATACTCCCCAGCTGATTCTGCCCATCTATAAATAAGTCATGCAACATTGACTTGAACTATATTATTAAGTAGCCGCCTGGTCGATAAAAAGCTCCCACATGTTTACATGTTTATATTGATGAAGCCTTGCAGGAAGCCTTCATTTTGATATAAACAAATGACTATTTAGCTAATTTAGTAAATCAAGGTGCAAAAATTCACCTGTATTGCAGTGTTTTTTAATGCACTAAACAGCTTTTTCCTGTGGAGTAGTTGGCAGCCTTTAAGGAGTGTATAGTGCTACTTGACAGCAGTGTGATTTACTAACTAATTCTTAGAAAATTGTGATACAAGGTTTTCTTAGTCAGTGTATTTGTAAATGGGTTTAATTTCTGGTGCAATAATGTATACAGGGCCAGTAACGGCATTGAAGTAGGACAGGTAAAAGTTGCACTGGTAAAATGGGTAAAAGAAAGAAGAAAAGTTAAAGTTGGCAACCCTATTCCCCTTCCCATTCATCCTTGAAGAAATAGTATGTCTCCTCAATATGTTACTTTGCATACTTTAATACAGTGATCCCCAAACCAGTGTCTTGCGAGTAACATGTTGCTCCCCATCCCCTCTGATGTTGCTCCCGATGGCACAGGAACATCACCAAAAGTCACAAAACAGTAACACCAAAAAATGAAATGCTACAATATTTTATATAAACAAAGCTGCTGTGTAGCCATGGGGGCAACCATTCAAGCTAGAAAAGGCACAGGATATATAGAACATAACAGATAAGCTCTGTAGAATACAATGGGAATCTATGTAGTTTATGTCTTATTGGCTATGTAATCTGTGCCTTCTCTCCTTTTTTTCAGTTGTATAGCTGCCCCCCGCCTACTATAGTAAAGTTTCTGAAGCAAACACACAACTTCTACAAGTGCAGGGCAATAATACATAATATGTTATTACTTTGATATACTTTTGTTTTTTGGTGTTTGCTGTTCCCTTAATGCAGATGGTCATTTCTCAATTTCTGACTTGGAGGCAAAATTCTGATGCATAAAAACCACGTGTACTGCTAAACATAGTCTCCTGGTTTCTGCCAGTCCTTATGGGGCTAGAAAATAACTAACCACAGCCCTTATTAGGCTACCCCCATGGACTTTTTCAAGTTTGTGTTGCTCCCCAGCTTTTTTATATTCAAATGTGGCTTATGGGTAAAAAACATTGGGATCCCCTGCTCTAATATATCTCTATAAGGTAACTGCATGTGCTAACAAACTTTTTTATAGATGGATCAGCCTTCAACTGGGTGTCCAAATTAATAACCAATGTCTTAAGTGAGTGAGAAAGACAGAAGTGCCAATTCAGCTGTATCTGATCAACTTTTTCAGGCCTGTTGTAGTAGCACTCAGTTTGCTGTATCAGTATCAATGCTAAATAGCTATCAGAAACCTCATAATTGTCCTACCAGCAAATTATATCACTAAACTTTATAGATTTAATATAACACTACAAATTAACCAGTAGGTCGGGCCATCCCAGATCCCAGAATAACAATAGGATCACACATGGGGCCCAACACTACATCAATAGCTCTGGATAATGGGATTTTATTTCAGGTATTGATGAAATAATCTTATCCCTAAATTAAATATGGGCCATCTGGCTACCAACCCAGTCAAGAGAGGCAATTCAGTCAGTGGTTTGCCAATGTGTGGGCACATATACTAATGGAATATTGGAGTGTTATATAGAAATTTGTCTCTTTGCTTCATATTTTCTTTTACCTTTCATTTCTCTAAGAGGAGGCTTCACACCAGCATGTTCTGCACTTCAACAAATCCTAGTGATTTGCATAAAAAATATTGCAAGCTGTGAACCAAGAGATTTATTTTAGCAGCATGTAGTAGAAGTATACCATCTGATTTGGAACATGTCTGCTCATCTGAAATCTAAACCCGATTTGAGGTTTGGGACTATAGTAAATTTTTGTAACTGATTTTAAATATTGAATTCATCACTAGCAATAAACTCCCCACAATCTGTTCAGTGAAGTTTTATTTGATAATCTGAGAATTACATTTCGAGGTTCTGTACCTTGGAGGTTAAACAGAAAACATAAGGAACGCTGCAAATTGCCATATTATCCACCTGGCTTTTTATACTGGATTATAAGGAGTTCTACAGCTATCATTAAACCTACCAAAAAACAAACTCTTTCTCTAATGTGCATGTTCACTAGAGGGCATTTAATGGAACCGTCTTTCAGCATTATGGGTACCAGTTAACGAAAAACTTGCATGCATCTTGATTTTCCATCTCATTTCAACAATTTCCCACTTTAAAAGGAAAATACATCCATACAATCCACAGAACATACATTAGCATTGTACAGAATTATGAAACCCCTATAAATAATTTATTTACAGGTATGGGGGAGTTGGGCTGTATTAGGTAGTGTGGATAGTATGGTTCAGGAGGGGGCCCACAACAACAACACTGTGAATATAAATATATATATTTCACTGTCCTTGTACTCTAAACACTTGATGCATTTAGCTACAGTCTGTTATTTAATAATATATTGCCTCTCCTCATGTAAAGTGCCTTGTCTTAAAGAGTTATCTAGGAGCTGGCCTAGTGATATGGTCCACAGTGCAACAAGGTCAGTTCTGACTAATCTGTGTAATGGGTGGAAATTTGAATCTGTCACTATGAGTGCTGCTGTCCTCTGGAAGAGACTGCTGAAAAGAGGATGCACTAAAATATAGCTGGACCATTAGTATCAGACCTTTTATTACCATAAAGCAACTCAGTAACAAAGAACAAAAGGAATAATGTGGATTGCTTCATTTTGAACAAGGCATGACAAATTCCATTTCCATTTACAGTTTGTGTTTGTTAAATTAGGTGCAACAACTAACTGTGTAATCTTAATATTATTCCCTTGTAAGCAACTTAATAGAAGATTAATCTTCCTTGATGCAGAGTGGATATTTTGTTTCTCCCGTGATAGGCAGTCAGAGCTGCAGTGCTTCCTGTTTCTCAGAGGGTGGTGCACCAGTTCTTATTGTTCTCACTGAGTGAAGCCAATTTATAAACAATATGGCTTAATAAAAGTCCGATTCTTGGCCGGGATTCTGTGCATTGTACAAACTTTAGGTTGGCGCTAAGTATAGGGAATCTTGGCAAGCATTACAGGAATGCTTTGTACATTACCAAGCACACACAGAGTTATGCACATTATAGACCTGACTTCTTCTGTACATATCAAAGTAAAAGTCCCTGTTGACTTAATGTTTGCACTTGTGATACTGAATTTTTCCATAACTCTTCCAAGACAATCTCATATTTTGTCTTCTGAGAATTCCTTGTTTGACTGAGGACAAATGTTATGTGCCTGAAAAAGTCCCCAGATTACAGGACTGTCCTTATATGATGTATTCAAATTGGCAGCTTTCTTCAAGGAGCTCAGCAAGCAATGTCTGGCAAAGGAACAAGCACAAATGACATGAATCATTACGCAACTATGGTTATTCATTTAACCAAAAGCTACTCTTAACTCATTCCATATATTCCCCCCCAGGACCACAGGTGCAAAAAGCTCAATATTATGAAGGTTCGTCTGTGAAATGTGCGTGAACTGCAGTTTCTGTGAAGCAGAGCAATCTCTAATCTGCAGTGGCATCTTTGAAAAGCCCAGCACTAACTAGTAAAGGGTCTGAAAGGCAGGGCATAGGGATTATATAGTCCTAGGTTTGTGTTAAACCTTGGTTTAAACAGTTGCAAGCTTTTTGTGGTAGGATGCAAGTAAAGGTGACCATACATGGGGAGATTTTAGCAGCCAAATTAGCAGTTTTTCTGCCACATTTATAGGGAACTTGAAAGGGCCTACTTAGCTGATATCTGGCATATCACGAAAAGATCTGCTGATTTGGTGACATTGCCAACAGTTTTTGGCCAGTTTAGGGCTTGCCAATCAGGTGAGATCATGGTGGCCAGTTCAAGTTCCATACTTCCTTCCTGTGTGTGGTTAGTTATCAACCCTGGCGTTTAAAGCTTCTAAAACTCTCTTTACACAGTTTAGTACTAAAGTCTATAAAATATATTGCTAGAAATGCTAATTACCATAGAAGCTTCCGATCTTGTAAACTTTTGTGGCTGTATTTTGAGTTCCAATGGCACTGCACATTCTCAGTATGTTCCCAGCTACCGTTGAGCAGCTTTGGGCTCTCTGGATACAATCAGGAGAAAGAAAGGTTACATCTTATAGAAGCTGGTCATAGAAGCTGGTGCTACAGGACACAGGTTTTTTTCACATATTTGAGTAATCAGGTTTTCATTTTTCAGGTTTTCACATTTTTGAGGGTTTTTTTCAAATGAAAAGAACTTGAAAATTTTAATTTTGATAAGTCCCTAAATTTGGTCATTATTCAGCTGAATTATCAGCAACTTGTTTTATGTCTTCAGTACAGTTGCATTCTTTGCTATCAAGCTTTACTTGAAGTTGAAAATCTTGTTCACCTTTTACAGAGGCCTTTTCATTGGCTGCTGCTGCTTGATGCTGCAGGTCCAGGGGGGCCTTACCGCTAGTGCAGAGAGAGCAATTGAGCTCCCCACACTAGGAGAGTCGAGTTTCCATTTTAAAAAAGTCTCAAAGTTAGACGGCTTTTTGCCACCCCTGCTAACCAGCGCTTACTGCCAGAGTGGCCCTGAACATTTACCTGCTGGTACAGATATGAGACTATTGGTTTGTGCTAAAGTACAAGTGTATTTCTGGTGTTAAATTATGTACCTAAGGTTATTATTTTTTTTAATAGAAATAATAGTAATTGGGCTTAATTTAGTAATTGCAATGCAAATATATGTGTGTTAAAAAGACATATTGAAATTATTTGCACCTGGTCTTTATTGTGTCCTCCTCTAATACTTCATTTGCTGTTGATAAGAAGCTTTACACCTTTACAGAATTCCTTTGCGCACTTGTGCCCGTTAGGGGCACAGTTGGTTACTGTCCTAGATGTTCTTCATTAGTCCCTCTAAGACATTTCACTTCACTTACCAGCCCTTAATCTTACAGCTAAGGTCTCCGTAAAAAAAATCCCTCTTCAGTCCGCATATACTGTATGCTCCTGGGAATTTACGTGCTGCCTGCTCTGACCCTATTTCTGTGCTTTCTAGTTAGTAAGTGCATTTAATCAAGCGTTTGATTGTTTCAAGGTTTGTTTTATAATGAGCTATTGTTAAATTATATGTACACAGTTTTTAATAAACCAATAAGTGTATATTAGATGAACTAACTGTATGATTGATGTATTGACTACTTGTAGCTGTGCTCACTGTTTCAGTATAAATGTTTGATTAAAAAAAGAAAAGTAATGCACTTTAATTGAAAAGTGCCACCCCCTGTAGCATTTTGGACCATTTAACCTCAGCCCTGGGGCCAGTAACAAGCACATCGTTCAGTTGCAAATTATATTTTGTTCTCAGCATTCCCAATACAGATGCCATGCGTAGAAACAATAATTATTTTTTTAAGTAAATATTTCATATTGATACTGTTTTGGAACAGTTTCCTCAATAAATATGTACATAAACGTAGTGGTTAATAATGTGTCTGCATTTCATTATCTTAATATGAATGCTGCATTTTATTGTTCAAAGGAAGACTGCAATTATCTGCTTTATAAATCACGCACTGCCCTCTGCTCTTAGACGTGTGCCTAATCATAGCATCATAATTGCATTTCATAAAGAACAATGGAATAGTGTATAGGGATATTTTCACCACTTAAGTGCTTTTTTTCCCCACAAATGAGTAGCATTAAAGCGACAGTAATACTAACAATAATCTGAAAACATACAGATATAAGTGTTAAAGTTTTCTAAATAGAATGTATTAAATCAGTGGCATTTTGATCTGCCTTGTACTTTTCATTTTCATTCTGGTTGTAGGCTGTAATCAGGCATCATTAGTCTTTGTATATAAGGTAGGTTGCAGATATCCTGTTACTTGTAACAATCATGTTTTGGAGGTCATATTTTTACTGTTACTGAGGGAACTCTTTATGTATAAGTGGCTCACATACAAAAAAAGATGATAAATATACTATACTATAATGTAATTGCTTTTGTGCTTTGCATTATTATCCTTTATATAGTGCCAACATAGGCCACAGTGCTTTACAGAGAATTTACTGTACATCATTCACATCAGTCTGTGCCCCATTTTACAGTCTAAGACACATACTTCGGCCAATTAACCTTGCTATATATATTTAGAGTGTGGGAGGTAACTGGTGTACCTGTAGGATTCACTGCCAGATCAAACCAAGGACCTCCAGAGTTGCAAGGCAGCAGGGCTAACTATTCAGGGTTGCAACAGCTTCAGGGTTCCCCTGTATCATTAGACACACTTGCCAATGATTCGACAGAACAGGCAGGACAAACACAGTGATACTGTATGAAAGTGCATGGTGCATGTTGGGACACAAACACCTTTAATGAATGGCATGAATACACTCAACATTTGTGTCCATTTTAACACATCACATTTAAGGCTTCTATGGTAAATTGCCCTTTATAACTTGTATTTATGTGTTCTACCATGGGTGACCCCTTGTTCGCTATGGCAGTGCCATATGTGTATCCTGTTCTAAAAATTAATTTATTCTCCCAAAGAAAGATATTTGTGGCTTCTGGTTTCAAGACACAGAGTTTTTAGGAGCAGAGGAGGAGTGTACTTTTCCAGTCTGACCCACACCCACCTTAACTTGCAATCGTCACCCCAAATTTCAACCCAAACCCACCTAACCTGCGTGTTTCAGGTCAACCTGCTCATCACTACTTAAAAGTTATTTTACTAAAAGCAATACTGTCATGGAAAACTTGTTTTTTCTCTAGCAGAATTCTGCATTTTGAAATCTGTTTTTCAAAAAAACCCCATACATTTCTTTATATTTAATTTTTACATTTCACATGAAGCTAGCCATATTCTTCATTTCCCAGGGTGCCACAGCCATGCAACCTGTGCTCTGATAAACGTCAGTCACACTTTACTGCTGCGCTGCAAGTTGAAGTGATATCACCCCCCACTCCCTAGCAGCCGATCAGCAGAACAATGGGAAGGTAGCAAGATAGTAGCTCCCAGTAGATATCAGTATAGCACTCAATAGTAAGAAATCCAAGTCCAGCTTGGTACTCTTCTAGTTCCATGGGAGTAGGAGAAACAATAGGTTACCTGAAAGCAGTTCTAATGTGTAGCACTGGCTCTTTCTGAAAGCTCAGACTCAGGCACAATGCACTGAGATTGCGCCTACACACCAATATTACAACTAAAAAAAATACATTTGTTAATCCAAGAATAACATTAAATGGTAGAGTGAATTATTTTCTATGTTAACTGTGTAATATAGAAATAAAAAGCATAGCATAAAAATCATGACAGTATCCCTTTAAAATAAGAGCTTTGAGCCATTTTGGGGCCTCCATCAAAACAATTTTATGAATTTTATACTTTCTTTATTAAACAAAGAAATATAAAACAAAAGCTTTTTATCTTCCCTTGGTACTTGCCTTGAAATTCTGAAACAAACTGAAACATTATGTCTGCTCATATGAGCTGGATTTGCTTCTACATGTATTGGAACTGCAGTGTGCCTTACACACTGTTAGAGGAATATAAAAGTGATTAATATGATTGCATTAGATTTTTTATATGCCTCTTAGTAACCTTTAGCTGTGAAATATGAGGTACTTAAATGTTCGTTGAGCTGGTAAAAACGAGGTCTTTTGTTTTTGATGTGTTATTGTTAGTCCAGACCCCTTTCTGTAAATCTATGAAGCTTTCCAAATACGTTCATTTGAAGGCCTTTTGTTGCTCAGTGATATATGATAGGTCGATCTTTTTGAAAATATGAGGGAAAGCAGAGGTTTCACGCACACCCACACACAGACTGAAGCACGCTACATTAAATGTGATCCTTATACCAGTGAGATTAGGTGGAATGCTTAGAATGAGAACAGTAGGCTTTTATATGGCCTGAATATTTCATTTGAAGGAGTAGTCCCATTAGTGACACATACTTGCAAGTGTTAAAGCTTGCAGTGATGTATTTTCTCCTGAGCAGGAAAGGATATTTAAAATATGTTGTAATATACAGAAACAGTCTGCAGTTGAACCATAGTACATATATGTGTGTGAGAGTCTGTTTTTTTCTTTGGTATGGACTGAAAGTTGCATTTTATTTTTAACAAGTACTTGCCAAATGCCACAAACAGAAGCTTTCAGAGTAAGGGGCTTTCCTTACTCGTTGATTGCATGGAAAAAAAATGGGAAAAAGCTGTGTTTTTTTCTCACTGTGGTCTTAGAGTTGCAGTTTATTTTATAACACATACTTCCTAAATGCCACAAATTGGTGTTTAGTAGGCATGTAGGCACTATGCATTGCAGCCCCTCCTGGTTTATCGCTTAGTCTGCTGCCACAGGAGGTCTGCATTGCAATGATAGTTGACCATCAAGGCCACTGAAGTGCACGGGATCCTAAAAATCTGTGCCTGTTTTTAAGAACTATTATTTTTATTAACAAGTATATACAGTCGTGGCCAAAATTGTTGGCACCCCAGACATTTTTCCAGAAAATCAAGTATTTCTCACAGAAAAGTATTGCAGTAACACATGTTTTGCTATACACATGTTTATACCCTTTGTGTGTATTGGAACAGAACAAAAAAAGGAGGAAAAAAAGCAAGTTGGACATAATGTAGCACAAAACTCCAAAAATGGGCTGGAGAAAATTATTGGCACCCTTAACTCAATATTTGGAAAAAATAACTGAAATCAGTCGCTTCCTATAACCATCAATAAGCTTCTTACACCTCTCACCAGGAATTTTAGACCACTCTTCCTTTGCAAACTGCTCCAGGTCTCTCTTATTGGAAGGGCCTTTTCCCAACAGCAATTTTAAGATCTCTCCACAGATGTTTAATCGGATTTAGATCTGGACTCATTGCTGGCCACTTCAGAACTCTCCAGCGCTTTGTTGCCATCCATTTCTGGGTGCTTTTTGACATATGTTTGGGGTCATTGTCCTGCTGGAAGACCCAAGATTTCAGACGCAAACCCAGCTTTCTGACACTGGGCTCTGCAGTGCGACCCAAAATCCTTTGGTAATCCTCAGATTTCATGATGCCTTGCACACATTCAAGACACCCAGTGCCAGAGGCAGCAAAACAACCCCAAAACAACATTGAACTTCCACCATATTTCACTGTAGGTACTGTGTTCTTTTCTTTGTAGGCCTCATTCCGTTTTCGGTAAACAGTAGAATGATGTGCTTTACCAAAAAGCTCTATCTTGGTCCACAAGATGTTTTCCCAGAAGGATTGTGGCTTACTCAAGTATATTTTGGCAAACTGTAGTCTAGCTTTTTTATGTCTCTGTGTCAGCAGTGGGGTCCTCCTGGGTCTCCTGTCATAGCGTTTCATTTCATTTAAATGTCGACGGATAGTTCGCACTGACACTAATACTCCCTGAGCCTGCAGGACAGCTTGAATTTCTTGGAACTTGTTTGGGGCTGCTTATCCACCATCCGGAATTTCCTGCATTGCAAACTTTCATCAATTTTTCTCTTCCGTCCATGCCCAGGAAGATTAGCTACAGTGCCATGGGTTACAAACTTCTTGATAATGTTGCGCACTGTGGACAAAGGCAAATCTAGATCTCTGGAGATGGACTTGTAACCTTGAGATTGTTGATATTTTTCCACAATTTTGGTTCTCAAGTCCTCAGACAGTTCTCTTCTCCTCTTTCGTTTGTCCATGCTTAGTGTGGCACACACAGACACACAATGCAAAGACTAAAGGTGGCCATACACGAGCAGATCCGCTCGCTTGGCGATGTCGCCAAGCGAGCGGATCTTCCCCCGATATCCCCACCTACGGGGATCCGACCAGATTTTCTAACCTGGCCGATCGAGATCTGGCCAATTTCAGGCCAGATATCGGTCGGCCAGGCCGCTCTGCTCTCCCCATACACGGGCCGATTAGCTGCCGAATCGGTCCAAGGGACCGATATCGGCAGCTATAGTCGGCCCGTGTATGGCCACCTTAAGTAAAATTCTCTCCTTTTTATCTGCTTTCAGGTGTGATTTTTATATTTCCCACACCTGTTACTTGCCCCAGGTGAGTTTAAAAGTGCATTGCATGTTTGAAACAATCTTATTTATCCACAATTTTGAAAGGGTGCCAATAATTTTGTCCAGCCCATTTTTGGAGTTTTGTGTGACATTATGTCCAATTTGCTTTTTTTCCTCCCTTTTTTGTTCTGTTCCAGTACACACAAAGGGAATAAACATGTGTTTCTGCAATACTTTTCTGTTAGAAATACTTGATTCTCTGGAAAAATTTCTGGGGTGCCAACAATTTTGCCCATGACTGTAGAGCTTACAATCTGAAAAAAACACAAGTTTAGTCATTTACCTGCCCGAACTCAATAAAAAAAGTAAATAATATCCTATTTATAAGCCGTGGTTTAATATCCATTTATGTTCAGTTAAATAGTTGGTTAAAAATTATAGCCAGGCATGGATAGCTATAATTCTTAGCTTGTTTCCGGCTTCCTATGGGTCGCTGCTGATAACTTCTGCACTAGGTGATAAACCCCATTGTATTTAATTGAAATTTAACAGTCTCATAAATTCCAAACCATATTCCTTGTAGTCAAAGATGAAATGGATTGTACTGTAATGGAACCTTCAACCTCGCTACGTAGCCAGTGAACAGTGTAACCTTTTTCAAACACCAAAAGATAAAGAAGTTCTTGGGATCACAAATTAGAATGGTGGATGACTTTTGGATGCTGTATAAATAATTGCTGTCAGCAAAGACTGTTGGCCTTTCCACTTCACTTGCAGCACTTACTATATCCATGCCTGCAAAAATAAGATAGGAGCCAGAAGGGAATGTTACAGAGCAGGCTACAGGCATGTATTGCAAATAATCACAGCACTTGCTATACATTTAACTTGATAGCAATATTAATAATATACAGCGCTTGCCTGCATCTGGTCAGAGACTTTCTTTTGCAGGCAGAGAAGAAAGAAACAAATGGGAATGAGAAAGACAAAGGAAGAAAGGTGAATGAGGGGTTTTAGCAGAGGACAGAAGAGAAAAGCAGAAGCAGAGCAGCAGGGTTATAAGCATGCAGACACCAAAACAAGATGGAAGGAGAACAGTGAGACAAATAATCTGTGCTAGTGGGGAGAACGTGTTTCGCTGGAAAGAAGAGACCTAGACCATGAGATGTTTTAGGAAATTATAAAATAAAATCCATTAGAGTACTTGATCTGCTTCAGTTATCACATTTTATAAACAAAGAAGACATATTTGAGCATTTGTCATGGTAACCTGCAAAATATTACTTAGTGTCTAGTGATGTCATTGGTTGTATTTGGTGCTCAGTGTTGCCACTTATGTGACATAACTGAAGTGTGTGTTAAGCATCTGTCTGCCTTAAACTGTAAGGATGTTAGAATTCAGCTATGAATGGTGTTGTTCATGTATTCAGCATGTATTTTTTTTGTCTTGTTTTAGAAATTTTTACAAACGTTCTGTTAAAAAGTGTTGGTGTTTATTCTCAAATATGATCTCTCACACATGCTATTTTTACAGCACATACAGATAGTCACCGTGGTCGGGGGTGTTACGACAGAGGATAATAAAAGGCAGATGAATACTTGTTGAAGCAGGACAAGAATGAGGTTGCTGGTCAGGCTTGTTATTGTACAATCTGAAGGCTTGTTTTGAACTGCCGGTAACAATTACATTGGAACAAGTTAAACTGCCATCAACCCATTCAGGGGGTCTTCTGCAGAATGCATGAACAGTTCCAGAGCAGCAAATGAGGGAGGAGAGGCAGCAAGTGGTTGCTCTGCAGATTGCTCAAGAGGTCTTGAATGAGATGCTCCCCTATTCTTAAAGGTCTATGTTTGGGACAAGATTGGTGTTTCTTTGCAGCTTATAGGTGACCTAAGGCTGAAGCAAGATGCTTGTTTTGATAATCTTTGAGTTTAGAACCTAAAGTTCTATAAACACTAAGGGAAGTCAACTCAAATAGCAATATTCATGCAGGCACACTGCCAGCTGGGTCTTATAGGTTACATACCACTCAAATGCTAAGTCATTCATCACACTGAGATAGGGTTGCCTACTTTTCTGGAAAAAATTGTCAGTCTTCCTATATTTTTATCTTTTTTTCCCCTATTAATTGCAATGACATCAAACAGCATTTGTACTGGCTAGGCTGGTAAAATACCATCCAGGTGGCATCCCTGAATTAAGATTATTTCTCCTAACCAAAGTAAGAGCCTGCTGTAGTGCCAGGTGAAGCTAACAATGCATCCTTCAGCTAGAACAATGATAAATCAGCTATGACAAGTAAAACTTATGCAGTTATATGATACCTTTAATATATGCTTATATGTATGGGTGAATAAGCCTAATATATTTAGGTGCAGTGTAAATGCAAAGCATGGCATGTGATGTCCCCATAGCTAGCCTCTCTACAATATGATGTTTCCTGTGATATTTCTAGGAAACACTAAATGGTTGTGCTGTCATTAAAGGAAAGCCTTTCTTAAAGTATTGCTTTCAAAGCTGGCCTGAGGCCTCAGCGCTATGTGCCAAGTAAGAATACTGCAGGGTATCCACTACAACTCCACAATGCCCAGGCATTCTTTAATGAAAGAAAGGATTACATTTCCCTTTTGTTTGTGCTAGAGGGATAAACAGACCATCCCCTCCTAACCCCAGCAAATTCATTCTTAGCTTTGTGTTACTATAGGTAGGAATACATGGCTAGCTGTTCCTAGGGCTTGTTTTTTTTTCTTAGCTATAGGAGTTCTAAATTCTGCTCTTGTATCACATTGGGACATTAAAGGGTATATGCATCATGCTGTGTAAAAAGTGGAGTAAAACATTACTGGTGATGTTGCTCATAGCAGCCAATCAGATGCTTTGCTTTGGTTTTCTAATCTAATTGCTGATTGGTTGCCCTGGGCAACATCACCGGTAATGCTTCACTCCACTTTTTACACAACATGATAAATATACCCCTAAATGTGTTTTAGAAAACATTTTATGGCATTGATATTAGGAATGCACTTAATTCACTATTTGAGGATCCGGCTAAACCCCAAATCCTTTGTGAAAGATTCCGCCGAATATGGAACCGAATCTGCATCCTAATTTGCCTATGCAAATGAGGGAAGAAAGGATTAAAGATGACTGTGTGTGGAGCACGCGGTGAAAACTTCTGTTTTATGTGACAAATAATCATGTGATTTTAAGGATTCGGATTCGGTTTGGCCATAGGCATGGATTCACCCACATCTAAATCCTGCTGAAAAAGGCAGAATCTTGACTGAATCCCAAACTCAATCCTGGATTTGTTATAAACAAATAAGAAACCTGGACCTGCAATTGAAAGCAATGTAGGTGATTTTAGGGTTGGAGGATGGTGAAGAGATTATAATTGTATACAGGTATGGGATCTATTATCCAGAATTCGCAGGACATGGGGCTTTCCATGCAAGTGATCTTTATGTCATTTGTATCTCCCTAAAATAAACCCAGAAGGATTTTTTCTCAGTTAGGATCAAGTACAGAGTACTGTTTAATTATTATAGTGAAAATCAAAATCATTTCAAATGTTTTTAATTATTTGATTACAATCGAGTCTATGGGAGATGGCCTTCCTGTAATTCTGAGCTTTCTGGATAATGGGTTTCCAGAAAATGGGTCCCATACCTGTACTTATACATGGCAGCTGTTTTCTTTTTTAAAGACTCAACTTTTGTGAAATTTAAACATTTAGGTTATTGACCTTGCAGTCCACTTGGTTTTGCACTTTGTAGTATGTAGGTATGCCTGATTTGTAAAATTAGCAGTCTTGTCCTTACCTATTTCACTACATCAAAAAAACATACCCGCACAATTATTTTATGACACTGACAAGTGCAAAAAAGTTTGAGTTTCAGTTCCCCCAAGAGACCTGTTTAGCTTATTAGTTACAATTGTATTTCAGTGCAGGTGTGGCTTGTTAAGTTTTCTGGGCTCTGTGCCAAAAGCTACTTTTTAATTAAATTTGTATCTTTTTTAGCTTTAGTGCAGGAGATCAAAGGCAAATGAGGGACTTTTCAGTAAGAATAGGGGACTGCAGGCTGAGCTGTCAAAAGAGGGACTGTCCTGCGAAAATCGGGACAGTTGGGAGCTATGCACGCTCACCCTGTGTTTCTGTTGTTTTGACAGCCATTTTTAGTTTCAGCAACAACTCTAGCATCATTGTATTTTTCAGTGACCTTTACCAAAAATACCACGCTAGTGTCACCTGCCCCCCTCCTTCCTGGGTTCCATTGTTGCTATAAGCAGACTAAGCCCTTGCTCAGCCCAATATTATTCTATTTGACATTCCTAATTTTTAAGGTGAAATACGTGGTTCCTATTATATTATATTGTGTAAGTCTTGCATACAACACCAGGATTGCAGGTTGTGATCTGCCATCATCAGCTACATTGATGTCTCTCTTATTTAATGGACAATTGAAAAGTTCACTGGAATAAAATAGTTTCTGCAGTCTGAAACATAGTGAGGTAACTCATTTTCATTTAAGAACATGCATGACCAGGGGGGACTGGGGGGTGCAGGGCTTCTGCCTCAGGGGGCCCTGCACCCCCCAGTGGTCCACGCCGTGGCCTTCATACCCCCCCCTCACCCCTCCGAGCCCCTCCCCCAAGCACGCGTAAATGAAACTTACCTGCAGCATGCCGGGGGAGGGAGACTGGAGGACCAGGTTTTTTCCCGGTGCCCTAGCGGTCCAGTCTGACCCTGGGCATGATTCTTGTGTTTCTTATATAAGATATACCATATCTCTAAGCTTTACAGAGAACACAAATAACATAGCAAATCCATACAACACAGTTTGATGATATTGGATAGTTTAGTGGATATTTAGTGGATATTCTGAGCAAAATCTTTATGGGATCAGTTTGACTTGGGATGGACATAACAGCAAATCTATTTATCTTGGTGTGTGTGTCATGAAAGAAACATTCACTACCGACAGACCCAATTGGTGCATTGAAAGGTCAATTTAAAATTCAGTCTCTGTCTCTATATTTGCTAAAGATCAGTTCAGGTTAGAGTAGGAATACTGCTTCCATTAAAATAATCGAAAAAAATTCAAAAAAGGGTTTTTTTTTATAGGGAACTAGGCCATGTATAGGTCTAGAATTTATTCTTTACTCAGTGGTCCTTGCTTTGCTGTGTTACATAATTGAGCACAGACTAGCAGTTCCATCAAGTGGTGCATGGTATGTACAATAAAATTGAAACCAGGGAAATTGATTGGAAACTACAGTTTCATTACATATGTGGTGGATGTTCTTGTTTCTTTTTTTAATGAGAGGTATGTACAAACCCTGGAATTTATCATACTTTCTTCAGCCTGTGCGTCAGTATAGGATGTGTTGAAAATGTCCTAGAAACCAATTAAGTGATCTTGAAAACATTACGTTAGTGTGTACAGCTTAAGCATACCTCAGGGACGCTTGTGTACATCTGAAGAAAGTAACGATTCAGATGGTAAAATACCAGCAGTTTGCAGTTTAGGAATCATTAAGGATAGCCAGAGCTGATAAATAATTCATCCTCAACTCGTCATCAACTCTTACTGAAACATCTTTGTTATGTAAAAAATCCTTTATGCGTAAAGATCTTGCAATGTATTTTCTCCCTGGTATGTAAATTACACTGGAAGAAAATAGCAATTTATTTTCTATGTTCACTTTTTTACATTGCATTGCCTTTGATTCTATGCATGGACAAAGGTAGACGCACTAAAGTATTTCAGAGCGTTACATAAATAGGGCCCAATTTGTAGATTTTTATTCTTGTAAGGTGTTGCTTTTAAGTTGGCAGACATGTGTGGACAATGTGAGGCCACTTAGCTGAGTTAAGAGTCCCATTTGTAGGGCTCTTATACTGTAGAGAAGAATTAATGGCAATGGTAAAGGATGATGTAATAGTGTCTGGCTGCCCTGATACAAATTTCAGCATACAGAATTTTGGTTCTTTAGCCAATAGTATAGAATGGATGAGATTTGACTAATGGTCACTTTTCATAAGCTGCAGGTGGTGTAAAGATGTTTCTCAAAGCCAGAATTAAGTTCCTTGATGTGTGAAACTATATGGGAAGACACACACACATACAGTATATCTACATGGATCTTATATTTTGTTCAGTTAGGTTACCATGTGTGTTCAGTCTATGCAGCTGGTTGTAGGGTTATATAGTCTTCTCATATGTACACAGTTGCCTTTTCTCTCTTTTGTTTGAACAACTCTCCTTGTTTAGTAGAATATGCATTTTACATTTTTGAGTATTTTACACTTTAATTCCCCCTTATTGATATATGTCACTTGATATAGAAGAAACCAAGCTATAATTATATATAATATATAATTATAAAACATTAAAGTGACAAATGAATAGAATGTGGGTTATTATATGATATTAATTTGCACTGGATACTTAAACATACACTGGAGAACATAATAGGGTTAATCATTTTATTCAGCAAAAAAATGGAATCACCATATAGTGCTTTTCCTATGGTAGCAACAACTGCATTCTGGCAAATAAAATCTAATGCTCTGAAACAGATCATTCTTGTTAATTAAAGGTTGTGTGTCATCGTTGGATACTCTAAGAAAGAGGAATGTAGTCACCTACATCGTCCATATACTGTTATTATTGTCTTTGGCAATATGTGTCATAAAAGCCAAGTAGATACTTTGATGCACTTTATTTTAACTCGTACCCATGATCCACCTCAGAGCAGTGTCAAGCCTACAGAGAGCCTGTTCCTGCAGTTGTAGCTTTAGCAGTGACATCTATACTGGTGAAAAGGCTAATTTTGTTCCCCTGAGAGATAAATGATGTCATCTGCTGGTATGCTGTTACTAAAGGAGGGTGGAAATGGATGAAAGGAGCTTTGGGGAGGAGGAAAAGGAATTGGGTGTGGGGGCAGCAGAATGAAAAAAAGCCAAAACAAGGCACCAGACATGCAGAAACGGATATAAAAAGGAGAGTGTACACGTAGATAAAAATACCACTCACTATTGCTATCTTAGTTGAAATGGCTTTTTATCTGAAGGGACAGTATAGTGTATGTTTTGTGTGGCCGTATGTTCAGTAGGTCTATGAACATCAGTATACTCTACTTTGGGTGATCTGTATTCTCCACCACATCGTGCCCACTCTGGTCTCTGTCCTCAGTAGCCAATGAACCACTCTAAACAAGTGACTTCCCTTTTCCAATGTCTTTCTATGAGCAAATACTTTCAAAGTAAAAACATTTTTAGGAGATTTAGCTGGCCATTGAAAAGGATGCGTATATCAGATTCTAAGCATTTCTATTACAGTAGGTAGGCCTCTGTGCGTCTTTTTGTTCATGCTAAAATTAGTAGAATAGATTTGAATGGACCCTGACACCAGTAAAGCTGGAGTGATCACTTAGGCTGTATTATAGCAAATGCTGACAAGCTATAATAATGATTAGATAATGATTAGTGCCATGCAAAAAATCATCTTGAGATTACTAAAGCCCTATTTCTGGAATAATGTAATTGCATGAAAATTGGATGCTGTGAATGCTTTGTGTAATACAAAGAAATGATCCACATCTCCAATGTTTTAGTATTCCTTAGTATTATATAACCAGACATGCTTATAGAAGGCTGTCATAGAGGCCGCTTGCATGGTTTGCAAACTTCTGCTACTATTGTAGGGGTCTGTAGTAATCAATACGTTACACTCATTCACAAATATCTGCATCTTCTATATAGCAGAACAACACAGAAATAGGACAAATGAAATAAATAAGATTTTCGAGCTTGTGTTATTTTAGCTGATAGGAAACAACTGCCTCTTTTCAATTATTTTCTACTTTGTAGACATCATTCATGAAGTGAACAGCATTGTATATTATCTGTAGCTTCTGCCATAGCACCTGCAATGGAAATATATCATTCATAACAAGATCACTATTTTACTAAGTTAAAAAGGTATTATATTAATTAAATTATATGCTGCTTAAATATTTGCATCTCCAGACCTTAATTATTTTTTAATTTTTGCCTGTTTAACAGCAGACTGCTTCCTGGTTGAAGCCATTTACCTTGCAGACCTGTTATCCTATTATAAGAGAATTCTCTGTTCACTTGTCTTGTTTCCATAGCTTGTTTGCTTGTCTGAATTTACACAGGGTCACTATAGTGGCACAAAAATAACAAGCCCATTGGCTCCTTTAGATCACAATATTGATACAACTTGAGCCTGAATCTCATTAACTTCTGTAGAGCCTTGTTCAATGTCACCAAATTAGCTTGACCATCATGCGTTTCCCTGTGTAATAAAGCTTTCACATACATGGCAATAACACACATAGTGATTCTATATTTATTTTTTCACCCAGGGAATTAATAGCTTAGCAGGTAGACAGCAAATTGCTTGAAATTGCTCCCCATTGATTTGATAGCAATCACCTGGAACTGACCCATGTGTTAGCTGACTGACATTGAGATCGATGGGGAGGGACCATGATAGTCTGCCTTTTGTGCTATTAATTGCCCCTGCAACAAAAGCCCTAAAGCACTGCTTGTACCATTATCCTTAAGGGGTTAAAATAATAATACAAGCAAACTATCCGCTGGTCAGCTAACAAATAGCCAACGAGTAGATATTTCTTTGCAACCAATAGACAAAGTAAATACTACCTACTGATTGGTTGCTATGGATTACTAGAATAGTTGAAAGAATAGGACCTTTTATTACATTACTGCAAAATGTCACTCCATCTCCTGCGTAATTTCTTGGTTCCTGTGTCTAATTGGTCAAGTAATTAACTGATGGTAACAACTGATTTGGCCAATCAATCACACAAATATGGCATGGGTTTGGAACTGATACAATCCTCAATGTTTCCAACAAGTAGAACACAGCCAGTAGCTTATTTAGGTTGGCCATACTCTGTCAGATCTGCTCTAAGGTTGACAAAGGAGTGGATCTTTATCAGATTTGGCAGGAGCCAAATGATCAGATTATAAGGGCCATGGTAAACCCTTTGGAAGAGGACCACATCAACATGTCATTTCTGCAATCTCCTGGAAGCCTTTCTAACCTAATCTGTAGACATTTGGCAATTTTTTGGCCAGATATTGGTCGGTCAGGCCATTGGGAGGCCTTGATAGACAGGATAATATTTAATCTTAAACACAGGACACAGTATCAGTATATGGGAAATCTCACTGGACTTTGCTCCTGAAGCAGGTTGGCCTTTCTCAAACATTCCTCCGCAAATGGTTTGCCACTGTATGCAGCTCAGATGCCCATCCAAGTAATGCATATGCCTCTAACTAGGTTCGTCGCCAATGTCACACAGATTCTTACAGCTTTGTCCTTGAACTTTAATTATTCCCTTTTAAGTAGCTTGTAAACAAGGGTGTCTATCATATGCTATACTGAAACTCCATTAGGTTCCATAAGGAGTCATTACATTCTTTATTTGTGGAATACTTCAGATCACTGATGCCAAGCATACAGCCTTCTAGTTTTTGTAAATTACATTGCTCTCTCAAGTCTACTACCTACTTCAAGCTAAGATTAAACTGCTGTTATAAAGATGGTGATGCCGGTGTTGGTGCTGGTATACAACTTTTCAGGAACACCTATACTTAATAGATATTGCATGGTTGATGATCTGCTTGATGTTGACCTTCCAGCCCCAGACAAAATAACTCAATTTAGAGAATCATATTCCTTTCAATACTTTGTTGGGTGGGGGGGGGGGCTGGGAAATGGCTTAGGCCTTCAGCTTTATTTGCAGTTCCTTGGGGAAATTGTAGCAAGTTCTATTTATACAGCACTAAGTGCTGCAAGAAACAGGTGTGTATTCTACCTCTCCTGTGAAAATTGCACAGCTTGAAATGTTTTATTTCCACAGCAATAATTCTAGATTACAAAAAAAGGATGCTCAGAAAAGGCATGGAAATTTGATTACTCACAGCACATTGGTCAGACTTTTATAGTAATTCACTTGCAAGGGATGCGATTGTCATGGTAGTTGAGATAACACTAAGGAGTTCTCCCTTTTGTCCCTAAGGGAAATTTACCCCTGTTTCTGCATATGATTGTGGTTCTTAATAGTAAAGAACCTTAAAATGGCATTTGTATTTATGTGGTAGACTAAGATTTAGACTCAGTCATGGAAAAGATAAGCATGCTTCCTGTTTGCATGGGAAATGGAACAGTTAGGATGTGATAATATAAACCATGCTACAATATAAACCTTTAAATATTTTTTTTTTACTGTGTTGCCTCTTGACTGGAATTCCAGTATACAAGTTGATCCAGCCTTGTGGTTTTAGTCTCCATTACTATTAAAATTTCCCAAGGGAATGAAAGGGCTACATTAGGGGATGAGTAGAGTTTGTCTAGCACTGACTGAGACAGCACTTTTTAACCTATTGTGATATAACATTATATGACTTTCTAACATTATACATGCCAAAAAAGAATTCTTCTTCGTCATCATCATCATTATTTATGCTATCCTTGTTTCATACTAAACACATGCTTTTTTTTAGGGTTGAACAACGCTTAAGAAATATATATCTGATTTAATAGGTGCATCAGACTTCCACCCTATGATCAGATGCAAACACGTTTTTGTGCACTCTCCAGATATTAAGCTACTCTCTCTACACTCTGAAAATGCTAGATGATATGTGCTGTGCTTCAAAGTGCAAATGTTATTGAGGTAGAAGCAGGCCAGACTGCAGTCACAATTATTTTGGAATTATGAGGAAAAAACACTGCATTGTGGGTAAAAAAAACTTGGCTATTTGTGTCAGAAATTGCACTGTGCACACTTCATTATGTTCCTAACTGACCCCTGTATTCTGGCTACGAGTGCCTCATGCCCTGGTCTGCACAATGCCAGCATCATGGGGGACAGTAGCCAAATATATTGCTGCAGTAGTGAGTCAGTACTGACAATTAGGTTTATGCTTTATTTACCCTTAAAAAAAGGCACCTTTATGAATGATTTCAAATATGTGATCACATATTGAAACCTTACTTTACTCAGTACTGATAAAAATAGAAAATAAATAGAAAAATAGCTGTGTCTTTTGGCTGTGTCAACACTTAAATGTATGTTTCCAAGCCTCCCAATCTAAAGAACAGAGAACAAATAGAAGAGAAAAGCTTTACCCCAAGATGACCATGAATGGAATCCTTTAGTTGTTGAGCTTGTCAAATATAAACTGCTGAAGGATGTTGGGAACTATAGTAAAGCAGTTGATTGAGGGCATTGTTTAGTCACTAACTGTAGTAGCAAAGTGTGAGTGTCTGGTGGGAATTAATGGCAAGTTATGAAGATTGCCATTTTTTTCCACTTCATTACTTTCATTTCTAGTCTGTATTATTGTATGTCAGATATCAGCATATTATATATATATATATATATATATCTCAAGCCCGGGGTGGCACACCACTTCAATCCTTGTCCTGGGTGCACGGTAAAAGAGTTTAAATATTGTAAAAAAGACCAGCAACACCGGATCTATTGCAAACAATCAATTATATATTGAAAAATAAATGATATATATATCTCCTTAAGTTACATCATTTTGTCCTTTTTCTTGCCTGTAACCACCTGTCTATCAAGAACCCTGCTTTTAGACTGTAAGAGCACTAGTTATGGATCTAATACCTTCAGTACACACTGCCACATGGGACTTTTTATTGCCAAATTGAATGGGCTCAGAACTAAGTAACAAAAGGTTAAAATGATAGTTTTGAAGGAAGCTATAATATGTGCTCTAAGCTTCTCACTTCAGTCCTAATAAATGAAATGTGCTGTAGCTAGTGATGAATAATTTTTTTTGGCGATTTGTTTTCCAAACGAGGTGCAAAATTGTGCCGCGGAAAATTCATGGTCGTGTCAAAAAAAAGTTGCGCACAGTAAAAAAAAAGTCACATTTTCCAAGTTTTCTGTAAGTTTCACACATTTTTCGGCAAATCGGGATAGATTCACTCATCACTAGTTGTAGCTCCTGAAAGTTTTGGGTTGAGTGTTGGTAGAATAAATACATGAAAGGTATACTGTAACTACATGAGAGCTTGTTGGACTTTTCTGAGACTTTGACAAAATTGTTAACTTGAATTGTTTGCTGTGCTCTCAAAGCATACAGTTGTTATGTATTTTTTGAATGTCCAATTACTTTTGTGTAGCCTTTGGGGCTGTTGGTTCCTCTCATTCATATTTTCATTAAATCTACCTTTTATTTTAGTGAGTTTCAGTTTTATGATATGAGTTCATACTAATTCCTTTGAATGTCAGAAAAGGTCTGCTCTTTAGTGAAGTGCATACTGTATTATTAGGCTGTGGGAAGGAGTTTCTTTTTAATGGCAAGGGAGGGAAGGAGTTTATTCTTTAATGGCACGGAGACCATGCTCTGCTCTTAACCATAATGCTCAGTTCTAGGTTAAAGTGCAGGCATATATTTTCCCTGCCTGCTGGTGAACAGTATGTGTAATATCATATAGACTGCAGTCTTTTCCATGTATAATAATATTCACAAATAACACCCTTGTATCAAAGTAAAATTTAGAATAGTTAGATATATTAACTGATCTATCTGACAGATGAGCCCCCTAGCCAACAGTGGGATACCATACGTGTTGCCATACATGTGCACACCCACATTCCATTTGTTTGGGCCAAAGGTTTGAATGATCCAAACTACATAAGTACCAAGGATCTATCCAACACCTGCAAGTGGGCTATGTGGCCACCAACAAGGCAGATACACTTTTCAAACTGGACAGATAATCAGCAGTAAGATTACAGGTCAGTCAGTTGAAACTGAATCTCAACCTGATATACCATATCCATATGGCTGTGAAGTATGATCGAAATCTGCCAAAAAGCTCTGCAGTATGTGGCACCCATAACAGATGCCAAGTTAAAAACAGGTGAGTGTAGCACCAAATGGCATATGATGGTTCCCCCAGTAGTTTGCCAGGCTATTTTGTATTCAGCAATAATACGTAATAGGAAATTGGCTATCATTACAACACACAGCTGATTGCAGGAAACAAGTTAGGTATCACTTTCTGAAACATTTTATTATATATATATATCATTTTTACTTTGAATAGTTATAGTAAAAGGTAAAAAGCCCACTTGCATTTTACCATGTAATCATTATGTACATATCTACGTCAGAAACTCTCACTCATAATATACTGCTGTGTGTCCAGCAGCTAATTATACTGCCAGTCAGGAAGTTATGGCAAGCACAAGAACTGTTTAACATGCCAGTCCGTGTAGCCATCCATCTGGATTTTATATGACGTTAAGTTAAGGTTTCCATATTAACAATGTGACTGAATTAGTAGGAGTGTGTGGGTGCCTATATGTGAATGAGTTATGAATTGTTCTTGATTTTGTAGAAAAATAAAACAGTGTTAAATAGAAAATCTGTTAAATAGAAAAAATGCATGTGTGTGTTACATATAGTAGGATAATATTTGCTCCTTATCTGTGAAAATTCTGTACTACCAAACAAGTGTATTTGCAACACCTGGCTTTACTGTACAAACATTATGTCACCAAGGTTTACATTTTACATTTCCAGCTGTACATTATGAAATACCAGTGTAAGAATTACCAGATATTGGTTTACATTTAATTTGATTAAACTGGTATGATAGCAAAGTATTGCCCCCCCCCCCCCGTTGATCAGATTACACTGGAAGGATAGCAGTGTATTGCCCCCCCCCCCCCAAATCAGATTACATTGGAGGTAAGAAGGGTTTTGGTAACCCAGTCATCAGATTCGAGTGGAAAGATAGCAATGTATTGGCCCCTCATTGATCAGATTACATTGGAAGGATAGCAAGGTCTTGGTCCCCCCGTCATCAGATTATAGTGGAAAGATATCAATGTATTGGCCCCCCACTGATCAGATTTTACTGGAAGTATAGCACGGTGTTGGTCCCCCAGTCAATCAGATTAAAGTGGAAAGATAGCAAGTTATAGACCCCCCTCCCAATGATCAACTTACACTGAAAGAATAGGAAGGTATTTTACCCCAATTGGTTAGATTGCACTGTATAGATATAATGGTATTTGTTTTGTTTTTGAGGGTGAGATATGCACAGACAATCCCTACACTTGTAGGTATGGGATCTATATCTGGAATGGGACCAGGGGGGTTGGCATAAGGGTTATTTTTGTCTTTGGGCTCACCATACATTAAGACAAGTTTAAAAAAAAAAAGGATTGATCAAAATGGATTTATGTAGCTTAGTTATCATCAAGTAGAAGATACTGTTTTATTATTAAACAGAAAAAGGAAATTGTTACTTAAATCAGATTTGAAAGATAGCATTCCCATATTTTGCAGATACCTGAATAATAAGTTTTGGGATAACAGATCCAGTACCTGTACATGAAAAGTCTCTGCGCATATTGCTAGCTTTAGAGACTAATTGGTATGCATGGAAGTTTCAGTGCAACTTCTTCAGACAATTGGTTTTCTTAGTATGAACTATAAAAATAAGTACAGTGGTAGTGATGGGATCTATCAAGTCAGAATAACTGAATAAAATCATAGTTTTCTGATTGGTGGGGGCTTGGTTTTGCAGTTTAAATGTAATACAGAAGGAAGATCAAAATGTCTAAAAGCAGTTTTAAATGTATATCTACCAATTCAGTAAACTGTACAGTAAAGTGCTTCTATCACCTGTTATCCGTAGCTTTCTATAAAGAGCACAGGTCTGAGAAATAAATCATACCAGTAGCTGGTATTTGGCAACTAAAATGTTCTCTGCTGTATTTTCTTGTTTTGAAACCCAAAGAACTATATAAAACATGGAGGATGCAACCAGACTGCAAAGTACCAAATTCCTGAAGGAATGGGCCTTCCAGCACTTTTTGTTCTGCAGCTCAGTTCTGCGAGTGATATGAAAGAAGAGTAAATAGGTTAGTCTAGAGAACACGAGTACAGTTAATGGAGGAAAAAAAATCCCTCTTCTGCCTCTCTTTTACTCTTTTCATACGAAGGGAAGAAGCTTGGATGGCGGCCAGTACTGGTTAGGTAGGATTTTTTTTTACATTCCAATCATGTGGAAACACAGGAATTTGACACGGAGATCTTGATTTGGAATGTGTGCTCTGGGTAACGGTGGTTATCTAGGTGCTAGGCATTCATACACTCGTGTCACGCAATTGAGCAGCTCTTATAATGCAGCTGTTGTGCATCTTTTCTAATGAGAGACTTGTTCAGATGTTCAGTTCAATGAGCAGTGTACTGGGCGGGTCAGAAAACAATACTGGTGGATACATGAAGTAGCCGCTCAGCAGAAGTGGTGGGTATGAATGAAATAAAGAGAAAGAAGATGTGAGAAAGCTGTTTAGGTGGAAAAAAGAGAAGTGTGTTACATTGAACTGGGATATGGATAACTGGCTAGTAAAGAGGAGGACAAGAACAAATAAAATAGCAGAAAGCAAGATGAGACGTGAAAAAGTGCGTGGGAGAGAAGCAGGGGTGTAAAAGACGTTATACTCTCTCTTTTTTTCACAGCCATATTCACTTATATTATCTTGACTAATGATCTCAGTTTGTGTGCGTATTCTATTACTTTTTGCTGTTCTCTGCAAACATCTTTGAATATAGGAGCAGCAAGAACGTGTGTGAGACAGGCCGCTATTTCAGTTTTTGTTAATGCATACAACTCATAGTGACGCCGTTGTCTGGGCATAGTTTTAGTAAAATGTTACTATTTCACACTTTTTATTATTAGTTTTTCTGCTTGCATTGGATGCATATTTGTTGGTACCACTGTGACTTTTTTTTTTTTTTTTTTAACTGAACTATAGCTGACTTTTACAGACTAGGATTCTAGATGTTTAATCAGAGCAGTAAGCTTAAAAGCATCAGTGAATCTTTGTCTGAAAAACTTGTGCTGGCTGGAGATGCTTGTGGTAGATTTATAACTAGGACAGTAAATGAGATTAGAACTAAGGTACAGCAAATAAGACCACAACTTTTGAGGTATTTGTAAATCATAGCTATTACTATCCAAAAAGCATCCAAATCAGACCTATTACCATCCAAAAGGCATCCAAAACAATAGACACATGCCATCATAATAACTTTTTGGACACTTCTCTGTCAAACATCTCATTCCAAAACCCAGAGTTTTGAAATGAAGTTGGTCCTCTCTTTGTTGATATAAGAGCATCTGATTCCATTCATCTTAAAGCATTAGTGAGGTTAGACTCTTAAATAGATGTTTACTTGGTTTTAGGGCTGCCCCTCGGCACCACCCAGGATCAGTAAATTTGTAAGACTCCATCCCCTTGTGTTTCATAGTCTCCCGGCACATCATAGATCCGCTCCTTCTTGGTCCCGTCCCCACCTCTACATGATCACACAGTAAAGGTCCCCATACACAGGCCGATTATAGCTTCCGATATCGGTCCCTTGGACCGATTCGGCAGCTTATCGGCCCATGTAGGGGCAGAACCGAGGGGCCTGGCCGACCAATATCTGGCCTGAAATTGGCCAGATATCGATCGGCCAGGTTAGAAAATCCAGTCGGATTGGGGACCGACTGCCCCATTGCTGCGTGTAGAATTCGATCATTTGGCCCCAGGGCCAAATGATCGAATTCGCCTACATGCCTCCCCAATATTGCCCACTCGTAGGTGGGGATATCGGGTGAAGATCCGCTCGCTTGCCGACATTGCCCGTGTATGGCCAGCTTAAGGGGCCAACCAAAAGTTGGCAGCCCTACTTAAGTTGAGTTCAGGGATCTGTGCAAGCCAGTCAAGTTGTCCACTACCATCTCATTAAACCCATTCTGTATAGCCATCACAGGCGCATATGGCCTTATTGTGCTGAAAATGGCTTTATTATTACCGAGAAAAACAAAATAAGAATTGTTTGCCCAAGCAACACTTTATGGCAAATGCATTTCCCATATTTCAAAACTTTCAAGATAATGGGTTGTGGGTTTATATTTTTGAGTTTTATAGTTTATAATGGCAGAAAGATTATAGAAACACTCTTACCCCAACTTTTATGTTGGGAAAAAGAAGCATCTAATATAGAGTTATGAAATTCGAGTATTTGTTTGTATGTTTTACTCCACTATAACTCGAATTTCAGATCAACTTCACTTTACTTCACTTTATGACACCCCCCAACCCCTGTTCCTCAGGTAATTACACTGATAATGCCCTGCAGTTTTTAATCTTGTTCAGCCTTGCTATAAACTACTACAGTTATCACATGCAACCTGACTTTTTAGGCACTGGAATAAATCTGTTGTTGTGCTGTTAGTACAGGTGGTGAGTGAGTCATAAATGAAAAATGTGATATAAGTTTTCATTTTTCCCTGGATTAGTTATTAATGTATCTTGGTTCTTTCTCGCTTACTTAGCAATATGTTTGCTTTAAGAAGTGTAAAGTTGTTTGTAGATGCAAACAATTATATTGGTTTTTTTTAGCATTGTGAGTTAAAGCAACATTTTATAAAGATGAAACATTATAAGGCAGTACATATATATATATATATATATATATATATATATATATATAATAAAGGACTTCAAAATGTTTGTCCCTCAAGTTATGGTTGTACTTCAAATCAAATAATCCTCTATTAGCATATAAGAGATATTCAGCACTAGAATTTACGTATGTACATAGATACAAAGGTTTATACATGTATTGCGCAAACGTATGAAGGTTTATTATGGTTATAAAGCTCTCTCAAACTTCAGGACTTTTTTTATGCACACATGTTTTTTTGTGGAGCTGTCCACTGTTTTGTATGGAGTTTGTATTCTGTTGCTTTTATCTTCTATAGTACAGGTATGGGATCCCTTATCAAGAAACCCATGATCTAGAAAGTTCCGAATCACCCATAGACACCATTATAAGCAAATAATTTGAATTTAAAAAAAATAATTTCCCTTTTCTCTGTAATAATTAAACAGTACTTTGTACTTGATCCCAACTAAAATATAATTAATCCTTTTTGGAGGCAAAACAAGCCTACCAGGTTTATTTAATGTTTAAATGAATTTTAGCAGACTTAAGGTAGGGAGATCCAAATTACAGAAAGATCCCTTATCTTGAAAACCCCAGGTCCCGAGCATTCTGGATAACAGGTCCCATACCTGTAAAAAATTATGGTATTTAGTTTTGCTGTTGTACATATAGGAACAATAAAGTAAAGTAAAATTAAGTAAGTAAGGAATATCAATGCCTTAAAACTTAAAAAAGCATATTATTCTAAAAAGCATGTTGTACACATTAGCAGTGAACAGTTGTTTTGTGCCCCATGATCCCACTGCCTAACATTGCCCCAACCCCCCTCCCTATGTGCAGGCCACCGCAGCCACCACTGTTGCTGCCACAAAGAGTGATTGTTGCCAGGAATGAGTTGGGGTCTAGTGTCCAGCTGGACTGAGGCCTACTTTTTTTTCCAGTATTCTGATGGGCCAGTCTGACCCTTTTGGTGCACGCTTCTTGCCATTAACTCCATATTGCATGTAACAGTAATGTCAGATTCAGAAAGATGGAGTTGAATTGCAGGAAACATTGCTAGTCCAGCCTTTTGACATTACAAAAAAAATTTTTTGGATTGTAGATGCAAAACCTAAAAAAAAGAAAATCTTAAACTGCCGTTAAGATGTTCGGGAATGTGGCATTGATTTTCTGGCATAAATAAATATTTTTTTTCACTTGAATCCCAGTTTCACACCAATGACACTTTTGTGAATTCCCTTCAGTCATTACAGTGCAGTGAACCGATTGTAACCCTCCACTGCCTAGGGTGTATATAGCACTGTCAGATGGAAATATGTGCATTTTATAGCTTTCCAACTATGTTTTGGCAGTTTGCTACATGCCTAAATGGTGTTTGGTTCTTGTTTATGCAATGAAAGCTTTGCTACTTTTCTCTGAGAGAATTGGCACAATTTTCTTTGTTTAGGAAGAAAAACTTCAAGTTACTTCCAGCCCAGTAGTCTCTGTAGTTGTCATCTGGAGAGAGCTGCAGGAGCCTTAAGTTGCCCATACACAGGCAGATTTAAGTCTCCTTAGACAGAGCTGGCAGCTTATCTGCCATTTTTGGGGTCCTCTGATATGCCTTCCCAGGCCTGGACTGTGGATTCTGGCAAACGCCAGAGGGGATGCTCTGGACAGTTTACTGTTTAATGAGCGGATGGGGGGTTGTTTGGGACTTTATGTAATTGAAATTCCAGGGCCTATTTTAAATCCAAGTTCAGCCATGTGTCTGCCGTACTGATATCTGGCCAAAAATTGCCAAGATATCAATTGGGAGGTTTAAAAATTCCATTGGGGTTAGAACTGCAATATCTTGTTGATAGGCTAGTGTACACATGGAAACAGTACTGTTGCCTAATGAAGGATTTTGTTGCCTCCAGCCCAGCATAACTGATGCAACCAGCTACTTGCTCTTAGGAACCTAAAGTGATGTCAGTGTTGCCTACAGTAAATACCGCTTGGAGAGGGCAGCTTGGGAGCACTAATAGATTATAAACTCCTTGGGGCAGAGACCTCATCCCAAACTGTGTATTGAAAACTCCTAGCAATTAAGCACTGACTTATCTAATCTTACTGTATAAACTTAACATACCGCTGTTTGTGTTCACACCTTGCGCTGCGTACAATTTTGGTGCAATACATACATACTTTACTTAAGAAAGATGATTGTGCCCATACCTTTTTTTTTTAGTAATGCTGAAACATGTGTATCCATTTTAATTAAAATGTATTATTAGCACTTTAAGTTCATGATTCAAATCATAGCAAATTTGTAAGAATTTTTATTGCTTTAGGGGATTAAATAATATTCAGTTGTTAACTCAGCTGTGCTGTCTCATAAATCATTAAATAAAAAAAAAAGTTCAGGTAAAGAGGTTGTGGGTTTGATTCCCATTAAGGTCCTTTCACATTGTGAACTAGAAAATTAGAACTAATTAGGCACTGACATTTAAAATGCGTAAAACCTTTTGTTCAGACTGAAAATAACATATTGTTAGGAAAGATACAGACTGTACAGGATTAAGCACAGCCATAACAGAGAACAAAATTGCCACTTATATGATTTTCTTTGATTTAACATTTAAGTTAGTCACGGTATAAAGCACATGAGAGGCAATATATGTTCCGCTTTCTCCTAACCTTAAGCACTTACCCTCATGTTTCCGCCTGAGTTATTGACTAATTGGAGCCATGTGTTTATGTTTTAGATGAGAACTGGGACGATGACCAATTGCATGGCTTTGTCCCTTGCAATGAAAACTTTGTAACGGGTTGCAACATCATCAATGGGAAATGTGAATGTGATACCATACGGACCTGTAACACTCCTTTTGAGTTCCCCAGCCAGCACGCTTGCCTGACTGCTTTGAGAAGGATTGAAGGTAAGCAGCCATATTTCCCTTGTATAGTGAATACGTGGGGTGTTGTCTTGTACAACCTGTAAGGGCATGCTCATCATTTTGGTGATATATGAGATTTGTTGATATGCCTGCCTGGGGATCCACAAATGTCACATTAGTCCAGTATTGGTTAAGTAAAATCTTCAAAAATAATGTTGACTGTTCACAACTTTTGTGAATTTCTCTCTTGCTCTTTTCTTACTGTTGTTGGGATTTGTACTGGTTCTTAAATAAATTTGGCTTTGGATACTGAATTTGGGCTATCTTATGCGTTGTATAAGGTGCTGTGCATACACACAAACGCCTTCATGCTAGGTTACAGCCAACAAATTCCACTCCCTTCTATTGTAGGGAGAACCTGCATTATTTCCTGTCAGGTGATCAATGAGTGACACACAAAATGGTGGCTCAAAAAGATGTAAAAGGGCAATGTTTACTGATATCTATATAATATATATAATAATATAATTATTTATATTTATTAAAATATAAATTATATAAATATAGTTTTGGGCGTCAATGTTTTTTTTAAAGTTTTTACCCCACAAAATGCGGTAAATATGTTGAATGTTCAGTAGCTGAAGTGATCTCCAGGGCAATTTGTATGCAACTTAATTTGGGGTCTCTAAATGCCAGATACTTTGGTAATCCTATGAACAGTGGGCACCAAACTATTTATTGGACCCTTGGCTTTCATATTTAGGATGTTTTTTTCTTGGTATCCAATGCTATGTGAGAGATAAGATGCTTGAAAGTGTAAGCTTTGAGCAGGGCCATTCTTATAAACTGCAGGGTCCATTTGGGATAATTTTGGAGAGGGGGCCCCCTACACATGGTGTTGCCAGCTGATACAGGGTTCCATGGCTGGATTGGCAAATAGCCCCTGCCTCCCGCTCTCTCCATGTGAATGATGGTGTAACCCTGCCTTTTCATCTTTCTTTCTCTCGTCCATTGCCCCCAACATTTCATGGCACAATTTGCTTGCACTGGGCACTGACACACCAAGCAGTACATGTACAGTGTGAGACAGTAATTATTAGCCCCTCAAACACTCTACAGTGGTGAATGAACCCAGAACACAAAGCAGAATTTTTAGGCAATAATTGTTGGGGGCAGCTGGACAGCTTAATGTGCTTATTCCTACTGGTGCAGGGCTCATATGGATGTGGGGCCCTATTGGGCCCAATAGGTTGAATTGAAGTGATACTGACACTAAAAAGCAGCTCTTCAAAATATGAATGTTCATCAAAAGTTCCCTATAGGTCATGTTGATAATTTTTTCTTATAGGGCTGCTTTTGTAAATAATTGTTACTTGAAGTTCCTAAACCTGTTTTGCCAACCTGATGGTCCCTTCTCAACCTCTCAGTTATAGCTACTAATGCTAATGGACTCTTGCTGCACAAATATGGCAGCTCCCTCATAGAGGAACATGGGGGATCAGATAGGTAATGTAAAAGAATTTGGCAAATACTTTTATGGCAAAATTATTAAGGTCATGCAAAAATAAAGCTATGCTAGCTTAATTTCTGGTGTCAGTATCTCTTTAAGGCTGGCCCTGGCTTTGAGGTAATTTTTGGAATTTTCACAAATTTTTATAGAAAAAAAGCATTGCCGTTTGGTACTTAGGAGCAGAAAGACATGGTTACCCATTTCGGATTTGGCAGAATGTTTACTTTTCAAATATGTATGGTTTCCTGGGGTAAACCTAATGTTCCAGTATTTTTGCCTTTGGAATCTAAAGGATGCCGTATTCTGCTGTAATGCTTTGAAAATTTGGTAATTTACGACTGGGAGTTTTTGATCTATAGAAGTCAGAAATCTCTATAAAACTATACATATCAGGCATTGGCATGTTCAGGAGACACAAGGCTTTCTGAATCAGTTGAATCTCTGTCCGTAAAATAAAATATTTTTCTGGTGTAAATCCCTACACAGATTTAGAAAACTCAGGTTCTTCTAGAAATAAACAATGTATAGTGAATTTATATGTGACATTTTGCCGGCACTTAAAACGTTAATGTCTTCTGCAGTCAAAAATAAACAGGCAGTTTCAGTCGTTAAAAACGTTAAAATCGTTTTTCCATGAAAGAGTAAAAGTAAATGCTGTGAATTTTTCTGCATTCATACAGCCAAGGGGAGAGCCTGTTTTAGAGTTGGAAGGGACTGTTTCCTTTTTCAGGTTAAAATTCCCAGGCAGTTCTAAACAAGGAAATCAGAAAAAGTTAGCACTCCAGAGTATCACCTGGCAGGATAGGGTCCCAAGCAGATCTCCTAAAACATCCTTTTGAGTTACTTTCTCAGCTAGGGACTACCACCAGTGTGGGACTGGCCCACCAGGATACCAGGAAAACTCCCTGTGGGCCCAGGTGTCAGTGGGCCCTCTTGCTTTTAACTCTTTGGCCAATAGCATAGTCATCTCCTATTTCTGCATGGGAAAAAAACATGGAAGGATAGAGAAAAGGTTGAGGGAGGAGAGGAGGAATAATAGTTTAGAAAGTAGGCCTATGGTCCAAGGTTTTCTGGTGGGCCCCTGGCATCTCAGTCCAACACTGACTACCATTAGTTTTAACGAATGCCCTGCTCTGGCCCAGTACCGACATACTGTGACGTGATTGTATTCTGTGTCATTTAAAGAAACATACATAAATATATTATATATAATATAAAATGGACCGCTCCACACAGCACAAAATATTGTGATTTATTACGTGTATAACAAAAACTGTATATATACATATATGTGTTGGTTATCTTAAAAAAGAAAAGAAAGACACATTTGGTTGTACAGCTAAATCCCTGCACTTTTCTTAGTTATGCATCAGCACAGCGTAACCAGTTTCCAGCAAGTTTGTTACAGCGCAATCCCCCAAAGAAAGCAAAGTAAACAAGGATTTGTGTCAGTCTGTGGACTGAGCTTGTGTGAAGCAGATAATTAGCAGCTGCCAATATGTATACATGAAAGCAGAATGAGAGTCTGATCTGAAAGCCATAATATTGTCTTATAACTGTTGGATGATGTTAAATAGCACTGCTATCCCCCATTATTAATTTCAGCAGCATATTTTTAAAGATGTGTGCTATTATTTACAGTAAAGTAGACTCTCAGTTCTCTCACTAACTTCCCCTTACTGAAATTAAGATATTAGAAGTTACTGAGGAGTTTTTAGACCAGTTTTGTGGCGATATGACTGCATATTAGTGCGGGGGGGGGATGTATATTATACCTTGTAATCTACAAATTTCTGTATTCAAATACCATTCTTCGGGGGCTCTCTCCTTTCCCTGCATGTTTCAGTCTGGTCTCACCCTCCCTCCATACCCTCTCCCTTCTTCCTATCTGTTCCCCTTCTGTACATTGCCTCTGTTCCTTCTGTGCTCTCTTTTACTCTCTCCTTCCTATCTGTCCATCACTCTCCTCTTGCTTAAATCCATTGCTATCCCTCCCATCTCTTCCCTTCCACTTGCTGGCCCATAGCTGCTAGAGTGAGCATATTGGATTCTTTAGCACAGGGCCAGAATCAGTAATCATGGGTCCCCATGGAATAAAGTGAGCTGAGCCCACCCACAGGGGCTCACAGTTATTAGCCTATCAGTTATCCGGGCTTTCTAGATGGTGAACCCTGCCAGTAATTATAATGATGCCCAATTAATCAAGGCCACACAGCCACAAGCCCCACCCCCTGTGACCTGCAAACCTAATTTTCACATCTCTTGATGGCTGCCCTCTGTCACTGGACTCCTGACTGGGGTACTCCCTTAATGGCTGCCCTTCTACGTGAAGGAGAAGAACAGCAGGGGCAGGTCTGGGTAGTGCAAAGGCAGCAGCAGGTCAGAATTGGCATTGGCAAGAATGAGGGGCAGTTTAGGTAGAGAGTTGACTTTTAGTTATCATCAGTGCACTGTTAGAATGCCCCGTGTATATATCATTTACAGCATAAGTCATGTTAACTGCACTATATAATTAAGACTAAAGAAGCCAGTTGGTGCTTATCTGCTATCAGATTCTACATTTTCATAGTTTAGGCTTGTAATCAAAAGTCATACTAAATGATTCTTCTTCACATTCAGCTAAAAAATGTAATGTCAAGGATTTCTGCTCTATATCATGTTTCTTCTTTTATTGCTTTTCATTTTCAGCTGGTTACATATTGTATGAATTATTAACACACGTTACAGAAGAAAAAGAATGACTCGGCAGGGCCTTTTGTGCTTATTACCAAGTACATTCCAGTAAAAAGGAAAAGGCCTTAAAGGGAGCTAGAAAAGCTGACTTATTAGTTAATTCACAGGATAAATATAACATGCAGTATATGCTTGCATTAACAAATAAGTCTGTGCTCACTGCAGAGAAATAAAGAAAGCTTCTTATGCTACTTTCAAGGAATATTGCCATCACTAAATCATAGCTTTTAGCATTAACTATTTTAATCAAACCCTCACAGATCTTCCTCTGACGCATCATGCTTGCTAGGTATTTTATTCTGCTGGCTAGCAAGTGTACCAAAATATAGGATACATGGGAAAGTCCAGGACAGGGTTTACATGTCTCCCAGGTTCCTAACAAATTAGTTCTAGGACTGCTAGTCCAGCCAGGGTGTTCTATGTCCAAGTTTTCACACTGGCCAGGGGGTTGTAAATGGCCCTTTTTGTTACCCATCCAGCATTTACAGAGGTGGTGGAAGGAAGCAGGTGGAGGATGACTTAGATATTCAAAATCTAAAAGGATCTTATAGGTTGTTGGAAGGAAACAAAATTACCAAGAGCGCCAAATGTGGAAATTTGTTAAGCTCCCTTTAATAAACAAATCATCTTTGATCTTTTCTCTAATATTCCTGTATTTTTGTTTGTTTTTTTGCATAATTCCCAGATGAAAAATAATGTAGACTATATTTGCCTTGCTTTTGATCAGGCCATGTTTTGCCCAGTCTGCCTTGACCGTGATCCCCTTTTAGCTGTGTTTAATTATGCCACAAGACTTATTCATGCAGAACAGGAGTAGTGGGGATTATGCCAGTGGATAGGCTCACAGAGGCATTGTTAGAAATGTACTCACTTACAGAATTTTGACAGAAAGAGGGTAGATGCATGTAAAGTGGTTTGAAGGATATATGATTGCAAGCACGCTGTCTCCATGTTAAACACAAAAATAGGACTTGTTTTAAAATAACATGCTACCCATTGTTTTAATTAAAAATCCATCCATTTGCCATTTTTTTGCTATTAAAGTATTCATCTGAAAGTTGGGCTATATTCACTAAATGTACCCCCCCTCCTTTTCTTATAAACAGGGCATTTTGTTCAGAGGTCTCTATCTACCTTTAAACAAACCCCTCCCTTCTCTAAGCAGCAACCTTTGAGCAGCTCATTATCATGAGCTTCCCAGTGGACTGCTAATTAGTTTTATCCTTTAAAGGAGACATATTCTATAAAAATGATGAATGTACCAGTGAATTATACTCCTCTAGATATAGAAGGATTGTGCTTAAAAAAGTTGTGTTTCAGACTGATTTATTGAGAAATTCCACAAAAACCCCACTAGCCCCGCCCATCTGCTCCACTTCCTGCTGGCTGAATTCTCTGGATGAGCTGGGGAGCCGACGGCCCTCCTTACACTGCACTGTAGGATAGGAACCAATCAGCAGCTAGGCTGACCTGATAGGGAACTGAAGCCTGTCTGTGCTTGTGTGACTGCAGGGCTGTGATTGGCTCTCCCCCTCCTACTGTGCTTCTGGCAGGGACCGTTAGGACACGCCCACTCTTCATTTTAAACATGGTCGGAGAAGGGATAGGATCAATAGGGAACTCCAATAAAGGGGCCATTATTTCAGATAGGATTAATTTTTTGCACAAAGTGAAACCAGCACCGTATATATTATTCATAATTGCCCATTTATCCAATATGTCTCCTTTAACGTTGTTCTGGATCAGGAAGTACTAAATTGAAACTGGCTTCTTGCTTATTGCCAGAAAAACAGAAACCATAGGTACTTTTTAATGAAAACAATAAGCTAAAAGTATGTTTAGAACTAGGGGTAGGCAGAAGAGGCACCTGCCTTGGGCACACTGATGGTGGGACGCTAAGCAGGAAGTTATTCTGCCTACTCCTAGTCTGGACTCTCATGTCCCTGCCGTGTGCTCCCCCTCACAACGTCAGTGCACATGTTCGCACTCATTAGCAGGGGGTGAAGTGACTGGCCGGGTTGCCTAGGGCGTCTGGCCAGTTGGCCTGCATCTGAAAGCCGTATTCATTGAGTTCATGTTGAAAAGGGTTATACACTATCTCTTTAAATGATAAGATCCTGCAGTACTAGGCTTGCCACCAGATAGTATTTCACTGGCCAAGTTGGAAAAAGGTTCCTATTTGCCAATGTTATTGATAAGGAAGAAAGATAACATAGATGGGAGATAGGAGGGCCGGTCTTTTTTTTAATTATTTGCAGACCAAATAGTATGGACAATACAAGTATACACAAAATATAACTTAACACTTAGGGGCTGATTTACTAAGACACGAATTCGAATTGGAAAAATTCAGATTGGAAAACGAACATTTTGCGACTTTTTCGTATTTTTTGCGATTTTTTCGGCGCCTTTACGACTTTTCGGAAATTGTTGCGACTTTTTCGTTACCAATACGATTTGCGCGAAAAAACGCAAGTTTTTCGTAGCCATTACAATTCGCTGGTATCTTGTCGCGACTTTTTCGTATTGAGCGCTCGTAAGCGGCGGGCGAAACTTTCAGACTTAGCATGATTTTGGAAGCCTCCCATAGGACTCAATGGCACTCTGCAGCTCCAACCTGGCCCAAGAAAAGTTACCATACTGATGCTTGAATGAATCCGAACGCTACGAAAAAATCGTAACATTTTGCACAACTTTCGGAATGGCTACGAAAAAGGCGCAAATTTTCGCGCAAGTTTTATCGCTACGAAAAAATCGCTAGATTTTGCGCAACATTCGGAATGGCAACGAAAAAGTTGCGATAATTTTCAGAAAAATCGCCAAATACCGATCATTACGAAAAAAATGCAATCGGACGCATTCGGCCCGTTCGTGGGTAAGTAAATGTGCCCCTTAGTTATGATTTTTTTTACACTTTTCTTGGACAATTAACTTGTCATGTCGAATTACTCTAATAAGTGACCTTAATCCTTACACCACAATAAACCAAAGTCATGCCACATACAGGTATAGGACCCGTTATCCAGAATGCTCGGGACCAAGGGTATTCCGGATAAGGGGTCTTTCCCTAATTTGGATCTCAATACCTTAAGTCTACTAAAAAATCTATAAAACATTAATTAAACCCAATAGGATTGTTTTGCATCCAATAAGGATTAATTATATCTTAGTTGGAATCAATTACAAGGTTCTGTTTTATTTCTACATAGAAAAAGGAAATCAGTTTTAAAATTCTGAATTATTTGATTAAAATGGAGTCTATGGGAGACGGGCATTCCGTAATTCGGAGCTTTCTGGATAACGGGTTTCCGGATAAGGGGTCCGATACCTGTACATAGATTTGAATAGGTATTTATTTACAGTACAGTTCCTTAGCAGTATCTTTAAAAGATGAGGTATTTGCATTTCTTTTTGAATTGACATTTCCACCACTTTACATTAGAACAGAACAACTTTAGATTTTGGCAGCTTTCGCTTTTGACTACCTCAGTCTTTCTTTCTACTCATCTCCCTGGGCTCCAGATTTTGTGGAAGTAAGCTTAATCCGAAGAAAATCATGCATAAGTCATATTGTGTGCGTGATGCTGCCTGTCGCCTGCTATCAGCAATAAACATGTGTTGGTATCTGAGCCGAAAACTCCTGGGGAAAGAAATCGTATTATGCCGTATAGTGAAAAAAAATAAAAACACAACCATTTTTTTTACATGTTAAACAGGCTAACTTTGCTCCGGGTCACAGTATGCAGATTACAATAATTTTCACATTTCTTCAGTTTTCACATAAACCCTTTAGAACAAACCTTTGCATGCAAAATATAACAAGATGGGGCATGACAGATCTTTCAACTTGTATCGTGGGCCTCCTAGACTGGAATTCTAAACTCAGTTATATTTCCTGGTCACTACCAATCGTGTCTAACTTTTTTTTGTTTTTTTGAAACTTATATTTTTTTATAATTTCAAAATTAAAATGAAAAGCAGTGATAATGTTGGTACTCAAATCTTGTAAAAACGCATCTCTCTGAACTGGTGGTCAGGTATGTATCAACAGAAAAAGCAGATCTTGTGACTGCGAGGAGGGTCTGGTGGCCCAGATTAAGACATCAACACCCCAGCAGTTTGCAGCATGAGCCTTAGACATTTTTGCTGTGGGACCCAAACAAATCAAATTATACAACTGGTGGCAATGGATATTATGACTGTTTCACTAAAGGAAGTAGAATTAGATGGAGATTAATGGACACTGAAAACAACTTTATGGTTAGTGGACCAGTGTTTAATAGGCAGAACTTTGGGTCATGGCTTTTGAATTTATTCCTCTCTATTTTGACCTCTGTTACTTTTTGGGGGAACAAAATGCAACAAGCCATTGTGGTCAACTTCAGCCATGGCTTACGGCAACTCCAATTAGAAAGCACCAAAACAGCATGGGTATAATTACCCTTGAAATATAAACATGGGTGATAATTATACCTGTGTGCTATATTCCTGGCACTGGGATGGGAATTGGAATTGGTCCAGGACAAGTAACCATGTTTCATTACAAACAATGTGTAAAGGGTGCACTGAAAGGCTCTGGTTCAGTAACATTGCTTATGGCCAAGTGTCATTATTTTGCCTCTCTGTTGCCATCTTGGTCTTTTAAATGTACTACCCTCCTATTTTGAAATTACTAAAACTCTTTTCTGTGAGGGTACCACTATGTGCGTGGGACAGGAGAGTCACCCCATTTTCTACCTTTGCATAGATATCTGGGCTAGAATGTTAAAATTATGATATAATTTAAGCATTTTGGTAAGAAAAGCAAGTAAACATAAAGGAGAATTGGAGAACTAGATTTAGCCCATGTTCCATCATGACCTAAACTTTGTTTTGGCATATCTTGTCATAAACGTGACATGGCATGTAGCTTAAGTTTTTTTATTAAGGTGTTAATTGCCTGTGGCAACTCCTTGTGACCCAGGACAAGTCATGTCATCTCCTGGTATCCCAGCATGCTTAGTGCACCTGTAATGGCTGCCTTGATTTATGTGAAGTAATCAAGGCAGGGGCTGAAAGAGCAGTATAATTATCTTTCCTCATGATTTTTGTACTTGTCTATAACAGTTTCCACTGTACAGATAGATACCCTTTGCTAAAAGAATAGTGATCCCATGGGGCACATATATAATCAGGAATAGGGACAGTAGAAGTAATCAGAGCATTAAAGTTGCTTTAGGCAGAGGCCAGAAACAAGATCAAGGACTGTCGACATTTATACAGCTATTCCAAAGGTAGAACAACTCTGTTTGCCAAATGCTCCTGCTGCTTGATCTTTCATCTTAGTTCTTTGTCTCTGTAACACCATCCAGGGAAATAATAAAGTGTGCTGAAGATAAGCAAGTAAATAATGTGATATTATAATCTAAAGTAGAAGAGACTGACATTTAACAGGACATGGATATAATTCTCTTTTATAAGATTCCACCTTGTGTTCAATAGCAACAATAATGTAGGTCATCCTATGGGATCTTTGCTGCATGTTGATAGTGGGTTTTGATTTGTTGATATTTGGTGCCATGACCTGGAAGCATTTGAGTGTGACGTTCCATAAATGGAACACAAGTATTTTGAGAGGAGACATCTGGGATGGATTAGTGGAAAGAATGATGACATTTTTTTAATTCAAGAGTTCATTCCTAGTAGTTTTTGGATTTATCTCTTTTTTTCCCTTCTAGTTTTTCTGGCATTTACAATAAACCACCGCACCCAAGGGAAGTTGTGCTACTGAAACAAAATTCCAAATATTTTCTGCGGGTGTGGAGAGAAGAAATGCCTAAAAGCTAAGAATTAGCAAGATTCCTTTTCACCAGCTTGTTTGACTTCCAAGCATATTCATTTTCCAGAACGAAAAATACTTTACAGTCAAATTAAATGGTGGCTCTTATTTAAAGAAACACTGTTTTTCAAGTGCATCTGGCAAACAAAAACACGTCAGATATATGTGTGATAATGAGGGAATTAGTTTTCCCTGAAGCCTCCCTTTCCTACTGTGATGTAAGAGTAAAATATAGCCTGTTTACTAGAATCTGGGACATGCAAGGAAAACTGCATAACACAGCAACTTGAAAATCTGTAGCTGTAGATTCAAGTAATGTACATCTCTTACCATGCTCTTACCATTCTTTCAGCTGGTTAAAAGCTGACGGTACTTTCCTCAGACCAATTTCAGTAAAATATATTTGGGTGCAGGCTGCTGCTTTTTTGGGCAATGTCTCAATTTTTCTGAACAGGAAGTGGAGCTATGATGCAGCAATCGTTGATTGGCTCATTGACACATCATTTAGGAGGGGTCCCTTCCGGATTTCCTTATTTGGAACACCAAACAGGCAGTTTTTACCTGACTGAGGTTTTTGTAAGTTCTGTCTGGGTCAAAACCCCCTGGCTGGTTGCTTAAATTCAGACAGGACTTTCCTTTATTAACACATTGATTGGCCAATCACCAATATCCGCATCATAGCCCCACCTCCTGATGCAATACTCCACCCCACGCTGACATCATCCATCCCACCCCTTGCTGGGACTGAGGAAAACAAAAATGTGGGAACCCTATATTTATAGCACTGTTTTTTCTGGTCACACAATGGTGGAAAACTATTGGGTTGGCTACATTAGATGTAATAAGCTTGCCCCTTTGCATTGGGGGGACTGGTAAGAGGTGACAGCAGCTGCTTTAAAGGAAAACTATACCCCAAACCACTTTAGGTCTTTATAAAAGCATATTGCATAAACAAGCTCATAAACAAGCCCTGCTTCATCTAAATAAACAATTTTTTTATAAAAATATAATGTTTTTGTAGTCTGTGTTATTGGGTAATCCTAAATTGAAAATTGCAATTTTAAGAATTATGGGCAACCTCCTGGGATCATAGGATTCACAGTGCACACAAACAAGCCAAGGCACACATAAATGCTAGGTCACATCAGCCAATGAATGGACAGAGTTCTGCTATATATATTGTATATATATATTATATAGATGATCCTTGAGAAAGGTCCTAACAAGGACCGAAACGTTGGTTTTAACAATATATCTGCAATAAAAAAAATTTTGATGAAACATTGAAGGGTGTGCTGGCCACAGATGATTATTTTCTATATATATTATATAGATATATATATTTTATAGAGTGATTGCTCATACGTAATGCGTGATTGCATTCATCAGCCACAAAGGTGGAACTCCCCCTGGGACTACTATAGTTTATAATATAAGCTGCTGTGTAGCCTTGGCGGTTGCCATTCAAACTGAAAAAGTAAAAAAGGCACAGGTTTTACGTAGCAGATACGCTCTTTAGAATACAATGGATTAAGTTCTTACACACGAAGGTATATAAACAAATACATAGTTATGTGTAGGTTCTAGATCAGAAGATACAGACTTGAAATGTTAAAATAGTATTTCTACTTTTTGACATTACTGGTCCTCAAAGGTAAGTAATTGGCTGGCATATGGTCTTCTAAATTCACTTGAGTAATTCACAGGCAGTTTATTTTGATAGATTCATTAAATCTTAACTATTCTTATTATTTTCTAAAGTGTATTAGTTTATTTGGAAATGTTAGCAACATAACCATTAGCAGCATTTTCAGTATCACCATCAGCCCTTCTTTCTTGTAACAAAATAGCGCAAAGACTCAGGGCACCAGGCTAACAAGCTCAGCACAGGAAACCTGTAAGGAAACGTTAGCAGCTTTCTTTACTTAATTACTTCTGGCCTAGACCTGGTGAGCTGAGTGGGAGAGGGAGTCTGTTTGGTCAGTGAGAAGGAATGACCCTGTGCTAAGGGAAAGGTGAATAATCTCATTTTACTTTATGTGCCTGGACATTATTGTAGAGTTTGGATTCTGCTTATTAAGACTATTACACATAGCTAATAAGTAATGTGGTCTACTTGTTATAAAGGTTTGCCCTGATTTTAATTAAAGGCATACTGATACATTTGTTAAAATCCCAAGTACAGGTATGAGACCTGTTATCCAGCAGGCCCGGGACCTGGGGTTTTCTGTAATTTGGCTAACCATACTCACTAAAAACTAATTTAAACCCTGAAGAATTGTTTTGCCTACGAAAAGGAATAATTATATTGGGATAAGATACAAGGTAGAATAGGTTTTATTATTACAGGAAAAAAGGAAATATTTTTGTAAAATTCTGTTTGATTAAAATGGAGTCAATGTGCAATGGCCTTCCCCTCATTTGGAGCTTTATGGATAATTGGTTTCCGCATAATGGATCCAGAGCTGTCAATCCCCCCCTATTAGTTTGGGAGTTACCAGATTTTGGTGGCTCTCCCCTGGTCGCCTGTCCCCCAGCAGCATTATCCCAATTCTTTCAAAACCTCCCGAAGTCCTGCAGCAAATTCTGGGTGCACATGTGCAGTAAGCGTTTGGTGACGTCACTTGGTGCATTTGCGCATGTGTGACACTTCCGGGTATCGGAAACCAACCTCCAGTCTCCCCCGGACTTCTCCAATGAAAAGTTGACAGCTCTTTGGATCCTATAACTGTATGATCCTTTACAATTTAGTTTTTTAAAACGAATGCACAGTAATTATTCACATTTTAAGCATTTTTTATCCCTTCTGGGAGGGGTTTCACACATCACGTTAATCCAAGAAAGATGATATAAAAAATATTGCAGAAAAACATCTACCGCATGATTACGGAAATGATGAAGAATACATGTATTGCAGTATTAAACCACATGCCACTTACAAATGCAGATGGGATAATGTTGGCCTTAAACACCATAATAAAAAGGTAGATGTTAAGATGTTCAAGCATATCTACAATTTTCGTTTACAGTATACCTCTTCAATAAAAATATTAAAAAAAATCTTAACAATGGATTAAAAATATCCACTATTTTCATTATGTTCATTTGACCTTCTGCAGAGGACATAGTCACATAGCAAAGGAAATGCTTTAGATTCCTGCATCTGGGTTTGTGCCTTTATATTTTGTTGGCAAGGTTACAGCTAAAGGCCTATTCTTTCACTTTTACCTCATGCTCACTGTATTTCTCTCTCTCTCTCTGCTCTGAAAAGTGAACGGAGGACAGCAGCTGTGCCAAAAGCAACATGTTTCTGCTCCCTGCGCTAGGGCCGGGCACAGAACTATGGTTTATTATTTCAGAGGGCGTCAAATAGGGGAAAGAATACACAAAGTGAAAGATATGAATAGACACCTCTGCTCTTTAGAATGATGCCTGTGAATAGATTTCAGTAACAGTGCAGAGAGGAAAGATTTTTTATATGGAGTTCCCACACTCCCTAAAAGGATCCACGTATGTATCCGAATTCCCTGATTCATTTAGTGCTACACCAAAACTCTGTGGGTGGCTCAATCTGACAGGGAATATAATATATAGGTCTTCTTCTTTCCCAAACTTCACTAAGCATCTCTGCAAAGCTTACATGTAGCGGCTCATTTTCCACCAACAAAGCTGGCCTCAATCTGAGAGTCTGTCAGCCTGCACGTGCATTTGCCTTCACATCTCCCTAAATCAGAGCAACAGTCTTGTGTTGGAGAGAAGGTACAAGCAGATCAACAGAACATAGCTATTCTGCTTCAGCATCACAGGAGGCAATGGGAGAAAGAAAGGGATTGGGAAGAATATGTTGCAGCAGTAGAACAGTAGATCAAACAGGACAGCCGTTTCTCCTATCTAAAACCACAGGCTTTTTGTTCCTTTCAAAACAACAGGAATCTTCTTAAAGAATCCTAGTTTTGCTTCTGAGCTTTCCATTTTTATGAAACAGCCTAAAAGTTTAGCCTGTGTTAGCCTACTGTGTTTTCAAGAATAAGAACAATAATCCTGGCCATACAGTTTAGAATTCCCACGTATGTCACGGTCTCAAATGAGCAGATAATTTTGCCCAATTTGTCCACCCATGTGTGGGGCTAAATCAGGCATAGTTGTTGGCCCGGGGGCTAAAGGCAGAGCATTCTGCAGGCCTACAAAAAGCCATTGGCCAAGGGCCACATCAACAGGCCAATTAAGCCCTCCCTCTACAGGATTTTCAGACCTGCCTTATAGATATATATCTGCCCGATTTTCAGCCAGAAATTAGCTGGACAGCAAGTCCCATGCACCACAATCTTGTGTATAGCCAGCTTTAGATTCCAAATGCAGAACAATTTTACATTATTTGCACTGGTTCATTCATGCAATGAATGGATTTCTTATTTGCATATGAAAGATGATATTTGTTCTTTCGCCTGTGCTACATTACTGACATGAATATCTGTAAATAGGTTCTGGAAGAGTAAGGTACCGTTTCAGCCATGCATTTTGGCTGGTAAGTGTTTTTTTTTTCTTAAATCAATTAAAAAATAGTTATTCAATAAAGGCTTTTGCAGCTTACTAGAATGAAGAAAACAGTTTCAGGTATTCATAGTTACCACCCAGAATGCATTTTTGGGGGACCCACACTTTTTCCGATGGTCATTAGATCTTGTTGGAACTGGTTTCGGAATGTTTGTAATATGGAGCTGATACAGTAAAGGTACTCAGTCCCATCTGATCATTATACACATGATATCATCTCATTTTTAGCATCAAATCATTGTTCTTGCCACTGCTTAGTTCAGTGCTAGCCTGTTTAGTCCTTTTTTATAGCTACAGTCTAGGATTTGCTGTTAAACTCTCCATTCAGAATATTTTCTTTGATCTAGAGGCACACCTCATATTTTTATTGCTCTTATTATGAGAATTGCTTAGGCAAAATTAGTTTCTGCCATGTAGAGCTGAAAATTTAATTGTGGTGCCTTGGGCACAAGGCAGGGTGATTTATGATTTACCCAAAGCCACATAAAATTGACTCAGGAGTCATCATCAAAGATCGAACTCATGCTACCAAGTCAGAGCCACTCAATTAACCAATGAGCCATATATTCTACCTTATATTCTGTATGTTATTTTAAAATCTATGCAATTGTTTGTACTTTAATTGAATATTGTTTACCATTAAGGTTTTAAGCCGAATTGTTGGCCCAAGGCAGTATCAGACTGGCCCATCGGGATGCCAGGAAAACTCCCAGTGGGCCCAGGTGTAGGTGAGCCCTCTTGCTTCTAACTATTTGGTCCAATTCATAGTCATTCTATATTTTTGTTTGGGTACAAAGAGGCTTAATAGATGGAAGGATAGAGTATAGTATGTAGAGAAAGGAGACTAGGAAGATAAAGAGGCTGAGGGTGGAGAGGAATAATAAAAGTAGGAGTGGGCCCATGGTCCAAGGTGTTCTGGAGGGCCCCTGCCATCTCAGTCCAACACTGGCCCGAGGTAAAATTTAGCAGTACAGGTATAGGACCCATTATCCAGAATGCTCGGGACCAAGGGTATTCCGGATAAGGGGTCTTTCCGTAATTTGGATCTCCATACCTTAAGTCTACTAAAAAATTAATAAAACATTAATTAAACCCAATAAGATTGTTTTGCATCCAATAAGGATTATTTATATCTTAGTTGGGATCAATTACAAGGTTCTGTTTTATTTCTACATAAAAAAAGGAAATCGGTTTTAAAATTCTGAATTATTTGCTTATAATGGAGTCTATGGGAGACGGGCTTTCCGTAATTCGGAGCTTTCTGGATAACGGGTTTCCGGATAAGGGGTCCGATACCTGTACCATGTTCTTAATCCCAATTAAGATACAACTTATCCCTATTGGCAGCAAAACAATCTTATTGGGTTTAATTAATGTTTAAATGTTATTTTTTTAATGTATATAGTGATTCAAATTATAGATCCATTTTCCAGAATACCCCAGGTCCCGAGAATTTTGGATAACAGGTCCCATACCTGTATTACTAAAATGGAATAAAATCTGTCTGTCCAAACTAAATCCACCTGGGATTTTACCATTTATTTTTATTATTTCAGAATGATGCTTTAAAATATACTGCTGCTTGCATTTCGTGAAAGTTACAGTCTTCTCGTTGTAATTTGTAGTGGCCGTGGAGAAAATGCATCCATCTGTAAAAATGCTCATTACATAGCTGGGTAGATACTCTTTGGGAAAACACTGTCATTGCAGTGATGTTTGCACCATGGAGAGACAGAAAGTTATGTCACCAAAGGGGAGCTAGAGGGGAAAACATTGAGGAAAAGGCAACAAATAAGTCTCCGAAATAACGGAGCTCTTTAAAAGGCTTACAATATTTGTTTTTCTGTATCACCTTGGTAGTTAGCAACAAGACAGGGTTTCTGACAGCATTAGGGTGTAACCAACTACTTGAGTGACCACAACGGGCATTTCCACTAACATTGCTTTGCGAGATTTACAGATTGGATTAGTAAATGTAGCACTGAGTCACTTTTCACCTTATACAAGCTTCAAAGTCTGACAGAGTTGGCAACACATTTCTGTTGTTCTTTTTGTGTGCAGCATTCTTCAAAAGAGAAGGCAGAGAAGAATAATGATATTATTTTCCCACAATTACAGGTCAGTCAAGTGAGACACAATACTATGCACAAGATTACGCAGCGTGTGTGATTCTAATGTACTTAGAAATGCAATTACACCCAGACCATAGTTCCATACTGTTCTCCAATGTCACTGTTTTACTTTTCTGTCGTCTGGGCTTTGCTTCCATTCTGATTTTCAATCGAATTGTGCCTTTATGTGTTGGAGAAAGCATGTTTGCTTTATTGTTCAAGAACAAGGAAATCCATTTGATTTTTTTGATCTCTATGTCTAGGTCCATTATGTTAGACCAGACCAGAAGTGTTTGGATGCAACTCAAATCTCTTCTATTGTATCCTTATCAACTTACATCTGAGGTGAATCCTGTTGGTTTGCAAATTAAACATTTTGGGTTAGATGAGAAAAACTCGGTTTGTCATTTGAAAATGCCATTGTAGTTATGGAATAGATTTATGAGGAAAATGTTTTTCCATTGAATTGAATCTGGGCATGACTTGCGATTATCACCTGATGCGTATGCCCAAATTTCCAGGCGATTACCATTCGAATCAATGCATCTCAATACTTTTTGTCACTTATCCACAGAGCTATTAGTGGCCTAGCAGACAAAATACTTGCCCCAAAGGAGAAGACACAGAAGTTTGTGGATTCTATTATAAGAACTCAGAAAATCTCAAAATGTGTGCAGTCGATGCGTGCAGTAATACAATTCATTACATGTATTTGTGTTTCAACACTCTCTTTGCAATTCTGTATAGCTGTGCTTGTGAAACTGATGGTCCCTGGAGTTGCCGCCACCTTAAAGGTTCCCCAGCAACCTGAACAGATGTCATTTTTGCTCAGAGGACTGAATATGACACAATTCCTGTTCAAAAAATATTCAGTGCAATTGTTTTAGATACATCTTCATCTTACACCTGCAATTACACTGGAATTATGGGTAAAAAAATATGGCAACTTGTGTCTGAGATTACACCGTGCACACTGCAGTTGCCCTTGTAAATAAGGCCTAAAAAATAGCTATCTTTTTCCTTTGTTATGATTCATTCCCAAGATTTTCTTTTGTTTTGTCTGTCTTTTGGTCAAGAATGTTTCAGATGACTTATTCACTTTTTGCAACTTAATCATAAAACTGTCTGAAAGCTTGTTATTGATTCTTAGCAGTGAAAATGACAGCACCCAAATCATCACTTTTCTTTGTCATAGGATAGATGATCATTTACATCAGTGAGAAACTGACTAGGATGATTAATAGTAATACATTTTTTTCTATCTGTGCTTTCTACTTGCCTTGCTAAGGGGCAAGCACTAAGTTCATGTTTTTACTAAGTTCCTTGGATTTTAATATTGCCTTGCCCTTATCTGTGTTCCATAGAAGTGTATGTAAGAAAATTTAGATGACTGTACCTTCTTCCTACTCTCAAGTGACTTTGTTTGTGCTGTATTGTAGGACCTAGGTCCCTGCACTTTTATTGTATTGGCTTGCATGAACTGTAGCTTTGACTTTCCCGCTGAAGTAAACCAGATACATTTTTTTTTAGTTTTTCTCTAAAAATGGCACAGTTGCTAGCTGTTCCATCAGTGTCCTCTTGGGTTTTATGCAGCTCTGTCTGTGAATTCTTCCTAATGCAGTTCCTTTTAAAAATGACTTCCAGGGAAAAGATATAAAGATTTAGCTTTTATTGGCTAAATAAGATGGTGCAATTGTGAACCTTCAGCATTAGAGGTAGAGATCTGTGCACTTACAGTGTTTATCATGTTAGCTAGTAAAAATGCCATTATTTTCAGTCACAAGTGTGATAACTAGTGTTTACATTTAGTTTGTAAGCTCTGCTATGACTGACTGATATAAATGGAAAATTTCTATGTAGAAAATGTAATGAAAGCTTTCTTTTGCCTAACACCTTGCTTTCTTTTAACTTGTCCGCTCTTTTGGGTTTAATAAAGATCAAATGACGTCAACATACAGACAAGCACGCATATTTAAAAGTTTTCAGGAACCAGACAGAGCTCCCGTAGAAGCATCTAATATGATCACAATGAATACTTAACAGGGAATTAGACTTCAATATAAGATGATATGAAATATTCATGGCCATAAAAAGCATGAGTTATGTAGAGACCCAACATGCAACAATGAAATGAAACCTTGTAATGAATAACTTAGGAGCTGTGGGGAAAGCATCTGAAAGGACTGCTTGTTTAAAAAGTAAAATGTTGCACAAATGGTGAAGCAAAGATACGGCTCTGCGTATTGGTTCTAGGTCACAGGAGTAGCTGTTGGAAACTGCTTTTAGGACATCAAAGTCTGCCGTGTTCTGATAGAATGCTTTGAACATAATTTAAGTAAAACAGCAAAAAGACTCAGTAACACTATTAATGTCATTACATACCTTCCTTGGTAGATACTATGGGTAACTTGCTTGGCTCTCCACTCTATCCTGTGCATGCATTTCCTCTTGCTAAAGTACTGATTAAAGCAAGTTTTACTTATTTAATTATTTTTTGGAATTTCTGTTCCTCTTAGATGTATATTACTTAATTGCAAATTGTATCACAGACTCTAGCAGGGAAGTACATTCTTTAAAAAGCTTACTTCAGTTTTGTATTGAAACTTGTTTTAACTTTATTTTTTCTTTTTAAGAAAGCTATATGGCTTAGTTCAAAAACTTCAACAAAAGAATTTACCTACATTTAACTGACATTTTGAAACCACTGCACCGCAAACATAATTATAAACTAATATGTACAGTTACATCTCTATTCGCTGAAGCATTTAAATAAATGACAGGGTAACTGCCTGGAAATTGACCCTGACATCTAACATGGGGCTGTTGACAGTGCATAAGACTTGGTTGGTTTTGTTTAAAATGCAAAGCCACATGGGAATATAATTATCCTCTACATGCAGCTCTGCTGGGGTGGACTTTATGCTTATGGTGTGCAAGGTAGCATTTTCACAGGTCGTCTCACCCTCAGGTAATGAAGAGCCTTACACCTAGCCTAGCCTGACTATGATGTCCTAAAAAATCTAGAAGGGGTAATTTACATCCAAAAGTGCAGCGAGCAAAGTGCAATTGCGAGTGCAGTTGCCATGTTCATTTCCCATAATGCAGCATTTCCCCCCAGAATTCCAGCATTGCTATGGTCACAAGGGAACAGTGTGTCTGATGCAGTTTATCAGATTTGTCAGATTCTGGCTTTTGCCAGAAAAATTGACACATTTTGCTGAAAGTTTTCTTGTCGGCATCATTTCTGGTGTTGGAAGTGAGAGTGATGTGCATGTCTATTTTTGAAGGCAAGTGCACAGCGCCAAATGGCTCACAGTGCTAAGGGGAACACTGGAGCTACCGCTTGTTATTGATGTGGGGGTAGCTCCAGGGTTTATTAACCTATATGCCTATAATAGCAGATGGAGAATTTTCAAAAGTGTATGATTTCTAGCTTGCAGTGGCGAACTGTTTGAAAGTACCCCTGCACAGAGTACAGTCATAATTAGGCAGTGTTTTCATGCATTTTACCACCTCCCCCGACCTACAACTTGCACAAATTGTTTTTCTTTTGTTTCCTCAAGTTACTGTTAAGTAAACAACATATCACAGATTTTACATACAGAAAATATTATTTCGGTCTCACATCCTTGACACACAAAATGCAATATATTTTCACAGAAGCTTTTCAAGTTGCTCTAACGTTTCTTTTTTTTTTGTACTCGACCTTGACGTCTTTTGGAATTCTGTTCATGTATGAATTCTCTACAATAAACTGCATGACTTTAAACCTCAAGGGCTGAAACAAGCAATGTAATAAGTGGCTCAGTCATTCTGATTGATATATCAATGCTCAAGAAATTATATAAAAATGTGCCTGTTGCTGGTCCTTGAGGACGGTAACTATCTACACATATACCCCCTGGTAGTTTGGCAGCTTCCGATCCTAAAGGTAAATCAAAACAAGATTTATAGTTTTAATATAGGTTGGATATCATTGCATTCTATACTGAATGCTCATATCATGGCATATTTTGTTATGTTTTTTGGACCATAGATACATTTTATAGGTTTAAATGTAGGTGAAAACAGAGGTGGGAGCTTCATATCCAGTGTCAGCTGATGACTCTAATCCTAATTAAAATAAAGGGCATGTAGAGAAATGCTTTATTAGTAGTTGTATTGCTGCAAGATCTAAATGACTGTCTGAAGGAATTTACAATAATGGTAATATACCAATTTGCCTGTTTCGTCGTTTCGAAGGTTAAGTCATTGCTAAGGTTCCAGAATGAGCTGTAGGAAAAAAAGCTATAATTGCTGTTTTTATGGCTCACGTTAACTACAGCTGTCCCTGTGATGTTTGAGCATTACTCATCTGGTGATTGTGTGTTTCTAGTGTGAATGAAAGCTGAGAAAACGTAAGATGATGATGACAAGGACTGTGGGGTAACACATTTGATGTTTACTTCTATAAATATCATATTGTTGTAGGCCAATTTTGATTGTGGGTAGAGGGAAATATGATATACTCATAGATAAACCACAATCCTGTTAAATTGTTCTCCCTAACAAACATAGGATCAAATTCATCTTGTGATTTTGTCATAACAACTATTTTGTAGAGGATGTTTGAAGTATTTTTACATTGTTTATGTGATTCAGTAAGAGCTATTACCTGCACATACTTTGTATTCTATGGTTTTCTGGAACCCATATAGTTAAATGGTTAAGGGTTTTGGGGGGGCTTGCCTTTTTCAAAGTTATGTAAAAAACAAAGAAGAAACATTAAAGGGATTTTGTCATGTGTTTTTTCACAGTGCATTAGCTAATAGTGCTGCTTCAGCAGAACTCTGTACTAAAATCTGTTTTTCAAAAGAGTAAACAGATTTTTTTTTTATTTAATTTTGAAATTTGACATGGGGCTAGACATATTGTTAGTTTCCCAGGTGCCCTCAGCCATGTGACTTGTGCTCTGATAAACTTCAGTCACACTTTACTGCTGCGCTGCAAGTTGGAGTGATAACTCCCACCTCCCAGCAGCCAATCAGCAGAACAATGAGAAGGTAGCAAGATTGCAACTGACACCTGCATTGCTAAAAATGCACCCATGCCCCAAGGTCTAGCTCACCTAGTTCATGACTCCTTCAGTTACACTGAGTAGGAAAAACAATAGCTTATCTAAAAAGCAGTTCTATTGTATAGTGCTGACTCCTTCTGAAAGCTCAGAAGGCACAATGAACTGAGATGGCTGCCTACATATCAATATTACAGCTAAAAAAATAAATTTGTTGGTTCAAGAATAAAAATTTAAATAGCAGAGTGAATTATTTGCAGAATAAAAATGACACCATAAAAATCATGACAGTATCTCTTCAAGAAGGGAAAAGGAAAGTGATTCTAGGAAGATACTAATGGTAATATGCATGGAGAGTAGCTGAGATTCTCCATTTAATGAACTGCAACTTCCAGCATCTCCCCATGGCAGAAGACGAATATTGACAAATGGTAGAAGTTGTAGTACAACAGCTTGAGGCTTTCAGTGTTGTATACAGCGAGTAAAAACACTGGAGGCCAAAAGGTGATACAGAATGTTGAAAAAGAACAAGTATTTGAGAAATCAATAGGACAGACTTTTGCAATACAAAACAAAGCAAAACAAAATGAACTGGTTAGAGGATATTGTATAGTAGCACTAAAGTTTGTGTATATGTACATACTTGTCATTCAGCATTGCTTATGTGTGTACTGATTTTTATCTTTTTATGTGAAGAACTTGTGGAAATGTTTTTTGCTGCATTCCAAAAAATGTACATGTATTTATTGGAGTGGAAAATATAATTCCCTATTTCTAAAGTTTACCTCTAATTTTTGTTCAATACTATTTTACACAAGTCAACAGTTTTCATACCTCCCTCTTCCTTGAATGCATTTTTCCCCTTGCCATTTTGATGTGTGATAGGATTTCAAGAAATGAGTCTTGTTAAAGCCTTTATTGCTGAGACATCTTGTCATCTTTTTTTGCTGTCACCAAAAATAAGAAAGTAAAAGAAGTTGCACTGATGTAGACAATGGCCCGAGGCACTGGTTCCTTTTCAGAATGTTACCGGAGTTCTCACATGCAGTCTTCAGAAATGTAGCTGGACCTTCTCTCAGTTTCTTTCTCTATTAAAAATGTATGTGTTGGAACATCTATATAGCTTTAAAGAAAAGAAATGGGACTCTTAAAGTTGGTATGATTCTGACTACAAAGACATTTTCCTTTATCAGAATGGTCACTTTTCAGTGAGATCACGTTGTTGTAGTAGGGGGACCCTGGGGTGGCCTGTATGTCTGTGGGAAGATTAAAAAAATTAAGCCCCAATCACTGCAGGATTCTGCTAGTCAAATAACAATGACCACTGTTCTAAGTGCAGATCTGCTTATAGCAGTTTTTCTTCTTGGTCACTGAGGGGTCCTCTGAGGCATCATAATTTCAGTTCTTCCAATGTTTCCAAACTTAATTAAACTGAAAATATGCTCATTGGACAGTAATATGATTTTTGACTTAACAATAGTTAAGAAAGAACGTCATATATTTCTAACCCACAGGAATGAAAATACCTGAAATTCAATCAGTTTAGAGCATGTAGGTTCCTGACCAAATGGTTCTCAACCTTTCACGACATAAATAGATGTAATCTTTTAATAGCATGAGTAAGTATCTTGGTCAAGCCCTGAACCATTTCAGGTAAACAAAGGCTACAATAAATATATTTTCTTTTTGTTGTTTATGCTCCCACTTTCAGGTTTCTGTGAAGGAGTCATGAAAGTAAAGCCATAGCTTTAATAGTCAGTTGCAACCATGGTGACTATGAGTTAGTGGTATCTTTCTATTCAACAGTATATAATTTAATATATTATCTGCTGATACATATACATTTTTAAGTTTGCCCTGACCATCCCAGAAGCATCACATCTTGCTAAAGTTAGGAGAATGGGAAAAGTGTTAAGTTTACTATGTATTTAAAATGTTCTTTTCTGTGCAATGTTACAGTATGTTCAGTTTAAGTAGGATTTCTTCTTGGTCTATAGAAATAGTGGTTATATCAGTTTGAACCAGTTGCAAATGTATATTTTGCTTTATTGATTCAGAAGCTGTCTAAATTTGGTCTTAAAGTTCAAGCTGGATTGTTAAATGTATGCAATTACTAAAGCGCATTCTGATTTTAGCAGCCAACGTAGCCCCTTCAAATCATATCTGAACAGGAAAAGGCCAGATATCTATTGTGCTAGGTTAAAAAATGTCATTAGGAAGAATTGCATTGCCCTCTTCCTAAAGGTGTAATTGGGCTCAATTATGATACAGTTTTGGCCTAAGGCCAAATTATATGATCTGCTTGATTTGGCCAACAGATTGGATGACCAAACTGGGCAAGCATTTAGGGCTCTGGCACTCGGGGAGATTAGTTGCCCGCGACAAATTTCCCTGTTCGCAGGCGACTAATCTCCCCGGATTGCCATCCCACCGGCGAAAATGTCAATCGCCAGTTGGATGGCATACGCGGCGGTGCGATTTCAGTGAAATCGCGGAAGTTGCCTTGAGAGGAAAAAAAGCGGAGAGGTAAAAGCTACGTTGTCCGCTATGCTGGTATATATAAGCAGAGTTCTGTAGTGAAACTGTAAAGTAGCCATGAAGGTAAACAGTCCCAATAGGTTTGTGCATGGAAACAGAAGATACAAGATGAGAGAAGGAATCCATCTGAAGACAAGTACTGTCCTTAAATTGAAGGACAGAAGTAACATAAGCTTTATAGATCATTTTCCTAGGGTAGCTCATAACACTGTGTTTTCCAAACCAAATACATTTGCAAAGATATAAAAGTTAAATAGACATAAAAGAGCCAGGCCTGTTTTGTCAAGGATATATAAAACTAATGCTATTACAATTTCCAGGCTATTGCCACTTCAAAAAAAGAAGCTTTGCTTCTAAAATTCATTTGACAGCATGCCCAGTTGTCATCGACTTTTTGAATGGCTCATGGACAATGAATTTAGATACCCATCAAGTGACAGCAGCTTGAATACACTTAGACTGTGACAATTTATTTGCTCTTAGCTCTAGTTAGTCTCTCATTTGTTGCCACACATGCTGAGGAGTTCATGATAACCTTAGTACATGTCAGGCTGCTATGTGAGAAACTGGAAAGATTGGTATTGCAGAGAACCTTACTTATCTGTTCATAAAAACTGCCTATAACTCATCACCTAAAAATACTGCAAATTATTTTGCACCGTAACATAGCGCCCATGCAATGCACTTAATTTGCCTTGTGATATCTGGCGTTATGCACGCAAGTGTAAGAGCTTTAATGTTTGCACATTGCTTGTTCTTTAATGGAAACTTACGTTTCTCATACAAATCCTTTTTACAAAAACTACACCTATTAATATAATATAAATTGTAAATAAGTTCCATAATTATACATTTATATGTATTATTTTTCCTTAAGGCAATGACACATAAGAAGATTAGCCACCCCAGGATAAATCTCTACTGATATGTGAATTTTTTCGCCAGGCATGGATTTGGATTTTTTGCAAAACTGTGTCAAAACTTCTCTGTGACAAAAAATTTGCAGAAAAAATGTCCCCTTTGGCTTTTCAAAGTCAGCTTTGGAAAGCCAAATATATATAGTTTTTACAACCAGCAATTTACATTCTTGGCAGATTCAAGGTGATTAGTCGCCACTTCTAGAGGAGATTAATCATGGGGCGTGTATTATCGCCCGTACACAAACTTTATAATGAACACAGATCATGTTACAAACTAACATTATATCTTACCCACTAGATCATTTTTTGCATGAATTTCACATAACACTCTCCAGGTAGAAATAGATAGTGGTTACAATTTTGGTTGGATAGGCAATCATTTTGGCACTAGACTTTAACAAGGCTTGGGAAACTTGCTGGGAAGCTTACATAGTGTGGATACAATCATAGTTGAAAATATATATTTTTGCCAAAGAAAATTGTGATTACAGTCCTTAAGAACAGGTATAGGATTCATTATTCAGAAACGTGTTAACCAGAAAGATCCAAATTAAGGGAAGGTCATCTCCCATAGACTCAATTTGAATCAAATAATTCATATTTGTAATCACTGATTTCCCTTTTTTTCTGTAATAATAAAACAGTGCATTGTAATTGTTCCCAACTAAGATGTAATTAATCTGAAGGCAATACAATCCTATTGAGTTTAATTAATGTTTAAATGATTTTTAGCAGACTTAAGGTAAGAAGATCCAAAGGTCCCAAGCATTCTGGATAACAGGTCCCCTGTAATCCGATGGCCAAACATCCAAATACCCTGTCCAACAATCTATCTTTACACTTTAATGATGAGTAGAATATTTATTATTTCCCAAATGTTAATGTCAAAAGGATATAATTGTGTTACAATAAATATGTTAAGATAGGCTCACAGGCTTTACAGGGACCAGTACCTATTATCTGAATAGTAAAAAGGATAGTAAACTGGTCATGATGACACTACAAATACCTCTGTTTGTTACCTTGCCATAAAAGTAGGGCCATATATGTGCCCTTAGCATGCAAATATAGCCTAATATATCCAAATCTGGAAATAGTTTGATGCAAGGTGTGCTTTAGGAAGGAAGTCTTATACTGTCAGGGGCCCAGGATACTGGCGTGCTTCTCAGGAATGTGTGTTGGTCTCCTGAGCTGCCTGACATGCACTGCGGAATCATCACGCACTAGATAGCTACTTTAGCTTGACTGGACTGTGTCTGTGTATACCTTAAAGGGGACCTGTGTCCACATATTAAAAGCTGTATAATAAAAGCACTTTCCAAATTATACATGAAACCCCATTTTTTAAAATTAATTTTTCCATACCTGTTATAATTGTATTTATATTTTTGAGCTGTCAATCATATATTACCTACCTCACCTCTGTACCTGAGGCTCTTTTTTTCATTCTGCATGCCTTAGATATCACTATACTTCTCACATTCCCCCTTAATCCTAATGGTCTATAATTGTGCATGGGCATTAGGTGCCCCATTCGGGCACATAAACAAGATGTTGGGGTGATACAAAACTTGCCTGAATAACAGTACCGACAAAATGGCACCTGCCTGCTTGCTGTGATTGTGAATTCCAAGAATAAAGGAAACAAAATAAAAATAATTTATATTATTAATAATTTATGTAGTGTAAATAAAGTTTCCTCAACAAACATGAAATTATTTCTTAGAGTGACATGTCCCCTTTAAAAGCTAGCAACACTAGTAGAATTCTGTATAATAAAAATAGCTAAATGAAACCATACAGCATTACTACTTACTTCCCAACTTACCTCATAAATATGGACAAGTAGAATTTTCTGTTGACATGCAATTCAAATTACATTTCTTTTCTCAATATGCTATCAGTTCATAATTAGGAAAATGCTGTATTAGCTTGCTATTGAAATGTATTAAAATCACTGTCAGGTGTTCCTGCCAAGTAATGAAATCGCCTTTGTCATTACTGCATATTATTATTATTTACTTGAAGAGGGTTAATGTCTGCTGCTCTCAGGCCCATTCTGTCTGTCCTTCCATACAAGAGCGATAATAATGGCATGAATTGTCAATCAGCAGAAAAAGTTAATGATATATATACTCGATGAGCCTTAATTCATACCTCCAACATGTTGGCACACTGGCTTAGAATGTGTTATTAGGAAAATTGGCAGCACATAGCTTTGGAATTCCTGAGTGGTGCCTGCCTGTCAGTGCCAGCGTCTGATACAGTCAGAGTGTTTCCCATTGTTTTCTCACTGAGAGCCTTTAAAAGCAGGGTAATAACGGCTGATAATATCCCACTGAATAACCTTGATTACACTTTTCTTCAGTATTGTAGACATTCCATTGTTCTGTGTTCAATGTCATTCCTTGACCTATATATATTTTAGAATTATGAAGTTTCTGTGTGCTTTTCATTTTGCTTTCCCTGTTGGCTAGATTAATTAACTCTTTATAATCTTCTGTGTGCTTTTGATTTAGGATCCTTTACACTGATTTGTACTGCTGCCTTGAACCTTAATAGATTGTGGAATGGCTAAAAAAAAAAAAACAAACTCAGAATTTCATTAAAATTACATTTTTGGCAGAGATTGCTCTGATCTTAGTCCTTGGCAGATGGCATATCTGTTCAGACACATTTGCAAGGCTATAACATATAACTCATTATAAAATGCAAACTGTTGGGAAAGGTTAAGAAGGCTTTTTAATGCCTTTACTTTATTGAAATGCCATTGTATGTAGTTAAATGACTTTTTAGCCCTGTCACATAGAAATATACCATATCTCAACATCTGGTACATAAAAAGATGCCTAACTGTGCTGAAGCTGCAGCTCAATAAGTGTATATATGTTGATGTATCTGTGTCTCTTTCTGCATACATAGTACTCAGAAAAAGGCACCTTTGTTGCACATACACCCAAATAAACTATATATTCAGAAAAATTGGTGAATGGAAAATATAATATATGTTTGTATGTTACAAAGGAGGCGTTGGCCTGGAGGTTAAGTGATCAGCCTTTGGTGAGGGATCTTATGTTTGAGACCCTGGTTGGATTCCCTGTGCCAACTCCTTGTGACCCTGGACAAGTCACTTAATCTCCTGGTGTCCCAGCTTGCTTAGTGCACCTGTAATGGCTGCCTTGCTTGCTGTAAAGTGATTTGAGTCTCACAGAAGATAAGCACTAAATAAATGATTCCCTTTAGCTCTATATCACTCAGCTCAAGCCATTAGAGTTGCCTAGCTGTCCTTAAGTTTGTACAGCAGGATATCCTGTAAATTATATGGCATGCTGTGGAAATAGAGTATGTCTTTAGTTGCCATTACATCCTAAATGAAAAGCTTTGTAGCGTGTTTAAAATTCCTGAGACATTTTTTAGTTGACCATTAAATACTATATTCTGTATAAAGCATTCTTTCTTACAAATATTGTCTGGTTTTTGTTTAGCCTCTTGCATGCATATATATTCCCCAATACAAAGTGACATCCTGTCACTGTCTGGTGTAGGCAACAGAATATTGCACTCTGTGATCCTTTGATGTGTTGGACCAGTTGGAGATCCCTTCTGTAAAAACATGGGATTGGTCCAAGTAGAACCATTTAATAAATGCAAAGTATTAAAAATTAAGTATGCACCAAATCTATATATTTTACATTGTCTGAAATGACAAATCTATGTCCCCTACCCTAGTAGCCACTCTTACACTTGAGACTCAGGGAAATGCCCCTTGTCTTGTTCCTTTAATCTGGCTCTGTATTAGTTGGTGGTATTTCTAATAAAGTTTGACGGTTTATGTTGTTAATTCTGAGGACAGTGAGGGTGAATTCTGGTTAAAGGTGGTTATTTAACCAATACCTATCTAGTCTTGTCCCATTTTATGCATAAATGACGGCTAAGGATTAAAAGAGAAAATAAAATAACAGTTACCCTGGATAAATTTACAGTTCTCAAGTGTCTAAGACAGAAACTTTTAAAATGGCATTCTGGCGGCCGAGACAAGGAACTATTTATACTTCCCCTGTCATTATCTTACCTTCCTTATCTTCAGCAGTAAATTGTATGCTTTGAATGGGTAACAGTGTCTTAAATGCCTTTCCCTCAAGGAATGTACGTTTATATCAAAATTGTATAAATAAACAATAATCTCCATGAACGACTGAAAAATGAAGCATAAAATGATGTGTAAAGGGATAGCAGTTTAAATTTCTAATACCCAATTATGGATTTATATGGTAGAAGATGAAAGCTCCTTCTCTGAGCAATCATAGCTACCGCCACTATTAAGAAGCACGGTAGTTATGGCTCAGGTGTGAAAGCCACAGACAAAAATTCTGGGTTTTTTTTTTTCTTTGTTTTTTTTTTTTTATAAATAAGTTGTTTTCATTAGTTTTTGATATTCTTATCATAAGGGTGATGCATCAGCATGGAAAAAACTTCCAGTAAGCCACAGGTCACATTTATGAATATTCATCTCTACTTATTATATACTTTTATGCTATGGGGGCACCAAGCTGATTCTTGCAGATAAATACAGGCCGAGTTTCAGCCCTTGCACTCTGATTGCCCACTGTTTTGGCCCAGGTGCAGGCACACAAAGCCAGTTTTGGTGCTGGAATGCTTGCTCGCATGTTTCTGTGCCAAAATTCACTATGTGTGCCTGTACTCAGACTGACATGTTGTTCAGGCACAGGAGTATGCTGCACAATGCATAGAGGCAGTGTAATTCTGCAGGTCGAGAAATAGCCAGGTGTGCCCGTAGTATTACTAGAGGTAAGATGTTGATTGTATTAGCATTATTAGAGCTATGAGATGTTATTAAACCTTTAAACCAGGGATCCCCAACCTTTTATACCCATGAGCCACATGTAAATGGAAAAAGTGTTGGGGAGCAACACAAGCATGAAAAACGTTCATGGGGGTGTCAATAAGAGCTATAATTGGCTACTTAATAGCCCCTATGTGGACTGGCAGCCTACAGAAGGCTCTGTATGGCATTATACTTGGTTTTTATGCAACCAAAACTTTTCTCCTTACCAAAAATTCAAAAATAGGCACCTGCTTTTGGGCCACTGGGAGCAACATCCAAGGGGATGGTGAGCAACATGTTGCTCACGAACCACTGGTTGGGGATCACTGCTTTAAACCTTCAAGGGAGAGGAGCCAAAACAGCATTGTATGTGGCAGACAATAGATGTCACACCCACATTGGGCCTTTGTTAAAACCAGGATAAAGAGCAGCAATAACACCAAAACTGCTGGTGAAGTTAGAAAGCAGGACAGGCGAAAGAACTTGGTCCTCCCATATTAGCTGGGGTGTCTGAAAAACTGAAGGATTTTTTAATAAATACCACATCCTGGTGTGCTTTAAACCCTACAACACACTGAGACAGCAACTGGTTCACCCAAAAGACCCGATCTCAAAACATAAGAAGAGTAACATCGTGTATGCAGTTACAGTACAGTGCTCTGATTTGTATGTTAGAGAAACAAAGTTACACCGGCATATGGCACAGCACAGAAGAGCCAGCTCCTCAGGAGTGTACCTACATCTAAGCAAAAAGGACACACGTTTGAAGATTGCCAGGTTTACATTCTGGACAGGGAAGAGGACTGGTTCAAAAGAGGCCTTAAAGAAGCCTTATATGTGAAACTAAAAAAACAAGCCTGAATAGAGGTGAGGAGGGGGGGCAATATTTATTGTCTGTCACGTACAGTGCTGTTTTGGCACTTCTCCCTGTAAGGTTTAATAACACCTCAAAGATCCAGTCATGCTAATCCAATCAACACCTTAACTCTGAGAGCCCTGACCCCATGCTGGTTATGATAAACAGATGACGCTGATTGGAGCAACATTTCAGGATATTTAAATCCAGAAAAATCTTTGTACAAGCCATTTCTGAATTGAGAACCCAGTCGATGACTAGTGAAGCATCTTCAAGAGAAAAAAAAAATACAGCAAGTCCAGTTGATTTGACTTTGATAGATATCTTCTTGTACCAGTAATATAATATGTAACATTCTGTGGTGAACCCCAAACAGATTCAAAACAAGATGTAAGCAGGATATAAGTATGAAAGAGTGAATTAAGTCATTAAATGTGCAATGCATTTGGAAACACTTGGGTGCCTCACTTTTTGTCTGACTGTAGCATTCACTGACTGAGGTGAAAACTTTAGCATATACTACTACTCTATATATGAAGAGGATTTTGCTGAAACTGCTGTGAGCAGATTGAGATTCAAAAAAGGCCTTGGCATTTCGAGTACACAGAGGCTCACTAAATAGTGACCGTCTGTAGTGTTTAACAGCAGCCCCTCTGGCATTTGCCAGAATTCACAGATTGCCAGTCTGGACCTGGCTGTGAGTTAGACCAGGACTTGTTGTTGTAAAGTTAGAATGAGGTGCCTTTTCTAGCGGCTGGTGACGGGTATGAAAATTGAAAAAGAACAGTTTGCCCTCTATTTTTTTTTCCAACATTTTAACTGCATTATTTTTTTTTGTAGAGCCATGAAGGGGTTATCTTCTGTCAACTCTCTGCAAGGCCTGATAGTCTTTGCAGGCTTTTCCCCTTTGTCTGCTGTTTTGGGCTAAATGGGGACTATGGAGACCTCTAGTTGGTCATGTACAAATTCTCTGGCTGTTGCTCAAGTGGGTGATTGTCTTTGTGGTGAACTCTAATTTCACACTTTGATAAATCTGCCTCTTAAGTATATGGTTGTACTGTATATATAGAGATGGTACAATATTTATAACAGTAGTCCCCATTGAATCTTGTCAGTTTTTTAAGCCAACGAATGTTTCCAAAAGACTGCAGTTGTTTTATGGATCTCTTGGAAATTATTGATGTGGAAAGGAGCCTGTTATCCACTGGCCCTTAGCTGGCGGCGTTCCTCAATCTCTCCAGCTTGCACTGTTCCTCCCTGTTGTTTGTATGGTTGGACCTGTTGGATTCCTGTCTTTGTTCATCCTCAGCTACTATGTAACTGTGCTTATTTATTTAATGATCCGCACCCAAGAGACAAATCTATTTCCCTACTTAGAACACCACGTTTCAGCTCTCCAGAAAGCAGAGAACATGGTGTATTATGCAGCAGCAACCTCCAGCGTGCTGGGTTTAACTGTGAAGCCCCTATCAGCCCATTTGTTCATGCTTTTCATTAGTGAAAGCACCCGCTGAGAATCCATAAGCAGAGCTACACACATCCCATTGTCTTATTCATTCAGCATCGCTCGAGGAGTCAAGGACGCTGGCAACTTGCTTCTTTTCTTAGCTTTTTCTCTTTGAAATCACATTTCTTTCAGCAGCACAGAATTCCTCCGCAGATTAAGGTCAGGTGGAGGGAATGTTTTATAAAGACGTGATATCATTCCTTATGCACATAAACAATCCTGGTGGCTCAGCCTGCAGTCGGGTTCACATTGCATGTGTTATGCATTCACTTTTAAGTGTAAGGTGGATTTACAGCAAAACACTAGATAGGTGGAAAGTGTTACTCATAAAACCCAGTAATTTACAGGCTGTTTAATGGCTTGCGCAAACATTCCTTTGCTATTCCTGGAGTGAGCAGATACTCTGCTTTCTCTTCAACATACACAAGGTATTTCAAAGCATTTCCTCTGCCTGATAAGTTTATGTTATTGCATATACATACATATATACATATATATAAAATAGAGAAGAGTCCACTCTGTCTTGCTTAATTCTTTGGGTGCAAAGTTAACTGGTTTATGTACAGTCAAAAAATGAACCAGTCACTTCAGTTCTGCACTCCAATGTGCTTTTAACTTTATTTCAGTTCATGCTGCATCCATTGTTTAGGTCCCTCTTTGCACCTGTATCAGATCCTTGATAAAGGTCCCAAGAGGAACCAAAACGTTGGTACACTAATATGGCCACAAAGTTTGTTGCTATAATTTTCAGATTTGTAGTAGACTTTTTGAGACTAATCATGGTTTGCTTGATATTGTCAATAGGGTTGCCACCTTTTGATTAAAAAGATAAGAGCTGGGGTGGGAAGCTGGTCCACCAGGGGGAAGGCCATGGTGTAGGTGGGCTGGGTTATGACACAAGTGGGTGGTGTTGTACAGTCGGCATTGAGTCTGCAGGAGTTTTGGTTAATATGTGGGAAGGAAGGGGTGGATTGGAGATGAAATTTATACCAAGAAGAAATCCCACTGTATTTGACCTGTATGATAAAGTTCTAAAAGAACAAATAGGCATTTTACCCCAAATCACACTAATTGTCCTTCAGGTTACGCCCCATCCAAGCCTCTGCTTAAGGTCCCTTGGGTCAACCCTAAAGCTTGCTGGTGTAGCCTGCTTCATAGCCTGCCATGTGTTCTTTCTAAGGCACTTTGAGTAATTGTGTTACCTCTGGTAAGGTAGTTATATATGAATATATGATGGATAATAAATGATTTTTAATGGTAGATTTGATGAAACCAAAGAGTTTACTGTCCGCTGCCTTGCTATGAATTGCCCAAAACATCTTATTATTTAATCATTTAACCCAGTTTCTATTAAGTAAATAACATCTAAATGCTATGACACAACAAATGCAGCACACACTCTGTAGGGAAATTCATTGGGACTTTACAAATACAGTGTATTACAGTGGCTGTGTAAATTCTCTATCTTGAAATCCAATCATGGGAGCCTAAGGGCAAAACTGTTATTTATTTTATTTTTGCAATTAGCCATTTTGGGGGAAAAGAGCGTGTCAAATAAAATTCATGTGGCTATTTTAAAATGGCTGAGGCTGTGCATTTCCTTGGAAATACTTCACAACACTTCTCTTGCAGCAGTAAGCTTAAATTTATCTTTATGTTCCCAAGGAGAACAGCACAGTTTATATTAACATTATTTATTACCCAAGTACCACTCTGGGGACTGTATGTGGATTTCAGCTATAAACTGGTCAGGCCTATACAGTGCGATTTAAGATCCCACTGTGCTGAAGCTAGAGGTCGTTATAGCTGATATCTAAAAAGTTTTGTAGAATGTTATGAACCACATTATTGCTTTTAATGTGTTTGATATATATGTAATTACATTTTTAGCAAATATCACCACTGGGGAAATAATCTGGGGATACTGGAAGCTTCTTTACAATCAATCTGTGGTTTCTCCCTCAGTCTCAGAAAATGAAAGGGACACAAAAATGATACGTTCTTGTATGAAAGGACATATTATAAGCCTTACATATAAATGTGTTTGCCTTTGTATCCCTGGATACATTTATTCCATGTGCATTTTTATTTTTAATTGCTAAATGCTGTTTCTGTTTGTAGTAGCCAATTGAAATCCATTAGAAACATTTATTTTTAATTCAGGAGGGAAGAATTTTCTGCTACCCCAGTATCCTTCAAACCTGCAGTCTCAAAACCTAATTCCTTTTGAAAAATGCCAACATTGCCTTACATGCTTGTACAGTTTATATCATTTTTACTGTTAAGAGCTTGCCTATAGAGTGTGATTTTAGTGTTTTTTGTGACAGTGGTTGTATTAAGTTAAATATTTATGTCTATGTGCAACCTTGATTGCAGTTCCATAGAGTTATATGGTGCACAGGAGGGGTCACACCTTGGTGAAATGCAGGGACAGTAACAAGAAGGTCGAGAAGGTAACAAGATGGTCTAGCCAAAGAGTCTGGTGAACTGAGCTTCTAAGGGAAGGAAGTGTTTCTTTGATTAATAGAGAAGTTGACCTTTAAATGATGACGCTTGTGTAGGTAACTCTAGTTGGTTGTTTATATTTCCAGACCTGAAGAGATCCATCAAGATGCCAGGTGCCTCAAAGTGGCACCTTGCATCTGGTTGCTTGGATGACACACAAACACAAAACTTGACTCCTACATAATAAAGGTCCAAATTAGCACATATTTTGGCGACTGTACCCTTGAATGACATTATATTAGTCATGCAATGTTAAAGCTGTTTAGTTATAGTTTCCCCATGGATTGTAATACTAATTAAAGACTGAATAAATACTTTGGAACAACAATGTTATTGTTTCCATGTCTCCATTATAAGGTACCAATGCAGTGCAACATAAAAAGCTGCTTGCTTTAGAAAGTGTCACTGTATTGCCTTTGTTTGGTATTTGAAATGTGCAAGCTTGGCATCATACAGAAAAATGTTGATCCTGCCTAAAACAATCCCTTTCAGAGGAAACATATGCAGAGGTTCCGCTTTAGAAAAACCTATTTGTAAAGAATCTAATTAGACCTGGGACAGTCCTGTCAGGCAATGAAACAAAGATTTCAAAATAGGGGATTTTACTTGGAGAATTGTGCACGCCCCATTACACCCACAATATTCACTGTTAAATGAAGCCATTGCTTAATAAACAGGCATTTCTTTTCAAAACCTGTTTAATGGCCATAAAAAGGAACCCAGTTGACGCCTGTTGTGAATTCTCAGGAAGTAATTGGCTGGGTGTAGAGCCTTCTTGATCCACCAGAGTTTATTCCAAAGTGTGTAATTGACCATTCTCTAAGTGTGGTAAACCTTTGGTTAACTTTTGACCTGAATCTTATATTTTTCGATGCTTTATAGCTTGTGGAATGTTCAATCAATTTTACTGCTTGGTGCAAGGCGATAAGCAGAAGAGTTGACTGCACACTTGTGATTCTGTTAATTTGGCCACCAGGGATATGTAATGGCCATGTTGTGAGATGGTTACAAAGGTTAGAGGCTTGTTAAAGTTCCATTGCCAGCTCCAGATGGAAATGGAAATGTATACGAGGAGCTGAATGCTATGACACCATAATAAGCGTTTTATGGTACTATACTTCAAAGTCAATGCCGAATTAAAGTGCTACATTTGTTGCTGAGTTTTTTTTCTGGTCATTTAAAATCTTGCTGCTTGCATGTATTTAATTTAAGGCCAAAGACTAGATGAGCCTTAAATAATGTTGTGTATTTAAGTGCTTAAATGGGGACCAAATTACTTTACTTTAAATTGCAATTTATTTATTTTTTTATCCTTAGAATACAAGTTGGACCTAAAAGCTTTAATACAATTTTATTTATATAACATCATGTTGTATATGCTTAATTGGCGTAGTTATAGCTTATTTGTTTGTGTTAACAATTGGACGCTGGAAAGTTCCCATGAACAAGACTTCTGGGTTATCACTTCAACTTAAAACTGGATTGTTTTGGGCATTTTGTTGCTATGTCTTTATGCTCAAAGCACGTGATACACCCCTGTGTGCCATTATCAGTGGCGTAAATATAGAGAAAGCAGACCCTGCAGCCGCGGGGGGGGGGGCCTTGGGCCCACACCACAGGGTCTGCTTCCTCTACAGCGACTTTTATGTGCAGGGCCCCTCCAAAGACTTTTTGCAGGGGGGCCCGGTGGTACCCAATATTTAAACAGATATGGTCTAGACTACAAACTTCCATTTTAGCAGTAGTAGGGCTGTTATGTAATCAGTTGTGTGATCATGTATTGCATATATAGTCCATTTGATGTACAAATTTACTGTGCCTTTAGTAAATAAAACACCACTTCAAAGCTTTGTCAAGTTCTGAAACTGACCTTAAGAGATGATAAATCCCTGTGTTACTGCAAAATAGGGCCATAAGTCCTGCAATAACAAAACCTATTTTCAAGGTTTCACAAGCAGACTCTGAGGCTCAGGGTAGGGGCCCCATTTCTCAATGTCACACCGGTAAAAAGGTATAAAACCCCCACTCTCCCATGTCTGTCCATGTACACTTGTCTACGTAGGTTTTATCAATTAACGTCTTTTCTCTGTGATCTGAGGGGTCCATTAAAACTCCATGACAGCCCTTATGCACCTCTCATGTGTCTTGTGGGTGCTTTCACCATTGTTATCTTCCTCCTTAAAGCCGATGCGTTGCGCATACCTATTGTGCTAACCCAGGATGCTTGATGCATATATGTTTGCTTGTCTGGTGCCCTGAGGTTGTAATTGCTATGCCTCTAAAGGAAGAGGGTGGTGTAGAAGAAGCCTTGCTTAGGGCTACTGGCTGCAGTCTTCTTATATTAATAAAATAAGTATAGGTTTAATGTAGACTATACTGGCCCTATAAATAATTTATATGTTTCTGTGCTACTGTCATATCTCTTGTCAATTATATCAACCTTTTGTCAACAGTAATATATGTCAGTGGATAAAATTAGCAAATCTTTTACAATAGCAATATGTGACTTACAGTTTGCAGACAATCTAACAATGCTTATGAGGTAATGGGTAATGTTAGAATGGTATGCCAAGGACACTAATTTACTTGTTATGTTGTTGGCCCTTTACGAGTAACAAAAATACTCATATTTTTTACTGATGGTCTTTGTTTTTACATCAAGCTCTATACCACATTTAACTCTTGTTAGCTTCATCCTTGATCTTTTTTTATAAATAATTTATGGGCATTGTTTGTGTCCTTGTTTCCATGCCGAAAACCATCTGGTACTTTAGTGTAAGCCAGTTCAAATTAATACCCAGGAAACTGCTGATAATAAAGAACAGCTCATATTTTTTCATGTAACAACAGCAATAATGCATAGCCCGAGGCCACGGCTTGTATTAATTCAATATGAATTTTTTCTTCTTGTCTCATTGACATATTTTCAGACCAGCTGGAGGGCAGGATTCAGTCAGATAAATAGAAAATAAAATAAATAACCCATCTATTTCACAGAGGATTGTCACCTTTATTAATAGTTTGTTGAAAGTTGCAAGTTAAAAACCCCAACACCATGAGAGTCTCAGAGATCAGTCTCAGGTTGGTAGAGCTGTGGGGTCTTTGAAAAATTACCTTGTAGAGCATTTTAATAGAAATCATTGGGTTCGACACCTGTAAGCAATAAGAGATACAGGGAAATGAATGTAGACTTTGAAACCTTTTCAACCTGGATTTCATATGGATTTCCAGAACAGTTGCCTGGAGAAAAGAATGACATACTCCGTATTAGGGGGGGGAAAAAACAAATCATTAAATGACTTATGTGGCTATTTGTTATTTTACAGACAGAATCCATATAAATAGCCTGTTTGACTCAAAAAATAATTAACTTTTGTTCTAATGATGTATTGACTGCTAATTCAGATCAAAGCCCTGTGCCAGCTTACCCATATTATTAGCCTTTACTTATATAGTGCTGACTTATTCTGTAGTTCTTTGTAGAAATTATGCATCATTCCTGGCCCAAGTGGAGTTTACAATCTAATGCAGCGATCTCCAACCAGTGGTTTGTGAGCAACATGTTGCTCCCCAGCCCCTTGAATGTTGCTCCCAGTGGCCTTAAGCAGGTGTCTATTTTTAAATTTCTGGTAAAGAAGCAAGTTTTGGTTGCATAAAAAAAAAAAAAAGTATAATGCCAAACAGAGTCTTATGTAGGCTGTCAGTCTATATAGTGGCTATTAAGTAACCAATTATAGCACTTATTGCCACCTCCAGAAACCTTTTTCCATGCTTGTGTTGCTCCCCAACACTTTTTCCATTTGAATGTTGCTCATGGGTAAAAAAGGTTGGGGATCCCTGATCTAAAGCCTCATTCACCCACTATGGTCACTATTATTAGGAGCCATTTAACATTCATTCTTGTATGTTTGGAGTCTAGGAAGAAACCTAAACAAATTAGGGAGTGAATACACATATATATATTTTTCACAGATAATGCCATCCTGGAATTAAACCAGTGCTACAGGGCAGCATTAATTAACCACTATGAAACCTTTATGTAGGTTTGCCACCTTTGGGGCTGGGGAAGGTGAGGGATGGAGTCATGGGATGGGGCAGTGACATCATGTGGGTGGTGCATAGGCAGATCGGTGACCAGGTAGAGAAACATTTGTAATGTGGAGTGAGGTCCAAGAGCTTTAGAGTGAGTGCCCTGGTGGAAAGAGGGGGTAATTGCCAGTACATTTGTAGCTAGTGATTTATCATCTAGGCCAGTGAATACCAGTGGGTGGCAACCCTACCTTTGTGGCTTTTCACAGGTGCTTATTGTCGCCAAAGTATGACTGACCAAGATCTCATTTTATTCAAATAAGAGTTTTCCTCATTATTAAGTCCTAAATTTTTTGCTCTCTCCTTGGCCCTTGCTCTTATGTGCATCTAACCTCAATGATGCTTAAAGCTAACATCATCATTTAAATTACTGGTCTCACATTTGATCTAAATGGAATATGAGATGGTGGCTGTGAAGTAGAAATATCAGTTGAGCGTTTATTTCAGTTCATCCTTTATAGGTGTTCACAGCTGAGCAAGTAGCCTGTTGACAAATGATGAATTCTTGAAGTGTCTACACTGAAATGATGAATTGTCACACCGTCTGTGCAAGGAACAAGCCTGGAAATATAAGTAAATCATTTATTTAAACGCTGTGGATGCAGATCATTAAAGGAGACATATTGGATAAATGGGAAAAACCCTAATATTTTAGGCAATTATGAATAATATACGGTGCTGGTTTCCTTTGGGATAAACATTAATCCTATCTGTAAAAATGGCCCCTTTGTTGGAGCTCCCTATAGATCCTCTCTCTTCTCTGACCATGTTTGAAATGAAGAGTGGGCGTGTCCTAACGGTCCCTGCCAGAAGCACAGTAGGAGGGGGAGAGCCAATCACAGCCCTGCAGTCACACAAGCAAAGACAGGCTTCAGTTCCCTATCAGGTCAGCCTAGCTGCTGATTGGTTCCTATCCTACAGTGCAGGGTACTGAGAGCCGGCGGCTCCCCAGCTTATCCAGAGAATTCAGCCAGCAGGAAGTGGAACAGATGGGCGGGAATAGTTGGGTTTTGGGGGAATTTCTCAATAAATCAGTCTGAAACACAACTTTTTTAAGCACATTCCTTCTATATCTAGAGGAGTATAATTCACTGGTAAATTCATAATTTTTATAGGATATGTCTCCTTTAAATATTAGGTAAAGAATGTGTGGAATACTAGCATAAGTAGGCAATCTACTAGTTAGTTGTATCTTTTTAGTTGCTGCTAGACTGCAACCCAATATTCTATTTTGTTCTGTTCTGTAAAAGAAGAATAGATAAAGAAAGAACTGTGAAAGCTGTAGTTCAGCCAGACCACTGATCTTGTCTTCCCGAGTCTACACAATTCAATACTAAAGAGTATATATGATAGGAATTGCAAACAACATAGATCTTCCTTAACTATTGGAGTCCTCTCTCTCCAAGAATAAAAGCAACTTTTCTTATAACACACCGCTGCTAGGATTTAGCTCCATCTGCTCAAAATGAGCTTCCCTTGGATTCCAATGAGGAAGGAATTTCCACAGTGCTTCAGAATGCAGGACAGATATGGAACAAGTGGGTTATATAGCCAGAAAACAGCACTGTTTGATCCAGGGAGATCAGTGGTAGGCAAGCAGATTTTGACATTGAGTCACCTACTCTGTATATATGTATTTTATGAAGATTAAAGCCTGCCTACAATACAAACAAACAACTATTAATTATTATGGATAAAGTTTGTGTTGCATATTTAAACTGGTAGCGATATTTCAGAAAAGTACACTGAAAATCTTTGTAAATGTATGTAGGACATTTCTATCTTGTGTTTTTGCAAAATTTTGGTTTCAGAAAGTTTATCTCAGTTTTCTTTTCATGCAGAAACCACAGAAAACAAAGAACGTAAAGGTTTTCTGAGCTCTATCCCAATCGATCAGAGCACAAAAGTCAATCTGACTGCTTAATTTATGTTGTGCTCAATAAACGCTGCGCTTTCATCTACAGCTTCAGAATTCCATAAATGTCCAAGAGTCTCACTTTTATCTCTCTTCCCTTATTGACTTCGGTCCTGTCGCTACCTGCTGGGACGCCCTTATCTCTTCTCTGCTAGAATCATATCGTATCTCCATTAAATGACATGCATGCTAACTTGCCTGAAATTAACTGCAGCACAGTTGTACTTTTCTTAAAAGATTATTTGCTTGGTAGTATTTAATTTGAACAGAAATCCTTGCTGTTGGTGCTTTTTTTGGTGAAAAAAAAATAATTTACTTCTCACCTTACTTTGACTAACCATCATTTCTTTGTATTTCTGTTTCAGTTTGAGGCAGTTCTAATTGATGTGACATTTGCATATCATAGTTGAGATATTGTCAATAGATAGTTATAAAAGAAGAGACTCATATGAGCATCAGGGAGGAGGGATGCAGCCAATCCTTAGTTTTTAGCCAGTGACCTGCCACCAGGTTATTGACATATGGGGTTTTCAGTGTGAATGATGAGGTTGGATGCCGTAGTCTGATTGGGCAAATACATCCAGTTGTTGAATAATGCAATATGAATGTGTCCTGTTGTTAAAAAAAGGCAAAATTGGATTATTTCAACATGAAATATTGCCGTTGCAAAGTAAAACAATTTAATGGCACTTTAAATAATATGTAACTAAATATATTAAGTAGCAGAAAACTTTTCGACACTGTGTACAGGTATGGCATCTGTTATTCGGAAACCAGTTATCCAGAAAGCTCTAAATTATGGTAATGCCACTTCCCATAGACTCCATTTTAATCAAATCATTTATATTTTTAAAATTGATTTCCTTTTTTCCTAACAGTACCTTACATGATTCCTACTAATATATAATTATCCTTTTTAGAGTCAAAAACAATACTATTTGGTTTTTTAATGTTTAAATTATTTTTTGGTATGGAGATCCAAATTATAGAAAGACCCCTTAACCAGAAAACCCCGGTTCCTGAGCATTCTGGATAACAGGCCCTTTAACTGTATATGCTTATAACGTTAAACAAAAAAAAAATATATATATATATATTTATTAATTCCAAAATAAAGGCAGCATTCATTTATAACCATGTGACGCTTTTCCATCCTGCCTTTGTTAAACATACCTGCTTGTGACGTTAATACTAACGCTGGGGGGTGGGGGGGGCGTTTGGCGGGCAATTTACTATAAGATGGTTTTAATACCATTCATCTATGCTGGGAGAAAGAAATACTTACACACCAATTTAGTACCCACAATAAATGTTCATTTTCTGTGCCCCACCTTTCAATTTTAATTGAATTTCTAGGGGTTCATTTCTTGTGGGTGCCGAAGAGCCATTTAACTTTCTTGTAGCCCTAAAGAGGGGTGGTGCTACGCAATTAGCTTTCTAAACAGTTAATGCTATCTTAGAGCTTGGATTAAGTGAGAATTTGTAAATAATGCATCAAACAGATTTATCCCTTAAATTTATCACTGTCACTGTTCCTTGGAGTAATTACATCTTTAATTAAAGACTTACATTAATTAAAGATAGCATAATATTTATAAGGCTGCGCATTATGTCAAGTCATTACTGCGTGATTAACATGTATTCATCCTGTGTTGTGAATAGCAACTAATAGTCATTTGCAGACTTTGTAACTGAATGGAGGTCAGAGCTGTTATATTCTGTGCCTTATTCCAGACAGCTTTTATCTTCAAGTAACTGTTATTGTGCACTCATTTATATCATGTAGTTATAGATAATGTTATAGTGCGCTTTAAATGACATCAGTCAGTGACTCGTGCTGTTATAAATGATAAAAGTTTAAAAAATATTATGGCATTTTGTGACATTCAGTCATGTAATGATGATAGATAGATAGAAAGATAGATAGAGTTCTAAAGTAATTAAAATATAATGTGCTATTGCCCTGCACTTGTAAAACTGGTGTGTTTGTTTCATAAACCCTACTATAGTTTATATAAATAAGCTGCTGTGTAGCCATGGGGGCAGCCATTCAAGCTGAAGGAAATGGAGAAAAGGCATAGGTTACATAGCAGATAACAGATAAGCTCTGTAAAATGCAGTGGTGTTTTACAAATTTAATCTGTTATCTACTATGTAACCTATGCAATTTAGCCCTATATTAGTTTGAATAGCTACCCCCATGGCTACAAAGCAGCTTTATTTATATAATTATAGTAGTGTTTATGAAGCAAACACACAACTTTTATCATTTCAGGGTAAAGGTGCCCATACACTATAAGATCCACTCGCTTGGCGATGTCGCCAAGCGAGCGAATCTTCACCCGATATCCCCACCTACGGGTGGGCGATATCGGGTAGCAAGCTGCCAAACGATCGGATTACATTTGAGCTTATGGGGCAGACGGTTCTGGGACCCCATCAACGAGCTAATGCGGTCCCCGATCCGACCGGATTTTCTAACCTGGCCGATCGAGATCTGGCCAATTTCAGGCCAGATATCAGTCGGCCAGGCAGCTCTGTTCTGCCCATACACGGGCCGATTAGCTGCCGATATCGGCAACTATAGTCGGCCCGTGTATGGACACCTTAAGGGGCCATGACACACGGGGAGATTAGTCGTGCCGTGACAAATCTCTGCTGCCGCAGGCATGGCATATGCGGCGCCGCGATTTGCCGAAGTCGGCGAAGTTTCCTCTCAAGGCAACTTCGCGACTTTGGCAAATCGCGACTAATCTCCCCATGTGTCACGCCCCTAACACTGCATTTATTTTAATTACTTTGATACATTTTGATCAGAATAGTACATTTGCTACAACTTGCTTTAAAGAGAAAAAGCGTAGAAGTTGATGATCGCCTTTTGTTATAAATCACTCAGTGTTATAAAATGGCAAAATAAAATGTGTATTATTCTGTCTCATCAGTGCATATAAAATATCTGCATAATCCCAAAATATATCTGAATTAATACCTGAAAGCCAGGACCATCTGGGGCTTATGGCTGATACCATTTTCATTCCTTAAACTAACTGTACCTGAGACAAAAACAAGAGATCATCCAGGCTTACCCAGTATCAATATATATAGGACTTTAAGACATTCTGTGCATTAAAAATGCACTAAAAATTTCCGTCCCCATTAAACAAAAGAGGGATTGTTTGTCCATATATTGCAATATACTTCAAGCTGGCCAACTACGTCAAATTCATCCCCTCTGGCCAGTCCTACACTCACTTTCATTCGATTCATTAAAAATTCTACTGCTTCATTATACATTTAACAAAGGGACTGAGTTTTACCGCAACTTGCTTGCTTTCAAGGTTAAAACCTACAAATGGTTGCCCTTTTATTGATTCCACTAGGATCACCTGACTGTAGCTGGAAGGGTGGGAGTTTTAACATGGAACTAGTCACTGCTCCTGTATAAAATATAGCAAAACATTTTGCTATAACTGTATTTGAGAATTAGGATAACACACTGGCTTGCCCATACTCCTTTTAAGACTATACAGGATTTAAAAGCATTAATGAGCAGCAAGATACTGTATGTGTTCTAGCCAGTAAGGTTTTCATGTTCCAACTATATAATGGAAAAAGAAAGCAGCACAAAACCATAAAAAAAGAAAAATTCCAAATATTAACATAAGGGACCAATAACGAAAGTGTGTTACAGAAACAGTTTTGTGGGTAAAACTCTATAAAGAATAATATTGAGCTGACCTAAGATCCTGGGACAGTCTTTGTTTTGATGCTTTGTCCACGGAAATATTTGTTCCTGATCTGCTTGCCAATACCCACAACCTGACCATCCCATTTCCTATAGGAGCCACATCTCCTCTTTACTTCCTTAGTTCTGATTGTTTAGGCTGTCAGCCCAAACAACATTAACAATAGAAGGCTGCCCATACCATGTGAGGCCACTGCTATGGTATTTATCTGATCCGATGCTGAGTATTGGCCAATATATGGACCCCTTAACAGTCAGTGCCATTTCTGGGTTGCAGAGCATGGGCTGTGAATGAGAGTGTTATGGGCTAGACATAAATTGCAGATTGCCTTTTATTACCTTAAAAACATAGAGGCCTACATTTTTCGGAATTTTACCTTTAAAAAAGTATTTTAGGTTAGTGAAATATGTTTATTATTCTGTTAGGAATGTATTAATATTACGGTGTTATGCACAAAAGAAAAAAGCAAGAATCCACCCAGATGAGTGCATTTCATTCCCACAAGCTCTTCGTTTGGGTTATTAAAACTCCCCGAGAGCAGGAACAGGCGAGCCTGTTGATTGATTGAGCTTTGCAACGGATGTTTCAGGTGGTTAAGTATATTCTAAAAGATACATTAAAAAAAGACTTTTCCATGTCAATTAGCTGAGTTAGTTTACTTTCTTTATACATGCTGGCAAAATTGCAGTAGTTTGGAGGATATAAGTAATGGAAGATTTATGCTGTGTACATAATAAATGGTGTATGAAAAACTTCATTTCTCTTTTTCATTTGCATTATAAAAGATTTGTACATCTTGGGCATGTTAAGTAGATTGCTAAGCACATTAGTGTTTGGGTATGCCTCAGTTAAGAAATGTATTTTAAAGCTTTTTTTGTTTGTGCTAGACTTTTAGCAACTCCTTCTCTCTCTCACACACAACTTTTGCTGTGCATTTGTCACTTCCTGTATCCTGTAACTTCCCATCGATCAAGCACTGTCTGCTAGCGATGTGTGGATCGACAAAAAGTCGACCTGCGCCCACCCAGCCCCGCTGTAATGTCACAGAAGGGGGTGGGGCCAAGCAGGCATGAGTCTATAAAAGTTATGCTGACAATACTCAGATCTAACTTTCCTCTCCTGATCTCAACCCAGAGCTTCTAACTCGTGTCTCTTCCTGCCTGTCTGCTATCTCCACTTGGATGTCCCAACGTTACCTTAAATTAAACCTCTCCGGGGGGGCGTGGCTTGCCTTGGAGCTGAATGGCAGCGTGACTGCAGAGCTCCGTAAGCAAATAACCGATCCCAAGCGATTTAACACCTAATGAGATGGGGAAACCACAGAGGACAAGACCGGAGAAGGAGAGGATGCCAGGGAAAAAACAACACCTGGCACAAACTGAGCTTACACCAATGTTTTTTAAAAGTAAAACGGACCGATCAACATCCAAGATGGCGCCCGCACTCGAGGAAGGAGAGGAGGACTGCGAATCAAACAGGCAGCCATCAGAGCAGGAAAGTGACTCTGAGGAGGTACCAAACTTACCCGCTTACCTAGCTAACCTTCCCTCTAAGGCAGATATAAAAGAAATGCTACAAGACGTTACAACTACACTTAAAGAGGAAATACTTGATATAAAGAGAGACATGATTTCACTAGCCACACGGGCAGATGACATAGAGCTGAACCAAAGTAAAATATCAGCTAACCAAAAAGCGGTCTATACACATATTAAACAACAAGACAACATCATACTAGAATTACAGAGGCAAATAGAGGACCAGGAGAACCGGAGTAGGAGAAACAATATTAGAGTGCGTGGGGTGCCTGAGTCAATACAAAATGAGGAAATACGGGCTGTTTTATTACAAATATTTAACAGCATCCTCAAAAAAGAACTCACGGCCGAAATAAAAATTGAAAGAGCACATAGAGTGCAAAAACCCAAGGCTGCACCCCTCAATGCTCCACAAGACATCCTCTGCTGCCTCCACAATTTTGCCTTAAAAGAAGAAATTCTTCTAAAAGCAAAAGACATTAGCAACCTTACATTCGAGGAAAGCACTATCAAACTTTTCCAGGACATTTCTAGAACTACACTGACTAAGAGGAAGCTTTTAAAACCACTTACTGACACTCTGCGAGAAAGTAACATCCCCTATAGGTGGGGATATCCCTTTTCACTTACAGCTACCAAAGACGGAACGACAGCTACAATTCGCACGCCAATGGACACGGATTTCTTCCTCAAAAAGCTACATCTTACTGAGATCGAACTCCCAGGCTGGAACCCAGAGCAAGGAAAGATCCCCGACTTGTCCTTTGAGCTACAAGGCGACTGGACACAAGCAACTCCGAAACGTACTCCCCACACTCCGAGAACACCAAGGAACAGGACCAGACCTACTCACATTTGAAAGGACGGTAATTAACCAAAGACTATGGTAATAAACAGGTGAACTAGACAAAGCATAAGATAAAAACAAATCTTGCTCACCTTATACCTAAACCCCTCTACAAAGGGCGTAAAATAGAACACAACACCTGACCTAATTGGTATAGTTTGTTCAGTTCTTTTTGTCTTTCCTTTTCTTCTTTAATCTTCATGCATGCTATTTTATTAATAATGGTTATGTAATAGACCTACACTTTAATGTCTCACAAGTGAATTCCCAAATATCCCACTACATAAAGGCAAGCATAAAGTATATTACACATTGGTGTACCAGGTATAGCGTAAACCAAAGCTAACCCTGATACTGCTCACGTGCAAACCTCTCTATAAAAGGATAAAAATGGCAATACCATTTGATGTAAAGATGTACTGTTATTACACTTTCCTGCCACCAAGTTAACGACAAGACCTAGTTACATTGGTATAACAAGGTGGTCCCTTATCAATACATGTTATAAAGGAAGGCATAAAACATCTTCCAAAAATAGACCACACACAGTGGCGATTAGGTGTTGACCCCCCCCATCTCCCACACTACGAGATAAAGGGGTTCGGGAATTTGCTCTGATAGTAGAGAGAACATCCCAATAACGCTCCACACCTCCACCCAACCACGTACCCCCACGAAAAGAGTACACAGTACTCTAGCCGCTGCCAAACACCACAAGCTAAGGGGTAGTACCCCAATAAGTCTACTGCGGCAATTAATCTTAAACATGACTGTATATATGTTCACACGAGTTATCGTTTCCCTCCCAGTTAACCTTCCCCTACCCCTACCTACGTACCTCCAAGCTGACAGCAAGTGTATGCATACCGAAGCAATAACAACCCTAGAACTTTATAATGGCAGACACAAACAATAAGGAAGTACTTGAATGTAAAGTGGTGTCCTACAATGTTAATGGTTTAAATGAACCAGTCAAGAGGTCTCAAATACTTAATCAATGTAAAAAAGCCAGATACAATATAGTAATGATACAAGAATCACATTTCAAGGAGAAGCATGTACCTAAACTGACCCTGAATCAATTTCCCCATATATATATGAGTAATAACCCAGAAAAAAAAGCAACAGGGGTTATTACAATGGTCCACAAAGACTTACCCTATAAACATATAGCAACATTAGCAGACAAAGAGGGAAGATTCCTGCTAGTTAAATGTTACATTGGAGAACTGGTATGCACCCTGGCAAATGTATATGTACCCAATAACGGACAAATTACTTACCTGAAACAGTTTATGAAATCCCTAGAAAATTTCAAAGAAGGTCTAATCATCCTAGGGGGGGACTTCAACCTAGTGCTGAACCCACTGACTGATTCCTCCTCGGGTAAAAGTAACATATCATATAAAGGGTTAAAAGAAGTTAAAAAACTGTTTTCTGATATGCGATTAATAGATATATGGAGAGCCCAAAACCCCACAGGAAGAGACTTTACACACTTTTCCAAAACACACTCAGTTTATTCAAGAATTGATTACATATTAGCATCACAACATTGGTTACACTTATTCTCAAATGCTAACATTGGTAATTCTATACTATCAGACCATGCACCTATATCAATAAAGTTTATTATTCCCAATACTATCAAATCCGAGTTCACTTGGAGGATGAACGACTACCTTTTACATAAAGAACAGGTAAAAGAACAGATTAGGACATGCATTAGCCAAACAGTACAAGAAAACACGTCCAACACAATCTCTCCATGCACGATTTGGGAAACCGTAAAGTGTGTCCTACGTGGCCAACTCATAGCGATAGGGAGCAACCTGAAAAAAGAAAAAAATAAGGAAATAAATAGGTTAATAAAAGAAATTTCTATACTAGAACAAATCCATAAAGCAACCCAATCCCAACATAACTTCCTGAAACTCGAAAATAAGAGACTACAACTAAAAGCACTATTAGACCAAAAGACATACCAAGCATACATGAGAAGCAAGCAAAAGTTCTATGAACTAGGAGATAAATGCAATAAACACTTTGCAAACATACTCAAAAAAATACAGCCCCAAACACATATCACTGCAATCAAAAACGGAAACAACACATTACACCACGACACTAAAGGTATAGCGTTAGCTTTCAAAGAATATTATCAACAACTATACAAAATAAAGGAACAAACCAACACAGCACACAATAAGGAAAGAATAGATGAGTTCATAAAAAGTGCTAAACTTAGACAGCTCGCTATAGAAGATAGCCAGCTAATAGATGCTCCTTTCACCCTTGAAGAAATTGAGAAAAGCATAGATAACCTTCCAGCTGGGAAAAGTCCCGGACCGGACGGCTATACAGCACTATATTATAAATGCTTCAAAAAAGAACTTAGCCCATTACTGTTGAAATACTTCAACTCCATAACACCAGACAATGGATTTCACCCCCAAGCCCAAGAAGCCCACATAACAATTATCCCAAAACCTGGGAAAGACCCCCAGCAATGTGCCAGTTACAGACCCATATCTTTAATAAATATAGATATGAAACTTTATGCTAAAATAATTGGTAATAGAACCAAACAATACCTACCCCTCTTGATACATCCGGACCAATCCGGTTTCGTACCTGGAAGGGAAGGAAGAGACAACACAGCCAAGATAATATCACTGATTCATCACGCCAAAACAAGGCGAATCCCAGCATTAATACTAACAACTGACGCTGAGAAGGCCTTTGATAGGGTCTCGTGGGAATACCTAGAGAGAACTCTAGCAGGCTTCGGACTAGGTCAAATAACTAGAAGTAGGATACTAGCACTATACCAAAATCCATCTGCAAGAATAAGGGTTAACGGAACACTGTCTCCCAAAGTCCAGATCTATAATGGTACTAGACAGGGCTGCCCCCTCTCACCAACCCTCTTTATCCTAGTCATGGAAACTCTCTTAAACCACATAAGAAACAACCAAAATATATCTGGGTTAGCCATTAAAGGGAAAGAATACAAATGTGCAGCATTTGCAGACGATCTGCTCATGTTCATAACAAAGCCTGTTATCTCCTTACCTAATACAGTTGCCTTACTCAAAACGTATGGGGACTTATCCAATTTCAAAGTTAACTACTCAAAATCCGAAATTTTAAATGTCAATATCCAAAGTAAAAATGTTATGGCACTAAAACAAAGCTTCTCATTCCAATGGGCGAGTAGAGGCATTAAATACTTGGGAATCATAATTACTTCAGATTTAGGAAACCTATACCAGGATAACTATATCCCCATGATAACATCAATACAAAACATGTTAAAAAACTGGAACAAAATGCAGCTGTCTTGGTTTGGGAGAGTACAGGCTACTAAGATGATGCTAATACCCAAAGTGTTATATTTACTACAGGTCTTACCAATACACATACCTATGGCTTATTTCTCAAACATAAAATCTATGATTACAAGGTTCATATGGGGGGGTTCCAACCCAAGACTTAAGTACAGTTTACTAACCCTACCAAAAGACAAAGGAGGAATTGCCCTCCCCAATGTATATATGTACTACATCTCCTCACACCTGGTACGAATACTAGACTGGAAAATAAAAAAGGGAAAAAAAGACTTGTGTACGCTAGAACAAGGGTTTGTGCCCATTCCCATAGAAAATCTTCTATGGAAAACAAAAGAAAAACTAATACAAGATATAGATAATCACCCTTTGATTGAGGCTACACTGAAGGTCTGGCACAAAAGTAAAGAAGTCTATAATTTATCAACTTACCCTCATGTACTGCAGCCACTGATGTACAACGCAGACTTCAAACCCAGTATGGAACCAGGATCCTTTTCCAGATGGAGCAACTGGGGAGAGAGGATCACTAGAATCAGCGATTTTGTAAAAGAAAATAAGGTAATTTCTCTAGCAGAAATACAAAAAAGATGGGGCACCCACCCCAGAGATGCCTGGAACTACAATCAGTTACACACATTTATACACACACATAAAAACAAACATTGGAACAGAGCACTAACTCCCTGGGAAAAAATCCTAGAATCTACTAATTTAAACACCAGAGTAGATAAACCACTATCTAGGGCCTACAAAACTCTAACTGATATCCCAACAACAAACCAACTACCCCACTGCAAAGCGTGGGAAAAAGAACTGAACATAGAAATTTCACCAAACCTATGGGGCAAGATCTTTAAATTAACCTACAAAGCATCAAGAGCCGTTAGAACTAATGAAGCAATTTACAAGCTACTAACTAGATGGCACTACACGCCAGCCAAATTACATAGAATGTATCCCAATAGCTCTCCACTCTGTTGGAGATGCAACAAATTAGAGGGTACACACACTCACATCTGGCTCACGTGCCCAGAACTGAAAAATTTTTGGAAGGAAATACTAGAGGTAATACAAAAAGTCACACAGCATTCCATCACAATAGATAACGCACCCACTATATTACTATATATCCTACCAGAAAAAAATGACACATTATCAGACCCACTTACCTTACACCTGCTGCAGGCAGCAAAATCGCTGATTCCCCAGAAATGGAAGTCATCCTCCTCCCCAACAATCAAAGAATGGCTAACAAAAATAGAAGAAATCAGGAAAATGGAAGAGTTATCTCTACTAATACACAACAATAGTCATACTTACCGTAGAAATTGGTCACCATGGTTAGAATTTCTGAAAAAAATAGACCAATAAGGTATCAAGGAACCACATACCCCCCCAACAACATGCACTAAGACACCCTTTCTTACTCTAAAAATCTCTAAAACTGCTTAACAAGATCACCTCTGTTAATTTATGTGTTAAGAATTTTTATAAGGCTGTACTACAACAACTGACCAGAAGACAACACCATAGAGTAGCAAGAACCTGCTGTTAGTCTAGGATTAATATGAATATGAATGTTAATGTTCAATGCAACCCCCTCCCCTTCCCCCCTCCCTCTTTCTTTCTGTATCCCCTCCTTAAAGTTGAAATGCAAAAATAAAGAATATATAAAAAAAAAAAAAATTAAACCTCTCCAAGACTGAACTGGTTCTCTTTCCCCCATCCAACGCCCACATGGTTCCCGAGGTATCTATACAGGTTAACAATTCTACCATCACCCCATCTCCCCAGTCCCGGTGCCTTGGGGTTATCCTTGATTCTGCCCTGTCCTTCACCCCTCATGTCCAATCACTTATCAAATCATGTCACTTTCACCTAAGAAATATCTCAAAAATCCGATCATTTATCACCCAAGATGCTGCCAAAATTCTTATTCACTCTCTTATAATATCTCGCCTGGACTACTGTAACTCCCTACTAATTGGCCTTCCCCTCCAAAGACTGTTCCCTCTCCAGTCCATAATGAATACTGCTGCCAGGCTCATACACCTCTCCAACCGCTCCTCCTCTGCCGTGCCACTCTGCCAATCCCTGCACTGGCTTCCCCTACCCTCCAGGATAAAATTCAAACTAATGACTCTCACATTCAAAGCAGTTCATAACTCTGCCCCACACTACATCTCTGAACTTATCTCTACATACCAACCAACCCACTTGTTACGCTCCTCTACTGACCTGCTCCTCAACTCCTCTCTCATTCCCTCCTCACACGCTCGCATTCAAGACTTTGCAAGGGCTGCCCCCCTTCTCTGGAATTCGCTCCCACAAACTGTCAGACTTTCTCCCAATCTCTCTGCCTTCAAGAGATCTCTAAAAACGCATTTATTTAGAGAAGCCTACCCTAATCTAGTGTAACATAACCTCAGTGTGCTGAGCAATACCCTTTGCCACACCTCTCACAACTCTGATCATGCCCATTCCCAAACCTTGTGTCTCAACCCTTTCTCCTTGTAGATTGTAAGCTCTTTTGGGCAGGGCCCTCTTGCCCTCTTGTATCGGTTATTGATTGCTTTATATGTTACTCTATATGTCCAATGTATGAAACCCACTTATTGTACAGCGCTGCGGAATATGTTGGTGCTTTATAAATAAATGTTAATAATAATAATAAGGAGGAAATTGGCAGAGTAAGGTCACAGATGGGGAGAGCGAAAGGAAGAGCTCAATACATTGCAAGTGAGTTATAGTTACACCTCGCAACTGATGTGAGTTATAGTTACACCTCGCAAATGGTGTGAGTTATAGTAACACCTTGCCCTACTGGTTGACTTTACTTGTGAGGTAGTATCACCTCTTGTCACGCAGACTTCTACGTATTGGTGCAGGGCACTTGAACCTGTCACTGCCTGCCAGCTGACCCGCTGTCTAGTACTTCAATCTTGCTTGATACTCGATGTGCCTATGTGTCTAATGGATGCAATGTCCTAGATGTGCCCACCATCCCCTCACGCCCGCTAAGTAAAACTTGTCCTGTGTAATTTCATGACTTGATGCGTCCACGATTGGGCACTGCTCATGCAAGTAACACAATTCGCACCAAATGATGATTGAGAGACCACACACTGTTACAGTGTTTCAGACACACATGACTCTGTCCTTCAGGAGTTTATGTGTGTGATTCGATACTATTCTCACTGATTTGCCTTGAGTCCTGCTGTTGTTGCTCTGTTTGTCCCTGATATGTTGTATGAAACTTATTCCCTATACTTTAATGCTTAGATACTTCTTGCAACATTCTTTCACTTGATACAATAACCACTTACACTTATCTGCAACACTTGTATCACTATAGTTTCACCTATTTTTACTCCATTTTACTATATTTCTTTGCCCTTTTGATTCTTTTCTCCATGCTGTTTGTTTACAGTGGTTGCGATGGTTACCAGGGTCACTTTTTGGCACCATTTTTGTGGGAGGGTACTTAATTTGTGTGTTGGTATTCAGTCTGTTGGTTTGTCCATGAAGAAGAGTACTGTTTGTAGTCAAAACGTTGGAGTTTCTTCAATAAACTTTTTTTCTTTTGCACCAAGTCCCTGAGTGTGCGGTACTCTTTCGCTATATGTTTATTTTTTTACCTGCACCCAGGGCTGTTATTTTGGTGATGGGTATGCTACACTCTGTTCTCTCTCTCTCTCTGTATATATATATATAATGTATTTAGTGTCTCTAAAGCTAAAGGTCTGGGGCATGTGCACCCAGACCCCTACTTATATTGGTTCTTTCACCCCACTATTATTAAACAAATTTTTTTCATACATGTACTTCATGCACTTATCAATAGTATTGAGGTTTGCTTCTATTTACACATTTCCCTTCTGCCGCAGGCTTCAGTACAAACAAAAGGCCTCGGAATTCTTACGGATGCTGTGCCAAGTTACCATTCATTTTTCATAGCATTTTGACTTGAAATGATCCATCTTCCTAAATTAAGATATATTTTTATGGCCTCTAACTAGCAGAAGTACTAAAAAGAGTACTGAAATATTGTCTACTTCGACTTTATTGGCATTGCTGAAATTGGCAAATACTGCTGTAGACTGTATATTATTTTTTTTAAACTAGGCACTACCAATAAATATCAGCACCATAACATTATATGATTCCACTCACTTCCAATGACACTGTAAAGAAATGTCCCCAAAGTCTATCACGCTGGAAATTGGAATAGCAAGGGTCTCATAATTATGGCCCTCAACCACAACTTCCATCATCCTCTGCCAGAGGTGGCTTGGTGTTTAGGTTCAATTAAACTGGAGGGTCTATGTTTGATATTGTGGTTGCAAGGAATTCAAAACATTCCTACATTTGTGCGTATTAAAAAGAGAACATGAATGAGATTGGGCAAAGTTTTACAAAGAAAGTGTGAAAACTGCTTCAAACACCATATATCAGCAACATAAAGGCAGAGGAAGGTAGCAACGCCTATAAAATATACTGGCATTTCGACATGAGTGCTAATGTGCTGGGTATACAATTATTGCTGTGAAGAAGGACAGCCTAACCGCAGATAGCCTGTGTTTCTGTGCCGGATTCTTGGACTGCTATGAGTTCAAGGCAGAGGACTCTGTGACATTACATATAGTAAAGCAGATTGCTCCTACTCTGTGTGCCCCAGGTGAAAAATACAGAGAACACGGTGACTGGAACTTAATGCATTTTGGCTTATCATGAAACAGCAGTGATGGAAACATTTGAAAAGAAGTGGCTTTCTCAGAGTTTTCAGATACTGAAATTCTAGGTCCACTGCTTCAGCAAGAGTTCAGTTTTTTCCCCGAGCATTGGTTTATTTTTTGACCATTTGTGTTAAATATTATGACACATTTCCTCCCTAGACTAAACCAGCATGTTTGAATTTCTTCATTTAGGTTGTGTTATTGTTATTAAGAGCAAAACATACTACAGAATGTTGTAGTTTAAGGGTTTGTTTAAGCAAACTTGGCAATATAAAGCATTGACAGTAGTGTCTGGGTGGCAGACTAAGCTTAATAAACATTTATGCTAGTAACTGAATGAAATTATTGGGCATATGTGCATTGCTGTAATGAAGTTATTTAGGCTCTGTGTCTGCCAGACCGGGAAGATAACCTTTCCCTTATTAGTGGGCAAAGCTTTATAGTAGCTTGGGAGCAAGGGAATAAGAGTAGCTGGTTGGGTAGCTTTAATGGGCAGACTGATGCCAACCAAGGAATTTTATCTGCTCAGCTCCAAAGCAATTTAGAGAGGCAATTTTAAAAGTAACTTTAAAGGTACAGCCATCTGCCCTCCATTGGTGGCTTTGTTGTTGGAGAATTACATGATTCTTTTGGTGTAGTTGGCTAGGAATACATGTTGTCACTGCTTAAACCATTAATAGGCAATGTGATCCTTGGCTATGTGAGCAATTGGTTTGTATTCTCTAAAGCTGGCCATACACGCACCGATAATATCGTACGAAACCTCATTTCATACGATATTCAGTGCATGTATGGCAAGTCGGCGAGTCCACCAATATCGCAGGAGGCTGCTGATATCTGTTGACTCGCCGATCGGGCCAGTTAAAAGATTTTGATCGGGCGCCATAGAAGGTGCCTGACCAAAATCTGCCTTCAACGCTGAATCAGCTGAAGGAGGTAGAAATCCTATTGTTTCTACCTCCTTATCTGCCTGTTTCAGCCCTGAAGATTAGTGGCGGTTCTGACGATCTTTTGTGCGACCGATGGTCGCACGAAAGATTGTCAGATCGCCACGTGTGTGGCCACCTTACTGTACGTGAGCCAATTGGGCTAGATGGCCAAAATAACTTTACTTAGTACACCATCCAAGTGAAGGGTCTGTTTAAAATCATATACAGCCCAAGGGATATTGATTAATAACATATTAAAGAGTCTCGGCCAATGGGATTTTCCACCCGGACCATGTCCTGGTTAGTTATTAATGACTAGAACTATTGTTTTAGGTCTTAACACAGGTTAATAGGCTACTGTGTGACCAGTCAGCAGTCTGACAGACACAGTAGGGGAAAAGCTGTGACAAACCTTCCATTTGTGTAAATCTCAGCGTTTTGGGTCCATATTACTTAAGTACATTTATTTATAAAGCCTACCATATTCAACAGTACTGTACATTAGGGTACAAAATAATTAACAGACAGACAAACCAATACAGTAGGTAGAGAGTGCCCTGACCTAAGATTATTAGATGTTTGCAAGTCTTTGTTCTCTTGAGATATTTTTTTTTTCTGCAATTAATCATCTGTTTTACAGAGGTTCATGTTACAAATGATAAAGAAGCAATGTTATTGACCTGCTTATTTTTTTATAATATTAACATGCCATTAAGCAGTGTAAAAAGTATTTCTAATTTGATTTTTAGGCAATATGAAAAGTGATCCTTGTCTCGTAGTAGATACTGATCCTTTGGTAAAGCATTGCAAGGTGATGCCAGTTATCTTTATTGCTTTAGCCAGCACTTTCTTAAGCATAAATGAAAAACCTTGATCTGTCCAAGGAAAAATATTGAGCTCAACAATCATAATTTTAAAAGGTCTTAAAAAATGATATTGTCAGCATTAGACCACCTAAGGTTTAACTTGTGTGATGTTTTCCTCTAGTCATCATATCTTGATAATTGATGATATATATATATTTTCTTCTTCATCTGTGAGAAGGTCCTTTCTCTATTTCCTGCCATCCATTGAAATCCAATCCAAGCCCTGCTGGCTAAATGAGCTGCGTGACAATTGCAGCTGTCTTCTATGAGAGGAACTCACTTCCGATGCCTGACTGCAAAGAGGCCAGTGTGGTTGGGAAAAATGCAAAGTTTGCAGATGAGACTAAACACTGTTCAGATCTCTGTGTTAACACCCTCATCACTCACTACTAGCAGCAAAGGCATATGGCATTCACCTACCTTCTTTGACTTTATAAGAGAGGGGAATAGAAGCAAAGAGAAAGAGAAGAAAAGAGAATGCGTTAAGATTACCTTTGTCCATGATACACACAAATAGTTCTAACGTGCAGACATAGAAATGAATCTAGATACCATTTGCTTGTGCAGGTATGGGACCCATTATCCAGAATCCTCGGGACCTGGGGTATTCCGGATAAGGGGTCTTTCTGTAATTCGGATCTCCTACTTTGTCTGCTAAAACAATTATTTAAATGGTAATTAAACCCAATAAGATTGTTTTGCCTCCAATATAATGAATTATATCGTAATTGGGATCAAGTACAAGCTACTGTTTTATTATTACAGAAAAAAAGGAAATCATTTTTAAAAATTAGAACTATTTGATTTAAATGAAGTCTTTGGGAAATAACCTTTCCGTAATTCGGAACTTTCTGGATAATTGGTCTCCAGATAAGGGGTCCGATACCTGTATGTCTGTGTATCTGTCCATATTGGAGAACTAACAAAGTGGGATATAGATAGATGATAGATAGATAGATAGATAGATAGATGATAGATAGATGATATATAGATAGATAGATAGATAGATAGATGATAGATAGATGATAGATAGATAGATAGATAGATAGATGGAAGAGTGCAACAATACTTTTCTATAAATGTTCAGCTATTTGTATTATGTGTATATATTTATCAGGCAATATGTGTTGTAACTGACTCTATTTAAGAGTTAGCAATATTAGCAAATGCACCACAGCCCAGAAAGGGTAACAGTGATTGGCTGATCATCAGTCCCTGTGATATAACGTAAGGGGTTTAAGTGGTGACATAAAGGAAGACCAAGGATTTGGTTTGATTGGGGGTGTTGCATGGTGAATGGGGGGAATTTAGTGGGAACATACCAAAGCAGGCTGGGGGTTATACTAGGTGGATTGGGGGGCGTAATAGTGTGTGGCTGGGTGGTTACAGTGGAAATTAGGGATGCACCGAACCCACTTTTTTGGGTTTGGCCAAACCCACCCTGATGGATTCGGCCGAATACTAAACCAAATCCCAATCCTAATTAGCATATGCTAATTATGATTGGAAAGGGTTAAAAAATTCTCCCCCTAACATTTAATCCTTCCAAATGCTAATTAGAATATGCTAGTTTATGCTAATTAGGAGTTGGCTTCTGTTTTGCCAGGACCATGGATTCGTCTGAAACCAAACCCTGCCAAAAAAGGCCGAATCCTGGCCGAATACCGGACTGAATCCTGGATTCGGTTCATCCCTAATGGAAATAAATATATTTATAACGTACTAGCAGTTACATTATGTTACAATTTTTTTTTTATGCCCAAGCAATTGTTTATCCAACTAGACAAGGTGAAAGGCAACCCTAGTCCTTGTAATAACATCTTGCATGTATTCTTGCTGAATGGCATACATGAATATATAAAGCTGTCTGAAAGGAGATCCTTTTTGCGTCTTGCAGATTTTCTGAAAAGGTTTAAAAACGATGAATACATTTCAGCTATGATTCTGTAATAATTTATTTTGAACATCCTAATTATCCAACACTAAAATGATTGACGTTGTTCCTGCCTAATCTTTTGACATGATTATACAAATCAGGTCTGTTTTTGCCACAAGGGAGGATGTGGTTTCACAATCCCTATTCCAGGAAGGGCAAGCATATACTATTTCTGTACAAGTAACATTTTAAATTCCAAATATATTGGTTTTAACCTAAGGATTTGATTTTAATGGGAACATTAAGCAGAAATTCAGCTGCTTCTCCTGCACCCCTTATGCCACCAGCCTAACTGATCCTTATTTCCTTAGCAGTTCTATGTTTCTTTCAGTCTCTGCAATTATCACTTCCTACTTCATAAAAGTAAATTGTTCTGCTTTTTAATATTTACATGTTTGGAGGTATGATTGGAAAGATATGTTCTTCATGCTGAGGGAAGCAATATCTTTGTGAGTGTCCCAGTTCCTGAGCTGTCTTGCCATAGCAAAATAGAAGTTCCTGACTAGTAGGTAAGGATTGTATAGGGAAATCACTCTCTGGAACCTCATGTAAATCAGCATGCAGTTTTATTTGTACAATCCTGATTCTGATACAAAAACAAAAACAGCATGTAGGTAAATGTAAATGTTAGACAATATACTATCATCTAATATGCTATATTGAAAATAATCATGTGAATAATACATCAGAACATGGCTAGCGCTGGAATAGATCGCTGAAATCCCCAGATTACTCATTACCTGCATTGTGTCTGTTCTCACTTCACCCACTGCTCTGTGCAGCTGCCTATTCTTCCTTTGTCAGTTTTTGTGGCCTTTCTGACCCTTCTCGTTACATGTACATAAGTGAAGACAAAGAAGCAGACAGACAGTTACAATCCATATTTTACTGGAATACGGGAAGCAATTATGGCTAAGCCAGTTTTGTGCTGGTTCTTATCTACGTTTGTAGATCCTATAACTGATAGCAAGTGTGTGCTTTCTCTTCTACCCTATTTTGTTTTGCATCATCCATTGACTTGTTAAGGAATCAGTATTTTCCTGATATTCTTTACTATATACACAACAGCTATTCATATTCAACTATTTTATAATGGAAATTGTCTAGAGACAAGTGCTAGCTTGTGTTCCCTTATTGCAAATCAGATACTTCCAACAGCAAATTACAATCCCAGACTTTATCAGTAAATTAAAAGGAGTACTGTGTCTGCTTAAAGTGATTATGTCATGGGTAAAAATTCAGCCCTACGCCTGCAACTTGTGCCTGCACCCGAATGAATGGAATACGCTCGGGTGCAGGCACATGTAGCCGATATACACATGAAAACACGAGAGAATGCAAAGTCTTGCGTTTTCATGCGTATATCGGCTACATGTGCCTGCATCCGAGCGTATCTCATTCATTCGGGTGCAGGCACAAGTAGCAGGCGTAGGGCTGAATTTTCGGCAAGCGTTTTTCCGCTTGCCGAAAATTTCAGCCCTACGCCTCGTGTGGCATCAGCCTTACACTATATCTTGTGCCCATCTATACAGGTATGGTGGGAATTGGAGTCTTGGCTGGAGTAAAACTGACTACTGGGGTTGGGGAAGGGGTCAGCATCAGGTCTGCTACCTCTGATTCTGTGATATTTACATATTAGTTTTATTCCATAGTTATACCAAACTGCTAATATAAGCACAATATTGCAGACTGGAACAGTTCTCGCATTCTGAGCATCTCTAAAGGTTTGTAGGATTTCTAGAAAGAATTACAGTTTTTTTTTACATCTTAAATGAATCTCTTTTATTTTAAAACATATTTTTGTACTGCTGTTGTATCCTACATGTTTAAGAGGTCCAGGTCAGGTACCTGTTATCCAGAATGCTCGGGACCTGGGGTTCTTTGGATATAGGGTCTTTCTGTAATTTGGCTACCCATACCTTTATTCCACCAAAAATCATTTAAACATTCATTAAACCCAATGGGATTGTTTTGCCTCCAATAAGGATTACTTATATCATAGTTGGCATCAAGTACAAGGAGCTGTTTAATTACTACAGAGAAGTAGGTAATCAATATTATATAAAATATTATATAAAATGGAGTGTATTTAAGATGGTCTTCCTGTAGTTTGGAGCTTTCTGGATAATGGGCTTCCAGATAACAGACCCCATACCTTTATTGATATTGTAATTTGGAATCTTTATCTAAGTATTTCCCATAGTGCTATACATTTAAGGGACAATAACAGTGATTTCCAAACCAATAGAAATCAAAAAGCATCCTGTAAAAACATTTAGTGCACATTATTATGCCATCAAGAACCGTCCATATCTAAGATGTTCCAAAAGTCAAAGCAGTAAAACAGCAGCCATCAGAACCTGTTCGTTCTGCCTGATTATTTTTGTTTGATATGGCACAAAGACAACGGACCCTCCTGATCATATCATAATGCCACACTATTTATTTAGACCTAGTTACACAAAAATAACAGTTGTTGAAGAACTGTTATACAGAATTCATTCTTACAGAAGAAATGTATTACAAAAAGGAATGATTAATTGTTTTAATAACAAGTTCAAACTGTAAGCCTGGGTATTAAAACAATTGGATAAATGACTTTGGAAATGCAGCCCAATATTCATTTTGTTAGAAGCTGCTCAGAGACATCTAAGGTAAGGATATAAAAAATGTCACATTAATTATATAATTTATTATTTCATTGAATCCAGGCTTAAAGGAATACTATCCTTTCAGGCTGAGGAGTAACCACAAGGGTTGCAACTGTGCTGGTTACACCTGCTAAAAACATAATTTTTCTCCACAGAAACCTGGAGTGTAAAGGGGCTGTGTTTGGGAATATGTTTTGATAGACGGGTAGGAATCAATAAAATTTTGGTGACTGGGATTGTGTGTTTGGGTAAATAATTGTATTTTATATATTGCACAGACTTCAATTTTAATTACGTAGGGGCTCACTTATGGCCCATATTTATCTCTCAGATTTTTTAATGTCACAGTATCCAGTATTGTCTTTCACCGTGGTGCTGTTTTCCACAGTTTCTTGCCTATGTACAACAAGCTCCCCAATTATTATTAGGGAATAATATGATTTATATGCTCTCAGGTTGTGGAATGCCCTTCCTAGTGATGTTGTAATGTCAGATTCTGTTAATGCCTTTAAGAGGGGCCTGGATGAGTTCTTGAACAAGCATAATATCCAAGGCTATTGTGATACTAATATCTACAGTTAGCATTAATGTTGGTGTATATGGTTTATGTATGTGAGTGTATAGATTGGTCAGTATAGGTTTGTATGTGCTGGGTTCACTTGGAAGGGTTGAACTTGATGGACTCAATATAACTATGTAACACTAGGCTCTGTGTTTGCCAGATATCTCTCCTAAGTAGAGATTAATAGAATTTCACTGGTGCAAGAATATTTTCAGTCCCTATTATACAGAAGAAGTGCTTAATATGCCATTTAGAGGCAGATTTATCAAAATGTGAGTTGAGAGCTTAATAGATAAAAACTCACCCATGATCTATTTATTCCTATGGGATTTTTAGAAGCGTATTTACAAATGTGTGAATGTCAGAACTCACCATTTGATAAATAAGCTTCTAAAAATCCCATAGGAATGAATAGAACATGGGTGAGTTTTTATTTGTTAAGCTCTCAACTCACATTTTAATAAGTCTGCCCCTAAATGTGCACCTACTGTATTCCTTTCACCCACAGTTGCTCTGCCATTGGTAGGTTTATCACCAATTTCCAAGTTTGTGAATTGGAGCGTTTTTTTTCTAGTTTGAAAAAACTTACATTAATTATTAATATAGAAAACTCCTTTGAATAAAAAAAAAACTTGAATACCTCAAATTTGTGAGTTTACAAACCTGACAAAATAACCTTAAATAGAAAATATGGTTTTGTACTTACTAAATATTGGACCTTGAAATTTTTGAATCATAATTCAAATTTTGGGAGTTCCAAAACTTGAATTGTGGAAAAAAATGGACTTTGATCGTTGATAAATTACCCCTTAAAAATTCAATACAACTTGTTTAACAGCATAAATAAACATGTTAGAAAAGGTGTTTGATAACCGCTTGGAGGAACTTGGAGGAGAAAGTAATAAAAAGCTTCACAAAAATAACCAAAAATCCATTGATGCCAAAAATGCTTTAATTTCATTTGTAAAGATTGTGGATATTAAAGATTGTATAATTTGCATTCAAATCACCTAGTTGAGATCATCTAGGAGATCAGCTAAATAAGGGCTCTGGCACACGGGGAGATTAGTTGCCCGCAACAAATCTCCCTGTTCGTGGGCGACTAATCTCCCCGAGTTCCCATCAGTTGCCATCCCACCGGCGAAAATGTAAGTCTCGCGAGGCAACTTCGGCGATTTGCCAAAATCGCCTGCGCAGCGTGTGCCATCCCACCGGCGACTTACATTGTCGCCGGTGGGATGGCAATTCGGGTAGATTAGTTGCTGGCGAACAGGAAGATTTGTCGCGGGCGACTAATTCCCCGTGTGCCAGAGCCCTAAAGGGGAAAAAATATTCAGTAGGTCTGATTTATTTGAGAGAACCATAAAATTTCAGTGGCAAATAGCACCAGATATTTTTATGCTTGTCTGGCTCTAGATAAGACAAAAATGCCTAAATATACTCCAGTTCAATAAAATGCCAGGGCAGATGGACTTCAGATAGTTACTCAGTGAGCTTAGTAGTAAGTCCACTTTTTTTTAATCTTCAAGGACACTTTGATGCTTTCAGTGCTGTGTGCCAGAGGTATCAAAGATATGAAAAATTGGAACTCTGATTCAGCCAGAAACATGTAGGATTCACATATTCAGTGGGGGAACTGCCATCAAAAATAAAACATGTCAAACTTATTTTCTAGCCAAGAAGGAAGTTGAGATCTATACCAGGGGGATGCTTTTTATAGATCAGAAGTACATCAGGGCAAAGCCATTGGTGGGGGCTACAGGGGATATAGCTGTAGTGGGCCCATCATTGCTCAGAGCTTGAGAGTGATATTTAGGGTACTCAAAAAAATTGATTGTATTTTGCCAATATATCCTCTGATGTAGATCATAAGCATAATATACAGACAATTATTAGATACTCACCTGGTTACTTTTTATTTAAAAATTACTTGAAAAATAGTTATAATGCATTGAAGCAAAGCAATATTATACTGTGAAGGAATTCAATTTATATTTCCATGTGACAGCAAAAGATCCCAGTTATTCCATTATTTCCCATGCTGTGCAATTGCAAACGTTCCTCCTGTCTCTCACCATCCTTACGGCTATGTGACTGGACTAAAAATGTCCAAAATATTTTTTATTGTTGCAAAGTAGCCACCCTGACATCCACATGTGCATCTGGCGCTGAGGAGATAATGTTTAACAAGTACAAATTATTCTCAGATTTCCTCTCTGGCAGGTTGACATATTTTCTTGCAACTAAAAATTCAATACTTTTTCTGACAATGCAAATGAATTTTCCACTTGCTACTGGTAGAGAGACTATAGATTTTTGTTTTGTCTCTTATTACCCAATATTTTATAGTAAGGTATTGGTGTGGTCAGATAAATAAAATCTTACGTGTTCACTGAAAAATATTCAGAGGCAAAATATAACAGTACTAAGATTAAATGTATTCACAGGACACCTGCTGTACACAAACACTGCTAAAATAATATATTTATAGAAGATCATTCTCACCTCAGTTCTGGTTTAGTACTATAAAGGATGCCATACCTCTAAAGATCTGCTTGTTTGGTGGGGTCACCAATGCTCAGGGATGCTTTAGGGTACCAGTGGGCCTAGGGCAAAGATCTCATTGGTGGGCCTCAAGAGCTATCCTAAAATATTTGTAAAGGACAACCCTCAAACAAAAGAACTTGAATTTTTATTGCAGTGAATAAAGAAATAGCCTATAGTTAATAAAGTAGACATGAGGTCCAGATTTGCTGGCCTGGATCAGCAGCAAAAGTTAAAGCAGTTAAAAGGTTTCATGGTGGACCCCAAGTCCAAGTGGGCAATTGCCCCTTTTGCCCATTTATTAAAATTACCCTGCAAATGCTCTGGACCAGGGATTTTCCAGATTCTGTAGGAGTCTGTGGATTCTATAAGAGATAGCCTTCCTGTAATTTGGAGATTTCTTGATAATGAGTTTCTGTATAAGAGATCTTATACCTGTACCTACTGTATTTATGTGTATATGCCTAGTGTTATGGTTATTTGGTTACATTAGTATGCAAAGGGGCATATTTATTATAATGTGTAAGCAAGCAGCACCAGTGATGTTGCCCATATTAACCAATCAGATCTTTACTTTTGCTTTTTGTTATGGGCAACATCAAGGGTAATGTTTGCTTACACACTATAATTAATATGCCCGATATTCTGCTTCAGGCATTGCAGCAGACATGTAGAAAGTTACTTTTAATGCCTATTGGTTTGAGTATTGGGACATTTTACCTGACCCATTGTCTTTGTTAATTACCTCCTTGAATTCTTGGCTTAGGTTGGTACAAGGGTATTTCTGAACCTCTTGCCAACTAAGGTGCTGCTCTCACTCACCATTGCTAGTGTAAAGAGCTGCAAGCTCTCAGCTCCATAGGAGCTTAATTTTCCAGTTAAAAAGAACTCTTTGACTCCCGTGGTTAATGCAGCCTGGGGCAAGTTTCCAACCTTGTCTCATGGCGAGATTGGCACATTTGATATAGCAGGTTATGGGTAAATGATTGTGATAGCCAAAAGTGTGGATGCCAGTGACTGGTAGGAAGGCATGGCAGGTCCCTCAGCCCACACCTGTTATCTGCAAGAACAAGAGAAAAAATAAACTATTTACTGGAATTAAGGAAACCACATTAAAGATGATATTATTGGACAAATTGTACTTGAGCCTCTTAGACAGAGTCCTTGTAAAGCACATGTTTACATCAAAGTAATTTTGTTTTTATTTTTGTTTAATACCTTTTTATGTTTTCACTTTAGTCTAAGCCATTAATGTATTTGCTGAGATTGAACTTGTTTATGTGCAAATTAAAACAACTTATAGGCATTATAGCTAACATTTTTACAAGGTTATGCACTTTTCTTACACTGCTTCCTCCAGCTTAGTTAAGGGTCATGTTTGCTACTAATTGTTCTTCCATATGTCAGCACCATCCTCTAGGTCTTTTCCATTTGCTCTCGTTGAAGTAATTATGTTTCCATATTTGGCAAGTAGCTAATGGCAATGCACAGTAGTACATCATTATTAAGAGGCAGAATTACAGTCCTTTACTGAACATAAACACAGAGGGGAGGTAAAAGAAAATCATTGTATTTAGCATGGCTGATTTCCAGAGCTGAAATTATATTTCTTATTTTTAAACAGTTGGTTAATATTATTGGTAATAGGTACATATCCTAGGATACTCCGGGGAAAACTGCCTTATACAGCATAATATTTTAATATGACCCGAATGTGCAGTTAATTTGGCAATTTAGGCAGTGGGTTAAATTGGACAGATCTAATTATTAGGCACCTGAGCCAACTATTGGGTGGCCAAACATACCCTTTAGTAAGTGACACCCTCATAACCCACAGGAGTCCTTCGCTAAAGCCACCTTATCTAAATAATATCGGAATGACCCCCCAAGCAAATGTATTTTGGGAGGAGTTATTTTTGTGCCATACATGGGCCAGCAGGCAACTGACTCAAGTAAGGGCACCGCAGATAGGATCATTTTACATAACCATTTACTGACTCCCGAGTTTGGACACTCACATGGTCTGTTGGTAGTCAAAACAATGAATGAATGGCAAGGCCCTATTTATTTAGGCTACACAATGACCATGCACCCCTTAAATATGATTAATCATAGGAACATAATGATTAAGCAAATTATTTTGGGCACAAATGTGGGTTAGATGTATATATATATATATCTGTGTATTGATATATCTGAATATATACTTTATAGATAATGTACTATGACATATGCAGTTTTAACTACTAAGTATAAGGTTTACTTTCTATAATTTTCTAAGTTCTTATTTTACGACACTTTAGAGCACTTTTTGGATATTGGTATCTGGAAAATTGCACAATTGTATAATCAGTTGACTACTCTTCTATCAAAAATAATATTGTCCGAATGAAGCTAGATTTAGAAGAAGACTATACCCTTTAACCAACCCAACCAGTTCATATCCATAAGTCTTATAAATAGGGGTATTTTCTTTTATACAGTCATATTTAATTCAAATGTTTTAAAATCAAAAGCAAAAAGCAGTTATAGCATCATTTATATTAACAAACAATATGTAAGAATCCAAAAATGACAGCATCTAATCTAACCAATTATTTTATTTCACTTGGTCTACCAAAGGCATTGAGAAAGTACTGGAACAGTTAGTTGATGTTCAATAAACTGCTCTCATTTTGTAAACTCTACACTATAAATTGTGCAAAAAAGCAAATGCTATGATTACCTGAGCCCAAATATATTCCTTTTTGTACTTTGTATACTGCATTTTCTTGGGGATGGTGTGCTATTCTCAACAATGATTCAGTGCATCCCAAAAGCTTTACCTATATTTCAATATTTCTATTCAAGGAAAGTAAAGAAGAGCAGTAATTGTAGCAGAGAAGGCTTGTGACAATGACTTTGCAAAGTAGGAAAATAGGCCTTTATATTGATTGAGCTAGCCACCTGTGCATCAATCACACCTTTATTTTACTGTCAAAACACAATATCAAAATTGCCTTTATGCATAGACCAGCTTTGTTTCTGTTTTAGACAGTTTTATGCCAAGATATATAGGCATATCTTCAGCTACTATTCAGCTTATTCCTCTCTGCTTTGGGGACCTGCAGAGTATTAAACTTGAAATGAACATGTGTCCCTCTGGTATCTCTCCAAATGTGAACAGTGATTTAAATGAGGCTGGAGCAAGTCGTCTTGTGTGAAAATGCAGCAAGATTAATTATTTCTCCAGTCTATAAATTTGCTTGGGATATCAAGCCTGGTGCTGATTTATTTTCCTGAGTGCAATTAGTAACTCTCACTGTACTGTTACAAACATAATTGGTTATGTGAGTCTGATTCAGCGCTAAATCTCCTTACTATATATATCTTGAGACAAACTGGAATGCTTTATTGCTTAACAAGAGATCTAATAAAATAACTGAGTACAAAGGAAAGGTGTTTTTGCTGAGCTTAGAGTTACTTCTGAGTAAACTGGTAGTTTTATTTTGGAACATTTTCAAAATATCAAGATGTTAAAGCACAGTATAGTTAAACAATGGGTATAAACCTGTTGATTTATGACCAAAACTGTGTACAAAACAAAACTGCATGCAATATATTTTTCTCATTATTTCTTTCTGTTAATGGTTACAAAGTTAAAGGGACCAGGTCCCCTTTATAAAATAAATTAAAATTGCCATTTTTAAGGCCTCTTGATAAAGCATGTAAGGGTTTAAAATTGCCACACGCAAGCCCTAAGGACAGGGGTCTGCTTCACCTTTTGTCCTTTTGAAGCCGATGTATCCACTCAATTGCCTAGCAAACCTATGCAGCTCTGTACCCCCTTTTTGCCCTCTTACTTGGGTGTCAGTCACATGCAAGGATGGAAGGGTATTGCAGATCATGGGTGGACACATTTGATATGAGAAGTCTATTGGTGCAAACAGATACATTTAGTACCTCTAAAGCAAATACTAATCCATAGACAACAGAAAGTGACTATGGGAAGTGGCACTAACCATGCAAGTCATTGGTTTTTCTCATGGGTGAGGCAGTGCTTTCTATAGGTAACAAATTTAATTCACATGGTCTAATGACACACCAAAGACCATTTCTAATATATATATATATTAGAAATGGTCTTTGGTGTGTCATTAGACCATGTGAATTAAATTTGTTACCTATAGACACTACCTATAACACTCTACACCATTTCACATTATTAGCACTTGTGATGTGCCTGAAGTACGGTTGTATTGTGACACTGGGTCCAAATACTGTTGTTTGTGCTGTCTAAAGCTTCTTATTATTGCTAAACTAGCTTCTTAGAATTTAAATAGGCAATTAGTTGCAACTTTAACTTAGTTAGCTAGTACAGTTAATTTGCACACAATTCTATTATTTTAAAAAAAGGCTAAGTTTCTTGCTCTCATTGTTTTTATGAATTCTTTCAAATTCAGATATACTGAGCAAGCATGATTTCTAAGTCAGCATCACCTGTAGTAAGTCTTTTTTATTGTATTACCAATGTGGAAAGAGGCCATCTGACATTTACCATAGCAGTCACCTGAAAAGAAAGAAGACATTCTGGCACCAAGAGGATTCAGAAATAATTCTGAAATAGTTATTATCTCATTGCAGTGATTATTAGGGCATTTCTGGGATTACTACCAAGATGAGGTTCTTTTTTCAGTGTAGATATTCGGCGATATCCTTCACATGTTCAGGTGGGACTATAATGCGAAAAACAGAATTAATTTTGCTCACTGATCCATGCATTGATCCTGAGCATGAATACGATCCATATAAAGAGATTATTGGTTTCCTTTTTAAAGTGTTTCTTCTGACTTCTTCCCTGAGAGGAAGTAGCTCTAAGTATCTCCTTTCAACACTGCAATGTTTAGCAGGGATCAAGACTTAAATACCCCTGATGCTATCCAGACTCCAACAAGATTAAGGTAGCTCTGTCATTTCTACCACAGGTACTAATAGCATCCTGTCAGAAAAAGTTAAGGGCACAAACCAAAGCAGCACTACTAGATCAGCGTTTTTCAACCGCTGTTCGCGAGATGTTGCCTGGTGTGCCGTAGGTGAAGACAAGACTCCCCCGGTCCCCTCTGGGACACCTTCCACTTCCTGGATCCCTGATGCCCGGAAATCGTCACTGCCTGTGACGTCATCCGGCATCGGATCCAGGAGGGCGGAGCAACCAGAGAGGAGAGGCAGCACTATCCTGCCCTGGCACAACCCGACCGGGGGGAGCAACTGCCCAGGCCCTGCCCCGACAAACCAGATCCACCAGGGGCCAGGCCCATGCACAGCCGCCCTACTCCCCACCAGAGGACAATCCCAGGACACCCCTGGATGCCGCAGCCTGACATGTAAGAAAACAATTAATAATAATATATTTATAATATAAAATTTTTGTGTGTATAAAAAAAAAAAAAAATCAGTGGGGGGTTGGGTTTGTGGAGAAAATGTCCCGGAAAATACTTTCTTTGTGTTTATTTGATTCCTATTCAAGAGAATTACTTTATATATAGTCAATATAGGCACAGAGTTAAATTTTTTAACATTTTCTAATGGTGGTGTGCCTCGTGATTTTTTTCATGAAACAAGTGTGCCTTTGCCCAAAAATGGTTGAAAAACACTGTACTAGATGACATGACATGTAGAGCATGCTTCTCCACAAGGCTGGGCCATCTGTGGAAAACTTGTATTTGCTGGCAAGCTGTTCTAGTGAACAGTGATGTTGTATGTATTATATATTATAAGCTTTAAGTCAAATGTCATTGCTGGTTTACAGTGTGAAGGCAAGTTTTTCTTCTAGCCCTATGATGACCATCTTTATTTCTACCATCAGTTGCAGTCATCGAAACTACTCTATTACATCACTTCACCATACCTGAGAATACTGATGCACACCATAATGAGCAGCTAGGTATGTGAAGGAGGTGCACTTCAACATCACATTTGTTATCACCATGGGTGGAGTGAAATGTGTAAGGTACATGCGCACAAGGAGAATCAAATGGAGGATTGTGTAAGGCAGATGTCCCAAACCTTTCTTACTCGTGAGCCACAGTCAATTGTAAAAGGACTTGTAGAGCAACACAGGCATCATACAAATTCATGTAGGTGCCAAATAAGGGCTAAGATTGACTATTAGGCAGCCTCTATGCACACTACAGCTTACAGGGGGCTTTATTTTGTAGTATATCTTGTTTGTATTCAACCAAAACTTGCCACCAAGTCAGGAATTCAAAAATAACTCCCTGGTTTGGGGGGGGTAGAACAAACTTTATTTTTTTTAATTAGTAATTACTATTCCACTTGAAATTCTTAGGAGAAGCACAAATGTTTTTTATTAGATGTTTAGCACCTTGATAAATGTGTTTACACTCAGTTCAACTTGTCCACCTGGACCAGATTTTCACTAAGAAGCTGTGTTAATATCCTGAATATAATCATGAGAAAATGTGGGGTTATGTAGTAACATGGTCAGATGGTCTTCACTGCACTGACCCCTTTCATCTAATAAGATGTTTTTCATTATTGAAACTGCAGTATACTGGAATAAATGACTATTGGTTGCCACTGGTTACTAGACCATAATATTGCCCATCTAAATGCAAAACTTCCAGATATATAGGAAAGGTTCTTTACCTGTGTTTTCTGACATGATAAACATTGAAATTGTAACAAAGAATGGAGCCTGATCAATAATAATGCACAGACAGGTTCTTAAATAAAAGACATTTTAAATCCATCCGATGTTCATTGCAGCAGAGCTGGATCAGAGCATTCTGCAAATGGAGCATTAGTCTAAAATGAGAGAAATAACGGGCTGCAATTGTCTAGACAGGACAAAACACCTGTGAAGATTCCTGCTGACTACAACAAAAGCAGTGGATTGTTGGGGATTTTAGAGCCAGAGTATGTTTGTTCATCAGTTCCTTTTCATGTGGAAATCCAGTCACATTGGGAGGGGTGTGGGTAGAAAGTGTAGCGAGAAGTACATTACCACAATTTGCATAGTAAGTCAGTAACTCCTGCTAAACCTTGACCCTGACCTGGGTGACCAAGAAGACTGTGAGTTCCCCCTCCTCTACCTTGTTGTGTCAGTCTTGTAACCCTTTGAAATGGTAATGTGATAGACAGTTAACTACTGATTAATAGCTTGGAGGAAGTGTCATTGGCTTTGAACCCTGTTTAGATCCTTTCTCCACTTCTTACCTTGGGCTGGAGAAATATCATAACAGATTATACATGGTGTTAACTCTTTGCTACCACAATGGCTTTGGCTTCTATTCAACAATTTAGCAACAAATGTGCATTACTGATTTAACTAAAACCAATGCATGACTATATATACAGACACAAGCACTATCACAGAGAGTTTATTATGGGTTTTTTTAAATGTCTTGTGCTTTTTGTTGGCTTGTGGTCTAGTTAGGAGATTAATGAGCTGCTAAATACAATTCTGTGCACATCTCAGTACATGATGTATGCTTTATTTCATGTAAATGAATCATGTGGCTTAGATCTGATTTCTCCATAGTCACATTATGCTTCACTGCCACCAATACACCTAGTAGAAATGTATGTAGGAATGAAAGGCTTTTAAGCAAATGCTAATTAAGCCAGACTGCAGCCATTATAAAAGTGTGCAAGCACAAAACACTCGTTAGGGCTCTGGCACACGGGGAGATTAGTCGCCTGCGACAAAACTCCCTGTTCGTGGGTGACTAATCTCCCCAGATTGCCATCCCACTGGCGAAAATGTAAATCGGCGGTGGGATGGCATACGTGGCGGCACGATTTTCGCGCAAGTTGCCTCGAGAGGAAACTTCGCGATTTCACTGAAATCGCGTCGCCGCGTATACCATCCCACCGGCGGGCGACTAATCTTCCCGTGTGCCAGAGCCCTTAGATAAACTTCATCTCATTAAGTGGTTCCCTTAAACTCTCCAAATTATTAAGCTTCTGGCTATGTACAAGTTCTTCTACATTCTTTTGGTGGACATGTTTTCTAACATACATATGGACAGACACTGGTGCGGATGTTTTGTAAGGCTGCCACTTTTTTTTAAAGGTTTCTTACTGGTATACCTTCAGAATGAATACTTTACCAACAGATAATTTATATCAATATGTGACCTATTAGCAAATCTTACCATCTTGGCCACCATTTTGTAATCGTCTGTGTGCTCCTTCAGATCACCTGACAGGAAATGCAGCTCTACCTATAACAGGAAGGAATGTGGGAGTAAAAGACAGAGCTGATGTATCGTATGTGCCATTGGTTTGTGGATTAGCACAGTGAATCGTATGGTTTTTTTTTTGTTTTTTTTTGATGAAGCAGTGTTTTAAATATAGGCTGTTATATATTTTTAAATAAACCTTCAATGTTCAGGGGTCAAGTTTCCCTTTAAGAATACGTCTTTATTCTTATTTATTGGATACATTCACCAACTCAGCACCCCTAAATTGGTTGCAAACCACCTTTAGTTGATCGAAATAATAAACAACAGTAATTCTTTTGAGGCACATTGGTTTCATAGTTTGTAATCATGAACAAAAATAGACTATGGAGTTTTAACTGTGTTTTGCTCCAGCGTGGAGCTGTGTGAAAAAACACTTTTGCAAATTAATTCTATAACATTTTATATATTTTTTTTCTGCTTCACAAACATACTATACAGCTTTAGCAATTTAGAACACTGAAATTATAAATTAAAAGTTATAGTTCAAAGACTAGAAATATAACTGTTACAAAAAAATGAACTTGTGCGCTTATTCGCTTATGATTGTCCTAACAATCATTTTGATTCGTTGGTGATAATGTCAGTGTAAGGAAACGTTATAGCTAAGAACAGGGGTCCCCAACCTTTCTTACCTGTGAGCCACATTCTATTAGAAAAAGACTTGGGGAGCAACACAAGCATGAAACATGTTCCTGGGGGTGACAAATAAGGGCAGTTATTGGCTATTTGGTAGCCCTATGTGGACTGTCAGCCTACAGAAGGCTCTGTTTAGAAATACACCTGGTTTTTATGCAACCAAAACGTACCTCTGAGCCAAGAATTCATAAATAAGCACCTGCTTTATCGCCACTGGGTGCATCCATGGGTTTGGAGAGCAACATGTTGCTCATGAGCCACTGGTTGGGGATCACTGGCTAAGAAAAACACAAGCCTAAATATGAATCTAGTATCTCACTTGGTAGTAGGTGAATTAATTAATGGATGAAATTGTAGCCATTCAACATTCTGTTGAGTATATATCCAGTGCAATACAGAAATAGAAAGGCAGTGCTTCCTGGGCTGAAGGATTTCGTTTCCCATAAGTACATGGTTAATAAAAAGCTTTACTTGCTTATTTTCAAGTAGTTTGTGTACGTAGTGGATTTCTGTATTTTTGTATGTTGCTGCAATTGCCATCTCGGTATCTATACACACTCTTTAGGCTTTTGTTCATTTAGCATTGCCAACATGATATGTGGAATACTGTATGCCACCTTTCAATTCTTCAGTTTCGCTGTGCTGAGTTTGTTGCTTGATAAATTGCCTCCCTGCTGGGAGAAGAATATGAAGGTGTCAAGAAAAAAAAATCATTTGCAGGTTGGAAGGCAATGCATAGACTAATGAGCTGACTCAGGAGGGTCAGAATAGGACATGCTTCATTATTCTCTGCTTTATAAACATAGCTGGGCCTAATGAACTACACTGCTATTCAAATGACATAATTGCTGGGTGCATATATTGCTATGGAGCATCTCTGTTTGGCATTGTGTGACAGTCGTGTATAAAGATTCCTGAATTGATGCACATTTGAAAGAGTGGTGAACACAGTCCAAGTAATGCATCAGGAAATCGTGCAATCCAGTACCAATGTTCATATCTAAAGAAAAGCCAAGGGCCAGTCATGATGAGGAGAAATACTTTGTTTTAAAAGCAGTTAGGAGCATGAAGGCTTTCTACCTGAAGATGATGCTGATGGGGGAGCGGGCAGGATGATATCAGGGGTGGAGCCAATGATGGGGGACTGATCAATGGTGTATGGAAGTGGAGTTATGATGTGTCATGCTGGGATTAGCTGAATTTTTTAGTCAATCAGGCAGCAGTTTGTCTAGTTTCAGACTTCTGAAACCCCAGACGGACAGTTTTGAACCATACAGACCCTTTAGAAATTGACGTAGCAACCCTAGGAAGTTGCCTGTGGGTCAATTATCAGTTATTTATGGTGACATTTTAGTTGCAATCCTAGATATTTTTTGAATTGTAGCTTAAAGACTGATACAACATTGTACAATATCTATAAGATTGTCATATGCTAAGAGGGGCCCTGACCAAAGGTTGCAAGGGAGGTTTAAACTGAAAAAATCCAATAACCATATATCTATGATATTGAATCAATTCTGGTGAGAATATGACCTGTTGGTTCCCTTGAATGCATTGTTACTCAATCATTGTAGCTATAATCCATCAGAAGAAAAATTGCTGTGGGATCCATTTACCTAAGTAAAATTAGTTTCCAATTTAATTTTACTATTAATTGTCAATAATTAAAGTGCACCTGTCACCCAGACATATAAAGCTGTAAAATAAAAGTCCTTTTCAAATTAAAAATGAAACCCAAATTCCTTTTTTTATTAACACATCCAAACCCATTATAAAGGCAATTAAAAATCCCAGCTGTCAATCATATTTTGCCTGCTCCACCTCTAGGCGGGGGAGACAATTACTTTATCTTTCCATTTAGTACTGCCCTCCTCACTTCCCCCCTCCCTCCTCACCATCTAATTGTGTAGCCAGTGCATGGCTGATACAAAGCTTGCAATCTTCTTCTACAAAATGAAACCTGCCTGCTTGCTGTGATTGTGTACTTTCAAGACTGAAGGAAACAAAATGCATATTCTTTATATAGTGTAAACCAAGTTTACTTTGTTTGACAAACACAATAGAAATAAATTTGGAAATATTTTTTAGCGTGACAGGTCCCCTTTAATTTTATAATACATTGATAGGTTAAAATTGTTAATATCGTATTTTGGTAATCCATGTAAACTATTCTTTAATGATAACAGTGGCGCTAGAAAAATCACAAGCAAAATAAACACCTCTATAGCAGAATATAGGGTATATTTTTTATTTTATGTTCATCAAATGAAGATACCAACAGCCAGCTGCATTGTGCAAATGTACAGTAAATGTATTGGATTTGTTATCTAGATGCCCATTATCCAGAAAGCTCCAAATTGCAGGAAGACCATCAACTCCATTTTCCCATAGACTCCATTTTAAGCAAATAATTCAAATTTAAAAAAATATTTCGTTTTTCTCTGTAATAACAAAACAGTCACACATATTTGTTACTAAATAAGATATAATTATATTATAATAATCTTTATTGTAGGCAAAACAATCCTATTGGGTTTAATGTATGTTTAAATTATTTTTTAATAGACTTAAGGCAGGGATCCCCAACCTTTTATACCCATGAGCCACATTCAAATGGAAAAAGTGTTGGGGAGCAACACAAGCATGGAAAAGATTCCTGGGGGTGCAAATAAGAGCTATGATTGGCTACTTAATAACCACTATGTGGACTGGCAACCTAAACTTGCCTCCTTACCAGAAATTCAAAAATAAGCACCTGCTTTGAGGCCACTGGGAGAAACATCCAAAGGGCTGGTGAGCAACATGTTGCTTGTGAGCCACTGGTTGGGGAACACTGACTTAAGGTATAAAAATCCAAACTACAGAAAGACCCTAGACCCCAAGCATTCTGGATAGCTTCACATCGTCACTTTTACTTACTCTTCATGTATGCCAGTTATGTTCAATAGAGTTGTGCCAATCATGGTTTTGTCCCGTATTTTGTTTCCTTGTCCAATGATTTCTCCTTGGTGAAATCCTATGAATGAGATTAAATTCTGTCCATTATTTGTTTGTTTGATTCCATGGTGATTCAGCATGTATGAATGTATAATGCTGTCTGACATTTACGGTTTTACCACTGCCCTCCTATACTGCTAGGCTGGCTTAAAACTTATAAAAGATTCATTTTGTAGTTTAGCATTCCGCCAGAACCCTGATGCATTCATATTTAATATGGCAACTGAAGTAAGATTGACACCTGGGCACAGAGCAGTAATAACTGTTAATAGTATGTAAGTGTCCACTTTTGCTTCTTTTACAATTTTTAGTTATGTATGAGACCTATATGTATGACCTATATGTATCGGCAAGTGGAACCTTTTGTTTCTCATTTTTAAGAGACAAATTGCATGTGTTTCATAAGGGCTGCCATAGGTGGATGGTGATTGCTGCTCATTGATCCAGTTAATACATTTACATATCTTGCATTATTATGCTTATGTGAAACACTTCCCTGCATCAATCCCCACAGCTCATTAACATGTCAGAGGCCCAGATGTTTCAGTTCAGTGTGTTTTATTTCTTGAAACAGAGATAATACAAATTTCAAGCAGTTCCATTCCTTGTGTGCAAAAAAAAAGTAGTGGAATAATTCCCAGTTATTTTTCATCCTGCAGTGTCCCAGACTCAAGGGTAAGGCCCCATATAAGTCAGTGCTTCTGTACTTAGCCCTCTAAAGATGTACAAGGTGTGCAGATATTTACAATATGCATTTATTATAAGCGTCCCTGAATTTTCAAGTGATCTGGTAACCTTACTTAAATATAAATATTACAGTATTATTTATTCATTTTTAAACTGTGGAGTCCACCCCTGCATTTTGACTTACATAAATAAGCTAGTGTACTCTGGTTCCAGTTTAAGGAGAATCTAAATTTTCATGATTAGACAACATTAAGGCCCATAGCCCAAGGGCGTATATTCGCTGATGGTATTAACACCCTGTATCTCATGAGCATTACTGTTCACTAGATTATTCTGGACAGTCTTGAGAGTTTGGTGCCTAAAGGAATTATCATGCCCTTGCAACAACAGAGCTGGGGATGCCTGAAGAGGCTAGGGACACCAGAAGCTAAAACTCTTAAGGGGTTATGTAATAAAAGGCAGTAAGTTTGCCCAGGAGCAGTAACCCATAGCAGCCAATCAGCAGGTAGCTTTTACTGGGCACCTGTTTAACAGCAAACGTCTCATTGGTTGCTATGGGTTACTGCTACTAGGCAAACTTTCTGCCTTTTATTACATAGAGGGGTTTAAGTTAATCAATCCCTATTGCAAAATAACTCCTTTTCAGAAATTCAAACCATGACTTTTCATCCCATTTAATGCTATTCATTGAAAACCAGATCATGCGCAGAAGCCCTTCTGTATTCTGAATTTATGATACCCAATGATTGGCTAAGCGCTTTCATTGTAAGATTTTTGCTCAAGGCGGAAATCACCCTAAATAACAATGGCAATTTAGAATCATAGGAATAATAGTAGGAGCGAAAGCCTTTGTAAGATATGGGCAATAAAAATGCATTTTTGCTGTTTATAGCCTTAAGCTTGGACCGCACTGTATAAAATGCTAGCATTACTTAAGTACCCTGTAAGCAGAGTTGATTTTATCAGGGAAAAGTACAGCAGAGAAGAACCACCCACTGCTACTGAGGCAGGAAAGAATTAGCCATTACAGCCTAGGCTCGGACACATTCTTTATTCTGCATTCTGTTTGTACCACAGGAAAGAAAAGAATGTCTAAAGCTATTCGTCAAGCAGAAGACGCAGTAAAACACAGTAGACAGACACATATGCACAGGTAACCTGGGTGAACTTTTGCCTCTCTGGAATTGCCTATTAGTAAGCTGAAGAATAGAAAAGATATACAGACTCATTTCCTTATCCCACAATATAGAAATGTTTAAAGAGTGGCTAACTTTCTGTTGATGGGCTACAACTGTTATGGACATCCATCTCTCGAGAGCAGTATTTAAATGGTCTGAAACCTGAAAATACTTTCAGTTTAAATAGACTTGTAAGCAACTTTCCAGAATACATTCATAATAAGTGTCCAGTGACTCTAACATTATTTGTCAGTGTAATTATTTGTGTAAGTGTAATTTCTATTGAAAGCAGTATCTGTGCCTGGCTATTCTCAGTACTGCTGACTGTGACTATTGAAACACTTTAGCAGAAGCCTGCGGAATAACAAACAAAGAGCACTGTGGGAAATTAAGTCATGGCTGGAGGAGAACTGACTATTTCTATGTTGTTTCAAGATTCTTAACCAACAGTGCATTCAGAGCTGTCAGGAGTTGCCCAAATTGGGCTGCCTCCGCCGCGTCATCTCCAGAAAACTAGGTTCCCCAAGTTGACAGCTCTGTGCATGTATACTTAACATTTGCTTGCAGTTCATTTTCGGTTTCTAGGCAAAATTAGAATTTTGGTTTTGCAACTCTTTTAACTGCAGATATGTCTTAAACAGGGTTGCCATTTTTAAAAATGGACAGCCTGGTTTTTGAAGGGGCTGTTCAGTTCAAAACCACATGCCCAGTTCCTCCAGGTTAAAATAAATTAGCAATATCCCCTAATACATGAGGTGTGTGAAATTATAGCCCCAACGTCGCAGCCCGCTCACAAAGGGATATTTATTCGGACAAAGGTGGCAACCCTAGCCTTAAAGGAAATGTATTGTCCATTTCAGTGCCTTTGCTGGAAGATTTGGTCCAAGATTTTTTAACAATCATAAAGGGGTCATTTACAGCCTCAAATCCAGTGAGCAAAGTCCATATTTGAGCTCAGTTGCCATGTTTTTTCTCCTATAATTCAGCATTTTTTCCCAGAATTCAAGTGTTGTTTTGGTCTTTCCAGTGTTTGGCATGCTAGTAATGTATGCATCCTGTTCTTTAGGGCAAGTGTACTTTGTCCATTGGAGCAGGGTGCTGAGCGTATGGAGCGTATTTTCAGCAAGCCGGAAAACACTTGCCAAGAATACGCTCAATATGCTCAAAAATACCCCTACCTGTGCCTGCACCCGAATAAATGGAATGCGCTCGGGTGCAGGCATGTGTAGCCGATATCCACTGAAAATATGAAGTCTCGCATTTTTTTGCGGATAACGGCTACATGTGCCTGCACCCGAGCGTATTCCATTCATTTGGGTGCAGGCACAAGGTAGGCCGAATTGACAGTAGCAGGGCATATTTTCGGCAAGCGTTTTTTGGCTTGCCAAGAATACACCTGTGTGGCATTAGCCTGAACAGGAGGCAGAAAGGATTGAGTGCAATTATACAAAAGTGTAAGGAGTGTGTTTTGCCACAAGTACCAAATGAACAGGGTTTTATGCACCACTGACTGCGGGGAAATTTGCAAGACCACAACTGCACTTGTGGTCATAAATGACCCCTTATAGGTTAAATTGTTACTTCTGCTTCATACTACACATGATTATTGTTGAAGGCTGCCGCTAAAGTAGTAGTAAAACATGATTCTCTGGAAGTAATATCCATATCTACAGTAGTGGCTCGCCATCTGATTTGCACACAGTGCTACTTCTGCCTATGAAAAAAGCATGAGGATTGGTCACTATGATCTGGAATACAGTTGTTACTTGAATCATTTATTGATAAACCGTATAGTGTGAATATAGTGAGATGCTTACATCTCTGCTCGCTTACCCAGACAAGGCAATGTAACACAGCCTTTGTGAGAGCCTTGTTATCATGCAGAGTTGTAACTGTCAAACCTAAATATGGAGTCTTTCTGATGTACTGTCAAAGAGTGTCTGTGTCTTAAACTTGTTGGAGTTGAGCCTTTAACTTGTTTTCCGCCTTTGTAACTTATTCAAATCAGCCCATGCAACTTGCAGATTTTATTAGCTACTAAAGTGTTTGCTTAAAATTAGGAAAATGCAAAATACAGTCATGCTTAATAAATCTCAGAGCCTGTGCTATGCACATCATTATCGTAATAAACCATATATGCAGTATCCTTGTTATTATGCATTGCAGTGTTTGTCAGGCATACATCCAAAAGCTATCCTCCATTAGACATTTTCATCTGAGTTAGATAAACTATTGAATAGACGTAACTAAAACAGAGGAACTTTAGTTGGGATGCCTTATCTGGAAACCTGTTATCCAGAAAGCTCTAATTTTTTAAAAATGCCTTTTTTACTTTGCCTACCCCTTTCACCTTTCAAATAGGGGTCACTGACCCCAGTAGCCACAAAACTATTGCTCTGTGAGACTACAATTTTATTGTTATTGTTAATTTTTATCACTTATTTTGTTATTCAGTCCCCCTCCTATACTTATTCCAGTCTTTCACTCAGATAGCTGATGAAATATCAAACTGGAAAGCTGCTGAACTAAAAGCTATAATAATAACTGAAAAAGCATAAAAAACAAAGAATATCACTGTCTACATCATACTAAAAGTTGATCTAAAGGTGATCCAAATTGCAAAATGATTCCTTATAGTGTATAGTATATGTAGTGTTTTCAATCACCCTTGCGTTTTGTACAACAAACTTTCGAAAGTTTTGAAATAGTAATTTCTGGCTCTGCACATGGTTCTTTGTTTATAAACCACTGCATGAACTGAGGCAGGCTGCTGTAAGGACCTTGAAGACAGTGCCATCTTGGAGGTGGTGGTAGCTGAAGTGTTCCCCTATGTCAGTATGTGCACTTGCACGTTAAACAACTAAACAGGAGGATGGACAGACGCACAGGTGCCCAGCGCTACTATACAGAAGTTCAAGGAGGGTGGATATAATTAACTTGAATAGCATTAATTTGCCTAGCAACTGCATTCAGGCAGTGTCAGACTGTGATGCCAGGAGCCAACCAGAAAACCTTAGACCGTGGGCCCACTCTTCAAACTATTTTTCATCCACTTCTCACTAAACGTCTATATTTTCCTAGTTTTTTTTCTTTACGTACTATAATCTATTCTTCTTTACATTTAGTCGATTTGTTCCCATAGAGAAATAGGAAATGACCATGAATTAGGCCAAATGGTTAGAAGCAGGAGGGCCCAATGACACCTGGGCTCACCGGGAGGTCTTGACAATACATTTAGGGCTTTAAGCTCTGGTGGCATTACTCCCACTGGGTTTCATCAGTTGCAAAATCTTGATGCTTGGTAACAAGTATAGGGCAGAAGTTTTATATTATGTGAAGGAAGACCCATACTGTCCCTTTTGGCCCTTGCTTCACCACGACCAAAGACAACCCCTGTTCAAGATACAATAGTGCAAGTGGCTAAGGGATAAACTCCACGAGTGCTTTTGTCGGATGCTGGCAGATTGACAGAATGCATACTACAAGTCGTATGTAGTTCCATGGGTTAAAATATAAGAGGAGTGACACAAAAATCTGATGTGTAAACAACATGAATGGATTGCCACCCAACACAACACGCTGGTCAGGGAACTTCATCCAACATGATAAAATCTGATGGTACCTGACAGACTTTTTTTTCTCATTTAAATACATTGACTGCCAGATATACAGTAGATGCAGGAACAAAACACAACATCTGACTTTATATGATTCGACTTTACATTACAGCCTATGGAGATCAGATTTTGTGTTGTTGCATGGCAAGATCAAATAACATCTGACCCACAAAATCTCCTGTGCAGTTTAGCCCTAACACTGGATTAATCCAAAACAGTTTACTTTACAGTTTATTTCTCTACAGCCTACTCATATAGTGACATTAATGAACTGCAACTCCCAGAATCCCTCCTTTCAGTGGGAGTTGTTGAGAATTGTCATTTCATTGCAGCTGTAAGGCCTGTCTGGTTGAATAAAACATTGATAAAGAATGACACGTTATTCTTGCTAAGAGGAGTTCTAAACGAATCATTATAGAGAGAAACATGTATTTAATGTAAACGTTTGGGGCCAAATTGGCACTCACCAGGGTAGAAATACACAGTGGAGTGACAAAGTGACTTTCTTCAATTCTGATGATTTTCTACTCTGTAACTGCAGACTGTCTCTTCCTGGTATTGTGTCCCTTGTTTCCTGCTGGATCAAGTTCTTCTTTTTCATTCTCTTTTTTCTCTTTGCTAATGTTTTCCTCTGGTTGTTTTATTTTTGTTATTGTTCTTGCCACAGGCTTTTCATTCATTGTGCTATTAATCTCTAGCGTCTGTGTAATGTGTCTGGAATGTTTGGGGAGGGGGCGGTGGCAGGCACTGCCCTTCAGTGGCCCTCAGTGAGCCTGTGGCTCCAGGCCATTGAAAAATAGCCTGGTGGAAATCCACAGGTTGTGCTGCATTTCAAGATTGCTCCTGGTAAGACAGGTAAAAATAAAAAGAAAGACAAAAATAAACTGCACGCCAACAGTTTTGTAAAGTACAATTAAAAAAACTAAACTATGGACAATTCCCAAGCAAGCCACTTTTAAAGGAAAGTTAAATATCCTTTTGTGCTTTTATTCATCAGTGCCTTCTGCTAGCAGCCATATAGGTTTCTGGTCACCACATGCATGTTTAGATTTAATGATGCCTTCAAGTGCTGCATCCATAAGTTGCTAATGATGAGCTCTGCAAGTTAGGGCAGTAATGAGAGATCCTTCTGCTGCATTCCTTTTCACTTTGCCCAGGTGTCCAATTATGAAGTTTCCTTTTTATTCATTTTAGTGTGACAGAATATTCTTATATTCACTGTACTGCAGTGGAATATTTGGAAAACTGACAAACAACATGTAATGCATTTATGGCCAACAAGCTTTTATAAAACTGAAAGCAGGAAGGGAGATGATGGGATGGTTCTATAGCCAATGGCAACTGACAGATTTTTGTTTCGGTATAGAATATGTATTCTTATAACTATTAATATGTTATAGAAAGTGGTAACCTATGTCAATTTGATGTTTAATTATATCTTGTTTTACAACCTTCTATAGGTATGAGATCCATTATCCTGAAACCTGTTATCTAGAAAGATCAGAATTATGGGACTTATAGACTTAATTTTAAACAATTCAATTAAAAAAAAATCCTTTTTCTTGGAATTACAAAACAGTTCCCAACCAACTAGGGTTGCCACCTGTCCAGTTTTGACCCAGAAAGCCCAGTTTTCGGAAGGCCTATCTGGGTCAAAACCTCCTGCCCGGTTCTCCAAATTAGGAAAAACCGGCAAGAATCACTGAGATTGACACGCCGATTGTCACGTCACAGCCCTGACCAGTGATGTCATTGCCCCTTCTCGCCCCCGCCCCCATTAAGTTACGGCCTCGCCCCTTCCCTGCCCCACGTGACAACACCACCTGCTCAACGAAAAAAGCCGACAGAGGTGGCAACCCTATTCCCAACAAAGATATAATTAATCGTAAACATAAGTAAACGTAAGCATAAGTGTATATGGGCCTTAAAGTGAAATAGATAGAAATTATGTTAGTCTTTCTATTTATGTGCCCTGTCGTAACACTGATTTGTGGGAATGAATATGTAATGCCATTATAGCATGTAGTCAAACTGAGCACTGGGACTTCTGCTATAATTGTTTATCTCCAATATATTGGTGATGTTTCTAATATATTGTGTCCAAGGAATCAGAGAACATCTTACAAGTATTATTATAGGTATTATCATTTCCTTCAGACTAGGGTGTCTAATGAGTGTTCTTTATATAAAACCTTTGTTTTGGAGGATAGATTGTACTTTCAATATTTCCCTAGGTCCCTCGAACTAGTAAAACTGACTATGGACTTGAAGTTCTAATCTAAGGTTGGAAAGGGGCAAGGAGAATAACTGGTCATGTTTATAGTGTAAATTAACTTTTAATAAGACAGGATATTCTAAGAATTAGCATAGTGGTTTACTGGGCCCCATAGCAAATTCAATTTAGGTCCCAAAAACATTTGTAAATTGACTTATTCTACCAGGATATTTTGAAATTGCTTTACTAATTAGGGCCTCAGTGGGCCCTTTAAACTGCTGGTGCCTGCTTTCTTTGTAGTTTTGCCCCTGAATTTGCTGAAATTAGGCAGAAAAGGTAAATAATTAAAAACATAGAAATACAAAATGAGTAAAGAAGTGACCAGTGAAAAAAAATTTAACATTCTGTAATATACTAAAAGTTAAAGGGAAAATATATCTCCCCCCCCCCCCCCCGCTGGCATTAGCTTATTCAGTTGGGCTAATGTTGAAAAAGTGCATAAACACTATATGAACTTTTTTACACAGACATAACTGGCTCCACAGACTGAAACCCATGATACTGTGTCTGAGTGTTTGGCAGTTCCCCACCCCTACTAGAGTATCGCTGTAATGCACCTCTCTTGTTCCATTGTGAAGTATGGATTCTGGGACTTGAAGTCCCCCTGCTTTCCAAAGACTCTGTGTGCCACCTCTATGGTAAGCAGAGGGACTTCAAGTCCCAGAATTCATAACTTTACAGTGGAACAAAGTGGAGGAGTTGTTTGCAGCATTAACCTCTTAGTTTAAAGGATCTTGGGGAATAGCTCATTGGAGCTATCGTGGTTTCCTTTCAATCTGTTGAATCAGGTATGTTTGTGTAAAAAAAAATGTATATTTATATCTGAAAGCTCACATAGTGTTACGTATCTTTTTTTTTTACATAAGCTTAACTGAATAAGCTCATGTCAAAAAGGGGCCTATATTTTCTATTTAACTTATAGTTGAAAGACCTTTTTAAGTATTAAACATTTAAAAAAAATAGTCCTTGTGGGAAAGTTGACTTAGTGCCTAGTGGTCGTTTTTCATGGGTAGTGCATTGTGATAACAGTAGGCTTTAAACCCAGCCTGAGACTGCACACACATGATGGGCTCCAAGGCTTCCAGATCAAAAAGCTGCTAAATAGGCTTTGATGAAATTTCAGCTTCATGAACTTGGCTATTGTTTGGTTTTAGGCCTCAGGCCTAGCTGGATTCTACAAAGTTTGTCTATATCCCCTTGAAATTCCCACATTGGGCTGAACTATAGTGTCTAGCTCAGCAAAATTCCAGTCTGTGTTTTCTGTGTTCTAGGATGTTAGGATAACAAACAGGTTTGCATGGCTGCATTGCCCTTAAGCTTGCATGAGCTTCAAATGCTCTCTCTCTTTGTTGTCATTTCAGGAACTGCATGGCCTGGGAGAATATATTTTGTCTTATGAGATTTCTAGGATGATTAGCGGTGTGTGAACATTTCATATTTGATTAATTTTGCTGGCCAAAGCACTACTTTTCCCCCCCAGGGAGTTTTACCAGTGTGAAGTGTGACGGGTACTGATTTATTGCCAATATCAGCTCATTCTCACTATACATTTCTATTGCCAAAGCTGTAAGAAGCATTTAGATGTAATTCAACATATGTTCTTTCTGTGGGTGTCTGTGTGTGTGCAGCAAACAGATGGTGGCATGATATTTGTTACTCTGGTAAAAAGCAATACAACCTTCTAATATAGCATGTTAAGGATACATGACTTTTACATTACTGGAAAATTGTGATTTAATGGAGCTGAAACATATTGGAACTGATATTATATTGCATCATGCCAAACGGACCAATCATGAATTTATTCATAATAAAGTACCTGTTGCTTCCCTATAGTTTTCTTTTATGCTGAAAGAATAACTGACCAATCTTATTTCTTATTTGCTTCAAAGGAAGCTTTTCAAAGGTTAAATAAATCATGTACATTTATGAAACCATAAAAATAAAGACTATTAAGATGGTAGTCTAAAACTGCTGCATTCAGGATCCGCAAATCATTATTTCAACCTTTTGCCATATATTTAAGTTTCCCCCTATACAGTTACACAACTAAAGGGCCTCCTAACATCCCATTCAGTAGTGTAGCATGGGATATGTTTGTGATTGGCACAGGGGATTGCACTATTGCAGGAACTTTTTACAGCAATTACCCAAATAAAATTTGTGCAGTAGTCCCTTCATATCAGAAGTAAAGTGAATTTGTTTAATTTCAAATAAAAAACTTTAGAGAGAATGGGCAGGTCTATGATATAAAGGAAATGAAAGCCTTTGGAGAGGGTTTAGCAGAGTGCATTAGGAATAGTAGAAGAAGATCAAGGGCAATAACAAATAACTAAATAAATTTACTACTGGTAAATGTGTAATGCCGGCCTTGGCTCTAGCTGAGTTTTATATTAATTTCATGCTGCCTTGGGCAAGTCATTTAATCTGCATTAGCCGCTAAAGAACAAGGAGCTTGTTGTGGCTCAGTGTCACTCAGGCAAGGCATATACTACTTGTTACAATTCATTGTGGCAGTTAGCGTGACTCTCTGGGCTGTTGCAGACAAGTTTAGCAGGTAACTAGCAAATAGAAAGCCTTTCTCACTGTCTTGAGCCTTCAAAACATAAAATTAAGCACACTGTTGCCCCTTCACCTATATTACACCACTGCAGCCTCTTTAATCTCTGATAAGTGTGGAACATAACATTGCCATACTTCATACATGTCAAGGAGTGATGAATTTTGTTTTCTATCATAGGACTATTTTATACACTGAACAGTCCATTTCTGTGACAGGGTAGAAGTACCAAATAAAGGGCCATTCTGTGTAATTATTATGAAAGTTTTCAGCTGCCCTGAAAGTGAGGCATAGTAACTGCAGTGCTGGCACCTTTGCCACTGACTGGCAGTAAGGAACAACTGATTCTCACTGATATGAATGTGAGACATTTGCCCCTTTGATAAACACTGTCTCTAGGTTAATAAGTTGTTTTGTTTGTTTCATGTTTTGGGATATTTAGAAAAAAAAATATCTCCCACTGTGCGCTAGGAGGAAGTCTCACACACACTCTCTCCTCTGGCACTGGCAGGTGTCCGTAATGAACTTCTGTCCTTGTTGGCACCGAACAATGTTTATAAATTGTCGGTTAGACGAAGTCTGATATTATACACTGCTATTTTTGTCCCGTCAGTTTACTGTAACTATATACTGTCTTTTTGCAGATTCCATGTTCCAGTCTTGAAATTGTAGCGAGCAGGATGGGATATATTGAAGTCAGCTTTCACACACTGTATGAGAGGGCTTAAATATCATTTTGACACTTCACGGCACTTATAAGAATTATAATACTCTAAAGTACAATTTTGTTTGAATTTACTAAAGATTTTTGCTGTAGAAATAAGATATTTTCATGTCATGTATGTAACTGCCAGTATAAGCAATGCTTTCTACCGATTTCACACTAGATATTATTGCAATAAAGAGACAACAATTAAAATTACAATAATTTAAGATTTTTTTTTAATTCTGGTAAAACGTTCAACCAGCTACCTACACCATTTTATCTAGCTTTGATCTACCTTGTCCTTGTTATATAATACATATATTAGCATTGGGCTGGGATAGCGGTTATCTAATTGTATTAGTAATGGGTAAATCAAAGCTCAAAGTCAGAGAACATAGATTTGATTGTTGGGGACTGATAAAAGTTATACGATGAACAATATGGGCTTGGTTATTGGGGTATGGCAACCTCTTCAAACAAGTGGAACTTTAAGTATATGGAAAGCTTAAGACTTCATGTGCCCAGGGAGATTGGGAAATATCAGTAGAAGTTGGCGATTAGGTAACTGCAAGGAGCATTACCCATAAACAGATACATAATATAATTGTTCTGGGTTCTTCCTATTCTTCAGAATGTTCTCTTAATATAATTAAAATAAGTTGCATCCTCTATGGCGCTGTAACACATAAGAGTAGCAGTGTTTCCTTGGAGCTCTGGGGTCCTGAGTTCAGTCCCATCCAGGGAACTATCTGCTAGGATCTGTATGTTCTCCTTCTGTCTGCTTGGGTTTCCACCAGGTACTCGAGTTTCCTCCCACACTCCAAAAAATGTATGGGCAGGTTAACTGCCTTCTAATTAAATTGACCACGGAGTGTGTGTTTGACAGTGATAGGGACCTTAGACTGTAAGCTCCAGTGTAGGGACTGACGTGAATGGTTTATAATCTCAGTGAAGCGCTGCAGATATGTGTCAATGTTATATAAAATACCAGGAAATAATAATAATAATGTGCTAGGTAGTGTAGACCCCCACAACTGTGGGTACCTCTGGCTTAGGTTGATTTTTTAAACATGTTGGCACACAATTACTGCACAATGCTGGATCTTTGATTGCCGTGGAATAACAGGTTGCGTGCCCTGATCCTGTTTCAGATAGACATGTGATACATTTGACTTTTCACTTGCACAGGAATGTATGAACACTTCCTCTCAATGCATTCGCTGCCCAGTGTGCCGGGAAGGCCAGTTTAGTCCACTGTCATATAGTTTATATTTTCTTTCCAAGGGGCAATGAAAAGTCTAGTAATTATTTTTGCTAGTGATGGTTAATTTGGTTATGTTCCTTTAGTTTTGCTTGGTTTTCTATATGCATTTTTGTGTTTGACTATTACATAGTAATCCTGAAAGAGCAAATTAATTATGATTATAATCTACAAGAACAAGGATTAAAATGTAGTAAATATTGAAATAGTGCCCATACAAACCTCATTCCAAATCTATAGAAAAATATAACAGATGTAGTATCTGATAGCCACAAGTCAATTGCTCCTATGAATGCAGGCTAAGTACACCCTTTTATTACCTCCATGTCAAGCCTGCCTGTAGTTCCTTTGGATATATCCATGCCATTTAGACCAGGCTAGCCAGGCATATTAGCACTCAATGAAAGTTGCTAAGAAGTATGTGTATATACTAAATACCTTTCTGAATAGTGTTAATGCTTGTTCAATTTTGCATCCATTTTAGCTCTTTGTAGTTGCACTTGGTTTCATAAATGAGCCCTTGTGTCTCCTAAAAAATGGCTTTTTCAATAAAAAGAAACCTCTACATCATTTCTACATCATTTTCTGATTTTTTCCACTGATGCGTTTCCTTTGAAATGTTACATTAATTTCTATTTACAAGATGTTCTAAAATGAAAAGGCTGTTGTTCCAACCTGCATGCAGAGACACACGCACATACGCGCACACGTTTGCAGAGCAGTTAAGGAATGCTAATTGAGGAGATAATGAAAAACCTAGGAATGAGACTGTTAGTTATAGCAGTGGGAGAGGTGCTGGCAGACATGTTGATAGAGATGTGGAATTATACCAAATGGGTAATACAAATGATAATGTGGCTGTGCGTAACAGTGTTGGGAGGGGTATTCGCTTAAACAATAACACAAAACTTATATATATATATATATATATATATATATATATATATATATATATATATATCTTTCTAGGTTGGAGTTCCAGTCATAATATTTCCCTATATATGCTTGTTCCAGAGGAACTTATCTCTGTTTTCATAAGATTTTTCTGCTCCTCTGTATTATTCTGTGGTTGTAGCCCCCAGCATTTAAAGGATAAGTAGACCTTTTATTTTAAAATCCCCTTTAATTACTCTAAAAAGCCCTTAGAATAACACACCTTTCTCCCTGCATGTATATTTATTTTGTTTCTCTATTACAAGCAGCTGAACAGTGTCTTTTTACTGACTTCATTGTCTAGTATGAAGCTCTGCCTCTTTTACTTTCTGAGCCCTTCTTCTCTCTCTGACTATAGGAGGTGCCTACTGGGCATGCTTACTGTCTCTGCTTCAATTAAAATTAATCAGTAGGCACCTATGATGTAAATCATTTTTGGATGTTTGCAAAAATGAAGTGGGCCTGGGCATATCTTAAAGCTAGCAAATGATGGCTTGGAAATTTTATGGATGACATGAAAAAATTTAAATCAAAAGAAACAATGAAAGACTAATAACACCCATACACCTAGGGTTGCCACCTTTGTCAGGTCTTAAACCTGGACAAAGAGGCGTGTGTGATGACATCAGTTCAGTACATGCAATCACGCAATTTACCTTTATTAATACAGGTATTGTAAATTCTACAGTAAAAAAAATCCAATGCTATAATCGTAGTGTGTGAGCAGCATTTTGCGTGTCTTGTCAGTGCCACGTGCGTCTAACTAATTTCTGACTTAGAAAGGTGCTGGCAATTAAGGTGCCCATACACGGGCAGATTTTAGCTGTCAGTTCAGCCCCCCAATAGGCCTACCTAACCAAGATCTAGCCTTATAGGAGAAGGAAAGTCATTTTGGCATTTTACTGCCAATAGATTCGGCACATTAGTGCCACCTAGAACAATATATTTATTCTGCAGAAAGCATTGCCATACCTGAGTAAAGAGCCCTAGAAGCTTTCTCCATTTGCTTAAGATAGCAGCTGCCCTTTTAAATAGCTTCCTACTGCAGCGTTAGCCGTTATATCTGAGATCACACATTCCTAAGGGTGGGGGGAATGAGTTCTTAGCATTCTTATGGGAGGGGGGTGCAGGTGAGAGAGGAGAGAACTGGGCAGACTCTGGCCACTGGAATTAAGGATGTTTCTGAGAGAGGAAATCAGATACCCAAACAACATGTTTACAAAAATGGAGACAAGACATCCTGTGTTTCTATTGATAAAGGACTCTGTGCAGTGTTTCTGTGAGTGCTTATGGCTGTATTTACATACACATACCTTTCTGATAAAGCTTACTTAGTTTTTTACCTTTCCTTCTCCTTTAAATTGGCCAGATCTTGATTGGGCAGGTTTGATTTTCCGTTGGGTCTGACGGCGACTATGCCAACTGTTTGGCTCTAGTGCCGAATTAGCCCAATATTGCCCACCTTTAGATGGGCATATTGGGAGAAGATACACTCCCTTGGTGACCTTGCGAAATAAGTGAATCTTCCCATGTACGGCTACCTTTTGTAATTTTCTTGAAAAGAAAGATCACTGCTATACAGGTGCTAAAATCCTTAGTCACTTCTTACAGTGATGTTGTAAAAAAAATGGAGCCTTTATTGTTGGTGGCACCTATTTATGAACTTGCATGAACCATGGAGTTAGTTTATCTCTTCACCTGTGTAAACTGCAGGTGTCCAGCTGTTCCTGAGCAACAGCTGCCTATTGGATGAAGCTGTAAGGTGTAGATCTGATAAGCCACAAATAATGCATACCTTTATAAAGGAAATGAAAGTTGTTAGTAAGGAGTTGTAGCTTTTCTGTATTTCTTAAGACGCAGTGATACACATCTTGTTTTCAAATATTTGCTTGGAAGGAGCTTTTAGCTCAAGAATGTAAGCCACATGCTTATGTATTGAAAACCAACACCCTAACCACGACATTATTACATCTTTGTGTAAAGCTTCTGTTTGCCCTCTCTTTACAAGCATCTGCTTGCAATTATTAGACTTTAACCGTAATTAAATGTGTTTGCCTCTTCTTCCTCTCCCTTATGTCATGTTCTTGTTTCCAAACTCTGTAAATACTCATGCCGATAAATTAGGAAGAAAAAAATAATTTGAGCAAATGGTTACAAACTTCAGTTAAACAACACAAGAGTTTATGATTGCTTCCTATTGCCCCCCTGACTTGGGAAGCTAATGAGCTGTAGAAGTTGTACAGGCTCTCAAAAGATTAAGATCCTGTTTTGAGTGGCGAGTCGCTATACCTGCTGCATTGATTTTGGTTTTTTTGGTTTAGAACTCAAAGGCCTTAAAACTCCCAGTATAAGGTTAATGTCAATAAAACACTAGCAATTTAGTTAAGATTCTTGAATCACCAGTGACCTTACCTGTAGTTCAGCAGGGATATGTTGTTTGAAATTATGACCATGAGCGTGATTTGAACAGTCTTGTTCTGTTCACACTGTGGTTATTAAGTCTTCTAATCATCAAACAAAAAAACCTTGATTTTATATTTCAAGGGGGGGGCACCTTAAAATGGCATTAAGTCTGAAATTGTGATGTAAATACAGGGCTCTACTGTACATTTAAGATGGTGTGTGTCATGCCCAGTGTATGTAGTCCCCATATTTATGCCTTAAAATAATATTGTCCAAGCCTCCCTACTGAAAGTACTATTAACCCAGCAATATAGATTTTGATTCCAAATGTAACACAGTTGTATGTGCCTAGGCACAAGAGAAAATCAGAAAACTAATACCTTCCACTGCCACTGTAATTCAGCTTATATTTGTACAAAAGAAAATGTAGTTCTCTGGGGCATTGATTTACTGATCTATGTGTTTAATAATTGAAGCTATTCCTGGAGGTTTGGGAGTAAATCTTGACTAATACAGCTTGCCACTGGAATCTGCTTATAATTGTATAGGAATGGCACAAACTCATTTTATAAGTTCTGCTTAAAATAAAAATATTGCAGTGAAGAAAGTCTTTAATTTGGGCAAGGCTAAGGGTCAACACTTTACAGCAATATTGTCCAGGTGTTGAGCCACATAAAAAATTAACTAAACTAAAACAATTAAGATATAGGAAGCTGCATTACCTGTATATCAAGCTTTATTCAACCAACAATCTGTTTAGCATTTTGTCAGACTGTGAGAGAATTTCTTTGCTGAAGGAAATATACCAGAGGACCTTGAATGTTACAGTAGATGGATGGTCTAAACTCAAAATGTTCCCATTGAGCCAATTATTCTATTAAGTCACAAAACACTGAGCTAGACCTTGTATAAAGGAAGCATGTTATTTGATGAGTAACACATGTACACTATAATGTGATGTATCACAAGATAGACATGTTATGTAGATTTGGCAAGAAGATTTAGGTGATGGAAGCAGGTTTACTTCTCATGTCTCTCTTTTTGGTATTTGTAGACAGCAAGGGAAATTGTTTCAAAGGCTCCTCTGAACTAGCAGTAATACCAAACATCTACTCGAATTTTTCTTTTTTTTTTACATATTTCTTACTGAATGTTTCTCATGCAAAAGGTGTTTTCTATTATGTCCATTGCACATTCAGTGTTACTTAAGACAAAAATATGGCATGCTATCAATCTACAGAAAAGTCTTCAGACACTTTTATATTATACCACCAGAATAGTGTCGGACTGGCCCACCAGGAAAACTCCCGGTGGGCCCAGGTGATAATGGGCCCTTCTGCTCACCCAACCATTTGCCTTCTATGCCTATACCATAGCCGTTACTCAATTCTATATAAAAAGAAACTGAAGAAATGGAGGAAAGGATAGATAATAGTATGTAAAAAGAAGTAATTATGAGATTAAAGAAAGTGAGAAGGGGAGACTGGGCCCAAGTCTAAGGGTTTTCTGGTGGGCCCTTGGCACCCCAGTTGGACACTGCACCAGAAGAGTATAAGTGGAAGACAGGTACCCATGATTGTGAGTACAGTTTATTGATTTCATTTCTAGTGACCGGGGAGCCTAACAAATCAATTAAATCTAATTGAAATAAACGTTTTTAACGTGAAAGATCTGAACCTGGGCTGACCCCTTATCAGATAGCTTGGGTCACGTCCAAGGAATCCGCCAGAATATTCACTTTGTCTTTTGTCTGCCTATGATAACCGTGTGAATTTCTATTCTCTTGCTGTATCCTGTTTTGCTGTAGAAAAATCTTTGGACTGTGACTTGGGTGTTGAAATGGGAAGGAAGTATAATTTACAAAGACGTATAAACAAAGTCTCTGTTTTTGCGTTCGGTCATGGGAGTTTACAAGGGGTCAAGTTTGTACCGTTTAATCCAATGCACAGGCCAAGGTTGAAACTCTTCTTGACAGTTCACTCTTGTAGAAATTCTGTTAACTTATGTGGTATTTCATTAGAGAACACCCCGCCCCCAGCTCCCCACGCATTCCATTTCAGGTTAATTGCTATTTCTAATTACAACTTCCACTGCATACTTCCTTCTTACATGTACTTAAATGGTTGGAGCTTAGCCATTTCCTATTAAAAAGAGCCTATTGTGCTAAGTGTGGTAACAATTCTATAGGATCCTCTGTTTATCTGCAAATCATTTGTTTAAAGTGCATGACTAATTAGTCATCATTCTAATTGGTTGACATGTTTGTGCTAATATTAACTAAACAGTTATTACCATAATCCAAGTCATTTCTCTTTGCTGTCGGTGTAATTTAATTAACAGATTGGGCTAAATCTGCTCAATTGCTTTTTTGGCAATATAGGCTGAATTTGGTCTGATTTTGCTAGGTTATTGGCTTTGCTTTCAGTGGTCATTTATTTTTATGGTTTGTAATTTGTTTCACCACTTCTTGTGACTGGATCATGATGTACAAATGTTGGCAATGCGCAGCCTATTACCTGCTACAACCTAATGTCACGTTTGACTATCTATCAAGCTTAATTAATATGATCTTAAAACAAAATTGCACGCCTCTGCTTGCAAGATAGATCAGAGAATTTTTTTTTTAAGTTTTGTTAATCACATTTATTTGCATAAATAAAATAATTAAACATTCTTGTAGTTGTTGCGAATAGAGCAACATGGCTTTTGAGATTTTTCTATTCTATAACTATTCTATATATATATATATATATATATATATATATATATATAGACAGACAGAGTACCGCACACAAAGGGACTTTGTAGAAAAAACAAAATTATTTATTGAAAAAATCCGACGTTTCGAGCACCAAACTGTGCTCTTCCTCAGGGACAAGGTTTGTCCCTGAGGAAGAGCACAGTTTGGTGCTCGAAATGTCGGATTTTTTCAATAAATAATTTTGTTTTTTCTACAAAGTCCCTTTGTGTGCGGTACTCTGTCTGTCTACTAAATTGTTTGACCAGCACCAAGGGCATTTGCTTTATTTATAGGGTGTGCTCCTCTTTTGTTTATATATATATATATATATATATATATATATATATATATATATATATATATATATATATATATTGTGACATGCTGACTGCCTGTACATGCAATTTTGGGGGAGTTAGCAATGGTAGGCAGGCAGGCATGCAGAGGATCTGGAGCATAGAGACAGGGACACCATGTCTTCAGGCAAAACTCAGGTTTATTTGGGCAAATTCTTCCCCACATACAGCTTAAAGGAAAGCAGTTCATCAACATACAGTTCATGGATGTGATTTGTCCCTTCTTCAGGGCTCTCACCTTCCAGGGTTAGTTCCACACTCTGGAACAGTCAGGCTTCACATTAAGCCTTGCTGAGTCCTCTCAGCACTCAACCATCTGGTCGCGACTCCCTCTGCTCCTTCGCAGTGGCAAGTGGCACCCCCCAGCTCCTCTGGGAGTTCCTGACACAGCCAGCCCTCCTGCCCTGTGCTCTGCTCTGAGAGTGACCATCACTCAGATAAGGATCAACCTCCAAGTCTCTCTCTCAGAAAAACTGACCCCCTGCTGTACACCCAGGCTCACCTTAAATGCTTCAGGTGTTGCCTAATTGGCTCCAGCATTCCCCAATTGGCTCCAACATTCCCTAATTGGCTCCAGCATTCTCTAGCCATACTTTACATTACATTACATTAACATTTATTTATAAAGAGCCAACATATTCCGCAGCGCCTAGCCTCTCCTGCCCTGGAGATTTAAAGGAGCCATACCTCAGCCTGGGTGTAATATATCTGCCATCGAACGGACACTTCTCACCAAGACAAACCTTTTTGTCACATACCTCCCCCCTCTGTTCGAGCCCGTGGGTTCGGACACTGATTACAACCACACAGTAGGACCTTGATAATGCATCTGCATAACCTTGCAGGCGGCCTGCTCGGTGTTCCACCATAAAGTTGAAGTTCTGAAAGAAACCACTGTGTCATCCTTGCATTCTTCACAATATATATATGTATAATATATTATATATATATATACAACTGGTATGTTATCTTGTTATCAAGAAAGCTCTGAATTATGAGAAGGCCACCCCCCATAGACCCTGTTTTCACTAAATAATTTTCATTTTTAAAACTGATTACCTCCAAAACCATGAATTAAATATGAACTTTTGCAATTTGCCTAAGACAGCTCCCATTTACTTCTACACGGCCTTGTCAGCTTTTAGATGGCATAGTTTTGTTTTAGTGTTTTTACACTTGATAAATTATGAAAAATTTGTGTTGGAGAAGTCTGAATTTGATTGTGGCTTGTGGGAGATCTGGAACATGACTGGTTAGAACCTAGGTGAGGTACAGGTGAATTTGTCCTAAAATGAACAATTTTTTGAGCATAAATTGAAATGATATATTTTCCTTTTAGTATTCTTTAGAGAAAAGAAAAGATTTTTCTTTTTGCACACCCCAGGAAATCCCATCCCATTGACTCATGGTAATACTGCTTATTACTAGAGATGTAGCGAACTGTTCGCCGGCGAACTAATTCGCGCGAACATCGGGTGTTCGCGTTCGCGCAAATTCGCGGACTTTTGCCGATGTTCGCCACTTTGGGTTCGGCGCGTTTTTTTTTTGGCACCGCGTTTTTTCACCTTGGTTTTTCCGCCGTGTTTTTCCGCCTATGCATATACATAGGAATAGCTTGCGGGTTTTTTTTGGCGTTTTTTTTTTGGCGTTATTTTTTGGCGTTTTTTTGCGATTTTTTTTTTTGGCGTTTTTTTTACAAACTATTTTTCAGATAAATTTTTGCTTGATCCCCCTCCTGCATGCCACTGTCCAGGTCGTGGCACCCTTTAAACAACTTTAAAATCAGTTTTCTGGCCAGAAATGGCTTTTCTAGGTTTTAAAGCATACTTTTATCAATAAGGAATCCCCTGGAAGCAACCATATAACAAAAACAAATTAACTAGTTAATAACATAAAATAGCTTAACAAAGTCCTATTATCCAGAATGTTTGCGACCTGGGGTTTTCTAGATAAGGGATCTTTCTTTAATTTAGATCTCCATATAGCCTACTAAAAAATAATTTACACGTTAATTAAACCTAAGAATTGTTTTAGTAGTAAGGTTTAATTATATACATACAATTCAAGCTATTTGCTTATAATGAAGTCTATGGGAGATGATCTTTACGTAGTTTGTTGCTTTCTGGATACTCAACGAAATAAACAGATCCGGAGCGCATAGAATGGGGGAAAAAAGAAAAACAATAATAGTGTCTTTTTTCCCCCATTCTATGCGCTCCGGATCTGTTTATTTCGTTGAGTTTACTTCGGAACCCAGTCAAAGGGGTTGTTTTAAGACGGAGTTGCAGTAAAGAAAACTTTTACACATCTAATTTTGTTACACGATTCAAGTAAAGACTGGACACTTTATCATTTGCTAGCGCTGAGGACTTTTTTGGTATTGTTTTTTACCTCACTACATAGTTGCTTTCTGGATAATGGGTTTCTGCCTAAAGGATTCTATATTACTAACATGTTTCAGCCCAAAGTAAGTGATGTCAAGGCTGCATACAGTGTAGTTTCTCCCCTGGACATACATCATGTATATAGACATCATAATTCAGTGACTGAAGGGATTTTGCCATTGTGAATAAAGAAGTAACCACCCTCTGGTCATTTACTTTTACATATCTGTTGTTATTCTTTACCTGTAAAGCACTGCAATTCTGGTTATTTCCAGCTGATATGTTGATACTGCTTTCAAAGTGGTAGAAACACCCACATTTGATTCATTAGCATTTTTTGCATTCCATTTTAAAATAAACAGGGCAGCACCTAGAGTAGCAAGCAGAGCTTTCAGTAATTATCCGCCTGACACTGGGACAGGTTATGTACACAGGAAAACAAATTCTTGTTTAATCAAGCACTGCCAGTTTATGTAGCGTTACAGTCGGTGAGGGCAGAGGCAGTGTGTTGTGTTTTGTACTCAGTGGCTCGCAGGCTATTCTATTTTATTTTCCTTTGGTACCTGATGCATGGCAGATAAGTGAGTTCTGCAAGGTTACATAAAGCTCCTGCTTTGAGTTTTCAATTTTCTTTCCTATGTCTACAACCACAAGGGGCTGATTCTCAGTCTGTGGATAAAAACAGGCAGATTATCAGCCCCTATGTTCCAGCGCTTTTTGAATCTTGCATCCCAGAGCCACTGTGTAGGCCCGGGTGCCAGCACATGGAGTGGATTTTGGTACCGAAAATGGAGAATCAGCACTGTGTGGCATAGACCTATAAAGGGAACATGACAACAAGTGCATATTTGAACTGCTGGGAAACTTTCACCAATGGGCACAAAAATGAAACCAAAATACATGTATTATGATTATGATTGCATATATTTATACAGCATTGTACTGTATTAGTTATTGCAGACATGGTATCTCTTATGAAGAAATACTTTTATAGGACTGGGGAATAAAATAAAATACCTTATCTTACACAGGTTTTTTTTTGTATCATATCTCGTCTTCGTGGTTGTTGCTATTGTGTAGTCCAAGCCGATAGCAATGTTGTTCTTAATAGTTTTTTAGTGATTATGTTTCATTTATTAACCATGGTATATTTGGATACTTTTCACAGTGCACTGCTATTGTTACTGAGGTGGAGAGGGCAATAGAAACAGCTACATTGTACTTTTGACTCACATGTTGGAAATGGAGGTGGTCAAAAGATATGCATTAAATGCTAGTTGATATTTAGTAACAGGGGTAAAGTTGTCCTTAGTCTAGTAATATGCTCATTTATATTATTACAGTGCAAAAGGCTAGTAACATGTAGAATCTGATTGCTTGCTAGGAGTTATACCATTCCTGTTGTTACTTAGTGGCATATAGATTAACATTTAAAATGCTGTAGTATTTTTTATGGGAAAAAAATAGATAGTGATGTGCAAACCTGCCCCATTTTTCTTTTCCAAAAACTCGCAAAATGCATTGAAATCAATACACAATTTTGTTTGGTGACTTTATTTTCACAGTGAAATTGGAGTCTATGCACTGAGACTTGCTTCTGCGCCAAAGTCATTGGGGTCAGTGGCCATGTTGCCACCATGTTTTTCATGGTAAATCCCTACCTAATAATGGATGATGGTTTAGAAGTCACTGCATCTCTTTTATACATTTCTGTATCATTTTTTATATGCAGTTCAAATCAGATTTTAGCACTGTTGTTGCCGCCAGTGGCTGAAACCAAGCTATTTTAAATAACATTTATCAGCAATACTTCTGAATAAAACATCATTCAAGAATGTCATCAGCAATGTATTCCGTAGGCTAGACTCCCAAGTAATGGTGTAAGCCTTCCATTCTGATCCATGACTGGATTTGTTTAAAGTCTTGTTATTAAGAAAAGTCATCCTGAACAGTATCAGGTGTGTTAAAAGATTGCAGACCCTATGGATGGTTTGAGTGATCAGCCACTAGAGATGTAGCGAACTGTTCGCCGGCGAACTAATTCGCGCGAACATCGGGTGTTCGCGTTCGCGAAAATTTGCGGACTTTTGCCGATGTTCGCCACTTTGGGTTCGCCGCGTTTTTTTTTGGCGCCGCGTTTTTTCGCCTTGGTTTTCCCGCCGCGTTTTTCCGCCGCGTTTTATCGCCTATGCATATACATAGGAATAGCTTGCGGTTTTTTTTTGGCGTTATTTTTTTGCGTTTTTTTTTTTTTTGCGTTTTTTTTTTGTGTTTTTTTTTTGGCGCTTTTTTTTGGCGTTTTTTTTACAAGTATTTTTCTGAGAAGTTTTTGCCCTTGATCCCCCTCCTGCATGCCACTGTCCAGGTCGTGGCACCCTTTAAACAACTTTAAAATCATTTTTCTGGCCAGAAATGGCTTTTCTAGGTTTTAAAGTTCGCCTTCCCATTGAAGTCTATGGGGTTCGCAAAGTTCGCGAATATTCGCGAGTTTTGGCGAAAGTCCGCGAACGGGTTCGCGAACATTTTTGCGCGGGTTCGCTACATCCCTATCAGCCACTTGCTTTTTCTTAGTGAGCAGCTATTACTGGACCAACACTACAAAAAACATAGAGCCCTCCTACTCCTCAGCAGAAGGAGCAAATACAGTAATGTCACTGATTTTGCTGACATTTAGATTCACATTAATTCCAAGAAATAAACCTTAAAGGACTGTCACATTAAAGATGGATGTGTGCTATCATCATAATTACAGATGTGGTCTGGATGTGATCTGGATTTATATGTTGTGCCGTGGTTATAAAATGCTGAGCTGGTCAGTATTTGTTACTCAAGGAACTGTTCTTATTTAGAGGCAATCATAGCCAATTCATTATGCAAAAACAGGAAAGCAATCAGTTAATTACTTAAATGCAAACATCCAGTTTCCTACTCTTGCCAAAGCCGTTTAAACAATAAAGGCAATTAGCGGGCACTCATTTCAGAATGGCAGTGTGATTAATAGGAGAGTATTTCTCTGACTTACAGTACATTCTGAATTCCTCAGTGGCGCCCAGTTCTCCAAATGTTGCAAAACTTCAATTCTCAGCATGCTTCTATCAAACTAAAAGGGAAAAGCAAAGTCTATAATAACTAAAACTAGAAAAGGAAGTCTATAATAACTAAGGTTGTGATGTTGCTGACCCCAAATCTTTGAATTAGTTTGATTGGTGTCTGTCTGTATAAATATGGTGAAATGTTGCACATTTGGCTTGTCGTTGAATATGCATGAAGTTGCATTTGCATTCTCCTTAGCAAATTTCCAAACCTTGTTAAATCATCATGGACATTAGGATTCATCATTTTCATGGTGTTTTGTTTGCAAGTATCAGGTTATGCCAGATCCTCACCTAAAGTTTTTTTTTTACACTGATAAGTCTTTTTCTAAAAGTAAGCTAAGCTAAAGCTTTGGATCCAGCGGTGTAACTATAGAGTAAGCAGACCACCCCAGGGGGCAAGGGACCTCGGACTGTGGGCTCTGCTTCCTCTGTAGCTTTAGAGAAGTGCCCCCCTCTTTGGACACTCTCTTGAGAGGGTGAATGGGTAGGGTAATGGGTTACATTATGTGCTGGTCCCCTCCGAAGACGTGGTGTAGGCACGTCACTGTTTGGATCTTAAATGTAGCTACCTGTTTTCTGTAGTCAGCTTCAGACAACTAGGGCCATAATTTATATTCTTCTTGAAGCACTTAGGTACCGGTTATTTGATGCTCTATTTTTTCAGAAAGAGTGAAGCACATTGAGGGTTAACTTTCAGACTGTGCATGCTCAATCTAGCAGACAGCCTACAGGAACTCCTATATGGCTTCACTTCTAGGTGGGGAGTGTCTAGACCAAGTGTGACATAGCACTTGAAATAAATGAATTCATTGGTTATAATTACTTGGAAATGACTGCAGATGACAGAGCCAGTGATCTGGCATTATAAAAGAGGCACAGTTACTTAAAAAGGATGGGACCTGTAAGATCCACTATTATATTGATGCCTGAAGTCTTTTCTACTTGCAGTTTGCAAATTACAGTGTGTCTAGATTTTGATAGGTACAAGTTTCTTTCCTCTGCCCTTTTCAAACCAATATATTTTTATTCTGCCAAGAGAAAAAAAACCCCAAATATAATTTTTTTATTGTACCGCCTGAAAATTAGCACCCTGCAGAATATAATTTATTAAGCTATAACTGTAAAGATGTGCAGAGTGTTCTGTAACTGACAAGTGTCTGGCTATACTAAATTGCTCAGCTCTTGCCTGTAACTGGTATCATTTTTCATGTCAAAGGGGAGCCCAAGCTATAAATAATGTGTGCTGCTAGAAAGCAATGAGTAGAAAGAAGCAACCAGAGAGCTTACAGCTGTTTTGAGATAAGGTATACTGGAAATTATTAAAAAAAAAAACTTACCGTACAGTTCACCACTTAATAAATGCTAAATATTTAAAATTTTTCAAGCTATTCATTGAAGCCAAGTGTTGCATACTTGGCTTATTTTCAATAAAACTGGAATAAAACCAGTTTATTCAATTCTATTTTTCTTAATATAATAGTTTATTCATAATGTGCCAGAATATATTACATATAGCCTTAGGACTGATTTTTTTTTTACCTCTGTGCTGCTGGAATAATTGCCAAGTTTACTGTGTCACACAAACTTCTTCCCTATGTCCTATTTGTATCTGCTCACCTATGCCACACCTTCTTAATATATACTTGTCAGTATTCTAATGGTAATATCCACTGCCATCTCTTACATTTGTGTCAGATTCACTGATATTGTGACTACTGCATGTTTGACAGTTATACTATAATATACTTTTTATTTTATTGAATATGTAAGTATATTTATATTTATGTGACTTGCAACTCAGGAAATGTATCATTTGTAATCTGAGAGCTGATTCATCTAAAAAGACATTTCAAAAAGCCTTCTGATGTTTGTCATATACAGCCTCCCTACCAGAATATATGTGATTTTTTTTACTACTGACTTCCTATGGTTTTATGTGTTTTTAACTTTCAGGGCTCCTTCTGCCATTCTTCCTTCTTTGGGGTCTGCTTCCTTGGTAGTTAAGCTACTGTATTGGGTGTTGCTCTGAGTATATTATGTGGGGTTATAAATTTTAACATTAAGGGGCATTTCAGCCCCTAGTGCCGCCCTGAGGCGACTTAGGGGATGACGACCTGCTTAACCCTCTGTGTTTTTTTGTGTTGGAGGGGGTGAGGGGAGGCTGCATTGCTAGTGCAGAGAGCGCAAAAGCACTCACTGCACTAGAGGAGCCAAAATTATGATCTAAAAAATTGAATTTCAGCTCTTTAAGTTAGCAGGAGTGGCCTTTTGCCTTCCCTGTTAACTTTTTGGGTGCTGCAAGTTTCTCGGTTCGCCTCGCCTCATTACAGTAGCACTTATTTGATGGCTTTACATTGATAAATGCAGAATTACTATTTTGGAATGTTGATCTGGAAAAGTTTTTTTCAGTTATTCTTTTTCTTGTTTGTAGGGAACCTAATACTTATACTGAAATTAGTAGAACATTGCTCTTTCTGTTAAAAGAGAACTAAAGCTTAACTAAAGAAATGGAGGCAGAAATGTTGTACATTATGTTTTCGGCTTTCATATCAGCCCAAGGCAACCACAGCCCTTTAGCTGGGTAGATCTGTGCCTCTGAAGATGCCCCAGTAGCCCCCCATCTTCTTTTCTGCTGTCACTTACCTTATCTTAGGGAACGACTTACAATATACTGTATATATAGACTCTAAATGTCATAACATAAGGCTGATTAGTAATTAATACAGATAATTACAACATGGCAGCTCTGAAAGTGCAATTAGCATCAACATTTAATAATCAGCCCTTTAGCATCAGCTTATATGACAACCCCTAAGCTTAGCTTCTCAACAGCTGCTCAGAACACACTGAGTGCCACAAACACTTTTCAAGATGGGGAACTCCTGTGACAAGTTTGAAGGCACCCTGTATGCACCATTTGCAATGAAGCAGGAGCAATTGGCATTTTATTGTAGGGTTTGGTTATAGAGGAGTGAGTATAGACGCACTTGTACCTGAGAATAACTCATACAGTTTTGCCCTTTTCACTGCTTTGTGCATAAGTACATGAGTCCTCTTTTCTTTTACGGTATATTTTTTTATAGGAGAGCATTATCAAAGTTAAGTAGGACTGTATAACAGGTTAGTTCACCATCGTTCTATTCACAGCCCCTGGAGTAGCTCATATGATAATGACCTTACACAACTGCAGCCTCTTTTTTCAAATTTCATGTTGAAAATCACAAGTGGGTTTTATTCTTGGAAGATAATCACTTCTAATTTGATTAAATATGTCCGTAATATTCTGTAGTCTCTACGTTCTTCATTTCTTGAAAATTCACTCATGCACATAGACGGTTAGAATGAATTAATTAAGATGAGAGCTCATATCAGGGAACAAATTTAATTGAAAATATTGGATAATTTGAACAAGTTTTAGATACTAAAAATGAAATCTAAAACTACAAAATATCTGACATATTATCCAATATATTCAGATATAGTTGAATTTGATTGTCAGTACGCAGCTATTTTATGAACTGGAACTATACCAGCTGTAATGTAATAGCAAGAATATGGTTTATTTTGTTGAAAGTTTTCTTAAAAATAAACTTATAAACTCTATAACAGCCAAACTAAAGTGAAAATAAAGTCTACTGGCATCATAACTCAAGTCAAAAGCCCCTTTAAATGTTCTCCAATTGCCTATACTGCTCCATTCCTAACAATAGCACAGAGTAATAGAATCTGGATGTTCTCCAGATCCAATTGTGGTTGAATCCAATACTTGCACACTGGGGAGGAGGCATTATTGCATCACAACATCACAACTTGAACACACTGCAGAGATAACATGCCTTTTTATTGCATTGATGGCTTTTCTTTTGAATGCTGAATTCAAACTGTGAATATACCTGTATACTGTGGTGCTCTTTAGGATTTATGGAGGGAGTACTAGAAATTTTGTTTCTGCATTTATGTAGTTTGTCAGTTTTCTTTATGACATCAAATAAATGTGTGGTTTAAATAAAAATATACTTTATTTATGGATTCTGTTTATTACAACTGTAAAAACTTAAATCTGTGGCAGCAAAATCCTTGACATAAAACAAATCCTTGGGTTTATGCCATATCAAGCAGATGTGCCAGTCTCAGTTTGCTCTGTTCCTGGGATAGCCTCCTCTGGCTCCTTCTTGTTTATTGACCTATATGAACATCCATTTAAAACCAAGGCTGTTTTATATCATGCTTGCTAGTACTCTTTCTTAAAGGGGGACCTACTGAAAAAGTGCATGGTCCTTTTGTACCTGCCGGCCAAATGCTGAGCTATGAATCCAGTCCAAGTCTGTGATCACGGAGCAGAAGCATCTGCAGTAGCAGCCAAAAATCAGGCTGATCAGTGATACGCTCGTTGCTGCTTTGTGATGACTGCCTTGGAGGGTTTAATACATTTTTGCTTGTAAACAGGAGAAGGTAAAGAAGTGGTGCAATCTAGATTATTATGGAATCAAACATTATCCTCTCTTTATGATGTTTTACCCCAATCCCTAGTGTTAGCTTACCTGCAGAACACGCTGAGAACATTACCCAGGGAGAAGCTTTGCTGCTGTCTCCCTTATCTTGTGGTTTATCCTGTAAACTTTATTTGCAATGCGCAGTTAAAGGTTCCTTTATTGGCTTATGTATTGTTGTTGTGACTGACTGTATCTCTTTCACATATGTTTTTACATAGTTGGAGCATGTTTTTGGATGACTTGTCCCATACATTGTGATTTCTTGAATAGATATGACTTAAGTGATGACTAATCTCTCTGTCAAGTCTGGTGGCGTCTGAATGCCAAGCTAGGAGTCAGACGGAAGATTAAATATAATTATCATTATTGCTCTTAATTGGTGATTAAATGTTGATAATTTCTAATATTACAAAATAACAGAAAGAGAAAACACACCATGGTACTATACCCATACAAACTGAACAACAAAATGATCCTTATGATCGAAAGTATGTTTAACAATAAAACAATATATTAGATAAGGTTTCCCTGCTGCTAACCCCAGGCAGGGGGCGGTCGGTGACATCACAGGGGGCAGAGTGAGCATGACAGTGATGTCATGAGGGAAGGACAGTGATGGTATAGGGTGGGGCTATGATATGGCGATTCGCTTATGGCAGTATCAACCCTCAGAGAGCCCTGCCCAGTTTTCCTAATTTGGGAAGCTGGGCAGGCAGTTTTGACCCTGGCTCACCTTCTGAAAACGAGCCAGATGGCAACCCTAATAAGCCCTAATATTACTGGACTACAGATCCCAGTTAAAATGAGACAAAATGTATTTGATTCAGGTATCTGAGGTTTGTTAGAAAGTAAAACAATAAATGTTTAGGTCATTATTTGCATTATTATGGAATGTGCTTCTGTTAGGAGTGCTCTGTGTGTGTGTAGAAGACGGCAGGGTTGTTTATAAGCACGTCTTCAATTTTTTTTTTTGTCTATATACAGCGAATGTGCCTTGCTAAATAACATTTCAGTATACTGAATATTACTGTTAACTTTATGTAGAAATATGAACAGTAATTTAGTTAAATTTCTTAATTAGGACAAGCAAACTTGCAGGGCCCTAGAGCAATGAATTAAGATTTGTCAATATGATTTATCAATATGTCTTAAAAGCAACTGAGCCTACTAAATTGTGCTTAGTGCAGTAAAATACATCATGCTCTATGTTCCTTCTAGTGCTGTGCCCAGAGTATTACTGAGCAGGTTTCACTGGCAATGCAGCTGCAGGTTAGGCAAGGGTAAACTGCACGCTGAGCAAGAAGCACCTTCACAGAAGCTATAGGAAAACAAAACAATATTGTTAACATTGTCAAAGAATACAGTGGTTTTATAAGTACTCATTTATTTACTGGTTAAACCCCTCTAGCCATAAGTTTAATTTGAATTCAGTGTAATCAGATTTTACCTCAGAGATTGGGAGTGGTGTGGCCTCAGCTGTATGCAATGACAAATATTCACATTTATATTAATTAATTTACTGCCTAGGGTCTAATTTTCTAAAGAACTGTTGGCATTTCCTAGACATGCAAATGAGTGATTGTGGTTCCCAGTGAAGAGTGCATGTTTTCATTCAACATCAGTGAAATTTTAAAAGTGATTTATCATAATTCTGAAGGGGAGACAGTCAGCCCTGTGCTTGTTTTTAGGGTAACTTCACATTAATACAGATAATCCTGTGATCCAACTAAAGGCAGTATACCCTTATGTTCATTGTTTCTCAATTGGGCTTGAAATCTGTTCTGCCTAATAATTTTGCTGTTATGTTACTATAACAGGCTTTGATTGGTCTGGTAACCATAGTGCACCTCATGGCAATCTGTTTGGTTGCTCAATAGACTTTCTTCTTCTTATTATTATAATGATTATTAAAAAACATATATACATATATGTGTATAATAGTTTGAATGCAGTCACTGGCCCTTAAACTTAGGGGCAAATTTTGCAGTTAGATTACTATAACAGGCTTTGATTGGTCTGGTAACCATAGTGCACCTCATGGCAATCTGTTTGGTTGCTCAATAGACTTTCTGGTGGGGGTCCATAGAATACAGGAATAAAATGTTTGCATAAAGTAAAGCTTCAATAAGTCATTCTGCAGTTGCTATTATTAGTGCAGACACTGCATATGAACAACCTCTACAAACAGAACCTTATTTAACATGTTCCAGCTGTTCCAGCTTTCAGAAAATATAACTTTAGTTTATTCTGTTCATGTAAACTTCTCATAAAATCCGATTTTAATGTTAAGATATCATGGCGTTTACAACTCAGAGAACATTTATAGGGTTATTATGAGTGCTTGTGAGTATTTATGTACCTATCTAGTCTTTCCATCATCTTTATCTTCTGAACACTTTCTCATTACATTTCCTAAAGTCGCAGACGTCTGGTGTAATAATATTTTGCCATGGCTCCTATTTGTACAAGGTCCTGCAAAACAGTAGATTTAAAGATTATTCTCCTTAGCTTTACCAAAGTTACGATCTCATTCCTGCCACAATGTGCTGTGATACAATTGATGATATCTGTTTATCACTTTAAGGCCCCAGTGGTGTAAGGAATGTTGGGGTGTAAAAGCTGCTTCAGACTTATGCCAACCAGTGCCCGGTCACTATAATGCTTTTGTTACAAGAGTGCAGCAAATCTTGTAAGGCTTATTTATGGACACTCGGACATTTTGCACCAGTTCAGTAACCCAAAGCAACTTGATCTTGTACCTAAGATCAACCCAGACTCCCCCGCAAATTTTTTTTAAAAGAGGCTAGCCGGCTAGCCCTGATCACCCGCCCTTCACATACTCATATGCGGTGGGCAAACTTTAGTTTGCAGGTGAGGGGAGCTGCCATACAGACTACGATAGACCTGCTCTATGGTATTTACGCCACTGCAAACCAACTAATCAGCAAACTGGTTTGGCCTGCAATTTTAACAATAAAAGCCAGAAATGTTAATAAGTTACATTTTTTCCTGCTTGTTGGTCAAACGTTTTATCTTGAGTCACCTGACTTCCATTGACTTTGGTTACTGGTGTAGTATCTTGGCCAGTGTTTGTACATGAGCCCGAGTCCCTGGGGCCATAGTTAAGGTAATAATGTGTTTCTCCCAGGTTTTCTGGGAGTTGTCACGTTGTTATTAGACTGGGTTCTTACATGGGACTTAGAGCTTTCTGGACCTGCCAAGCTCACTATGTTGGATTTTGCTCCTTCAGACCCCCGGGAGCAACAGGATGTAAATGGTTTTGATTTTCCATCGTCCTCTTCCGGAAATCCACGGCAAAATCATAGACTCTTCCCAGGACTGAGACTGCTTTTGTCCATATGTCAGGATCTTCATCAGGACATTTGGCCAGTGGACTGGGGGGGTGAATTTTTAGTTGTAACTTGAAATTATTGGCCGGCATGTCGGTCTGAGTTGTGTTAATTCTCTTTTGTGAAGTTTTTAATAAAACCACATAAAAACCCTATTATATAAGTCATGTGACTTACTAGAAAATAATATTCTACCAAGAAGTAGAAAAGCAGAACCCTTATAAACACATTTATTATATGCCTCCAAAAAATGACTTCCCTGTCATAGCTGCATAACTATGAGTTTCTCTTCCAGGGAGAAACCATTTATTCAGATTCACTTAATGCCTTCTAAAGCAGGTTAGATACCTTTTAGATAAAGTGCAAATTGATATTCAGGCTATTAGAAACAGGCACAGACTGTTGATGCAGAGAGAGTTACATTTGCCATTTGGAGATGGAATTTGTTTTCTTTTTTCTCTGGAGGCTAGCGGCAATCATAGATAGTGTGTGTTTTGTAAACGGCTAATGCCTTTTTTATTTTTATCCTAAATAAATATAAGTATATATGAGCTAGTGTCAGCATTGGTCATCTTTTTATGCAAGTGAATGACCAGTGATTTACTTCTTGGCTCCCAGAGCTACACACAGGCACCACGGGGGCACCTCTCCTTTGGCATAGGCTGCTCACACATAAACAACATGCATATCAATGCCTGGTTGTTCGTGGCAGCCTATGAGCAAAGGAACATAAAGCGCGAGCTGTGTTTCTGGCATAAATTTACTTTGTATCCTGGTCAGCACAACTTTGTGGTTAATCTTAAGCAGCATGTCAGACTTTGCAAACAAAGCTCTGTTGTTTCTTTGCTCCACTTCTGGGCTGGAATGTATTTTTTTCCACATAATCAGCCATTGAAAGTTGACATAAATGTATTACTGTAGGTTTTAAGGTCATTCAACTTGTCAAACACTTTCACCAGAGAGCACAGAAGACTCCATTTTTATAATCTGATCTTTTTTTTCCCTGCAACACAACCAGAACATTCATACTTTTTTACTGTCAAAATGTTTTTGCCGCTTTTAATGCGTCCGTGTTAATACAGACATTATTGCTTCACTCTGGATAAATTGCTGGTGTTCTTTATCTTCCACAAAACAAACCAGCCTGTAGAATGAATTTTGAAGCTTCGGTAAATATTGGTAATTATTTGTATATCAGCTAATCAGAGAGTGAGGGATTCTCCCTGCCAGTCCCATGTAACATTACTGTGCATATTCTATACCTCCCAACATTTGAAAAATGAAAAGAGAGACAAAAAGATTTGGCGCATGCAGCGTGTCAAATTGTTTGGCCACGCCCATTTTTGTGCTCACGCCTCAATTACCACACCCTGTATTTTGTTTTTTTTTCAAAAAATACTCCTTTTATATAGTTGATATGGTGGGATCAGATGCAAAATGTGCTATACCCTCACACTGTACTACCTAAGGAAAACAATATAGCAACTCACACATATAAAATACAAATATAGAGAGAAGGCAGTCAGTTATAACTATGTGCCAGTTTTGCCCCCCATGCACAGTGCCCCCAATAGCCCAATAGATAGTACCCCCCATACACAGTGCCCCATAGACAGTGCCCCCATAGACAGTACCCCCTATACACAGTGCCCCCCATAGAAATTACCCCCATAGACAGTACCCCACATAGAAAGTGCCCCCATACATAGACAGTACCCCTCATAGAAAGTGCCCCCATAGACAGTACCCCCATAGAAAGTGCCCCCAATTGACCCCATAGACAGTGCCCCCAATTGACCTCACAGACAGTGCCCCCAATTGACCTCACAGACAGTAGCCCCCATAAACAGTGCCCCCATAGAAAGTATCCCCATACACAATGCCCCCCTAGAAAGTGGCCCCATAGACAGTACCCCCATACACAGTGCCCCCATACAGAGTACCCCCCATACACAGTGCCCTCATACACAGTGCCCCAATGGCCTCCATAAATAGTACCACCCCAGTGCCCCCAATTGCCCCATAAACAGTGCCCTCCGAAGTCGTCATTGTCATCTTCTTTTTCGGCTCCTTCTTCTTCTGCGGCTCCTGCTCCTTATGCGGCTCCTTGTGCGGTGGCGACAGGCCCTTTTATATGGTTGCACCCCGTGCATACACGTGACGTCAATACGCACAGGGTACAACCTTATAAAAGGGCCTGTCGCCACTTCCGTGTTCACACAGACATTTAACCCTTCCAAATCCTAATTAGGATATGCTAATTAGGATTCGGGTTCGGTTCGGCCAGGACCATGGATTCGGCCGAATCTGAACCCTGACAAAAAAGGCAGAATCATGGCCGAATACCAAACCGAATCCTGGACTCAGTGCATCCCTAATATTTATGTGTTTGCAGTGTAAAGGCTAGCTATTTTACAGCCCGATAGATAGATAGATGATAGATAGATAGATAGGCAAAAAAATAGGAAGAATGAATAAATAAGCTGTATAAATACCCTGAAGAGCACTTTTTTCGTGCGTATTTTAATTTTATTGCAAGTCCCTTTTTTACATGAAAGATGTCTTCATTTCCAGCAAAACTGTCAGGAATGGCACATTTTTGTTCCCTGCGGTCCAAAGATTTAAAACTAAGGTTACTGAATGTAAATGTTGGTTGCAACTGTGTTTTTGTTTCGGTGTAATATAATATACATTGCTTCAGCTGAAACGGCTCTTTTCTTTTTGCTGTGAGCACATGAAAGGGGTCTTTATTGATTCCACACCATATCATACACAAATCTTTCTATAAATAGTGAGATACGTGCAGCTGTAGCGTGTATGGCTTTGCTAATCTATTCCTGCTACTGGTTTAGAGAAAGCTCTCATAAAAAGAGCTGATTTGCAGAAATACTTAAGTCCGATTTGGGCTCAATCCATTTCCTCGCTACCTCAATGTAACTTCTAACTTACTCTAGAGATATTCTAGCATCCCATCTTAAAATTAGCAATGTGATTTACTGGTGATTTACTAATGATTTTGTAATGTATAATCAAAACTCGGAGTGTATTTGAATTCATTTTCTGGCTAAGGCCAGGCGGGCATTGTAGTGGATTTCACCACTGATGCTGATGCCAGCGTAGGGACTGATGTGGGCACCCTGTTCTTTTGGCACAAGTGTGCTGCGCCTTTTTACACGGGCATTAAGAAACCCTGGAACTACCGCTTGGTCAGGAAGTGGTGGTAGCTCCAGGATTCCCCAACATCAGTAGGTGCCTCAATAGGCGCAGCCACACTCATTTTGGATTGGATGGCAGGAAGGCCTGAATGATGCAGAGTGCAACTATAGGGAAGTGCAAGGAGCACATTGTGATGCAAGTATGCAGTGGGCCCTCCTGCTTCTATTTGCTGGAGTTGAAATGGTCCATTGGGATACCAGGAAAACTCCCGGTGACCTGCTTCATGGTCATTCCCTATTTCTGTATGAGAACAAAGAGGAACAAAGAGTCTAGGATAATAAAGAGATTAAATGAGCAAAGGATGAATAATAGTTTAGAGCAGGGGTTCTCAACCTTCCTAATGCCTCGACCATTTAATACAGTTCATCAAGAAATATGTGTTTTCCGATGGTCTTAGGCGACCCCTGTGAAAGGGTTGTTCAACCCCCAAAGGGTTCCCGACCCACAGGTTGAGAACCGCTGGTTTAGAGATGATTTGGCCTATGATCCAAGGTTCTCTGGTGGGCCCCTGGCATCTCAGTCCAACACTAAATTACACAGTCCTTCTTTTGTTACCTTCCCCCCACCCAGCTTTGGCCTGAACATATTTCATAAAAACTGATTTACTTTCCACAAATAACACACTTCTAGTAATGAACTTTCTCCAGAAAAATGCCTTGCATATTATGGCACATGGAAATAAACTACAGATTTGTGTATGCCTATTCTATTTTCACATTACTTACAAAATGAGCATTTTACCCAAAAGAAAAGCCAAAAATATGATGTATTTTTTCCCATTCTAGCCAGTGCATGCTGTTCTGGGCTGCTGAATAAAGCATTAGGATAGCAAAAGTGAGAATTGCTGACAAATTTGGCTGTATATTTGTTTGCATGTTCTTGCCAGTTACTTAATAGCTGCTGCAGAAAAAACTGATCAAAATGTATGGGATGGAGACTGGCTTCTAGCTCTCCTACAGAGCATGAGGTGTCCCAGTCTATTATTCTGCTCTGCCATGTAAAGCATAATCTACAGCTTTTACTGCTCCAACTAATGGAAAGTTACTTACTGAGGTACGATAACATTTGTACAATGTGTGCCCTGTGCTGGGAAAATGCATTTGGAATGTTTGAGTTCTTCCATCCAGGTTTATACTCATAACAAACCTTGGGTAGCATTATTACTTAATAGGTCATTTTGTGATAGGTCATTTGGAGATGAATTAAACATAGTCTAAGATGTCTCAGGGTTTCTAGTACTTTTTAATGGATTATATAGGTAATATTTACTTATATGTTTCCTTTGGCTATTTTTTCGATGTTATAAATTCCTATGCCCCAATGTCCCAGTATAGCATATGGCATATTTGTTAAATTATATACCATATAATAAGCAGATGCAGTCACTGAGAGGGAGGTGTGACCTTTTTACTTCTGTCTGCTGAACAATTCTCGCATCTTTCCTCTGAGTGCTGAGTTTTCAGGTGATATGTGCAATTACAAGGCTTCTTACAACACTTCTAGCACTTCTGGGAAATGATTAGGACTGCCACCTTCTGAAGTCCTGACAATGAGGAAGACAGTGGCATCACTGGAGTGGGACAGGTGACAACCCTAATTGAGTTGGGCCGTGCATGGGTACCCTGTCTGGGTATCTGGGTAAACTGCGTCTTTTACCTCCCCCCCCCCCCCCCCCAGATGATCCAGCAATTCTTTTTGTCTTAACCTAGATGATCCGCCTCTGAAGTGACATCACTTATGGTTCATGTTAAATGATGATTAAATAATAATAAATAATTAAATAAACTCATTGCGGGTGAGTTTGGGTAGCCAGGACAGAGGGCGCAGTGCGCACAAAATACGATAAAGTCGCAACAAATACGAAAGATCGCGTCGGTGACGAAAAAGTCGCAAAATTTTCGTTTTCAATCCGATTTTTTCCCTTTCGGGAAAAAAGCTGTTAGGAGTGTAGGGGCGGATTACGGATATAACACAGGCCACATTTGGCACTAGCCTAAAAATGAACTAAGTTGTTTTCCCTGGCATCCAAGATGGGGGTACTGAATAAAAACCTGAACTCTGTTTATAACGATGGCATTTGTAAACCAATAACTTCCAGACATACCCCAAAATGTAATAAAAGGCACTAAGTTTGCCCAGGAGCAGTAACTTATAGCAACCAATAAGCTGTTTGCTTTCAAACAGATGATTAGTAAATGCTATCTGCTGTTTGGTTGCTATGGGTTACTACTCCTGGGCAAAGTTATCGCCTTCTATTCCATAACCCCAATAATCCAATAGAAAGCTAATCAGATAATATGAACAGATACAAACATAAAGAGATTTTTGTTTGTGTCTTTTGGGAATTCTGCCTTCTGATGTGTAAGTAGTGCAAATATTTTATATTAATATGGTTCCTAGAATATCTGATAAAATATCTGCTAATCTGATAAAATATATCTATAGGTCAGGTAAAATGGACAGACTCTAATTAATTAACAACTGGGCAGAGAGGTGGGCAACTCATTATCATGCCACTGCAAATCCCTTCTAAATTAATCTCAGTGTATTAGTTAATCAGTGTCTCAGTGAATCATTGTAGGCACTCTGACATCTGCACACACAATATAATAGAGACCTAGCTGTTATATGTTGTGCTTTTTATTTTATACATTTGTATTTGGCAGGCTTATTGTATTACATTTTACATAGTGCCAAGGGGCACTACATTTTTCATTCAAAAGGCACTTGCAACCAGGGTCATGCTCCACCCCTGTTCTGCTGGAGCCAGCATAGCAGGAGCGGGAAGGGATTACATTACAAGAGGACTTAAAAGCCAAAGAATGCAAGAATCAGGAAGTCAGGTGGGACTGTCTGTAGGTCTCATTTACTAAGAATGGGGCTGGGTGCAAAGTAAAAAAAAAACCAAGTGCACATTGCACCCTACCTCACCTGCCTGCTTCATCCAGTGTGAGGTGCTGAGCACAGCATGACCCTGGTGCCGTATTTAAGGAAAAATGTTGTGCCCAGTAGAGCTCTTGGGTCCATGGTCTTCCATGGGAACTTTTGCATCTTGAAAATGATCTTTCTCCCCATCACAACACAGCGCCTAATTTATTTTTTTTTTTTTTAATGGGGTAGAGAGAAATAAAACCTTTGCTGATTTAAATGCTTTCTAGTATACAGTAGTCTTCCTCATGCAGAGAAGCATTTTACAGATCATAAAAAGCAAATATAGTATAGAAATAAAAATATAGTAGGCAATACAGTATCCCAAATTTTTCATTTTTTCTATGTCTTTAATTTAGAAAAAATATGTACCGAATGTTCCAGCAAGAGTTTATAATATGTTGAGTGACGTATTAAAAAATCTCGCCAAACTGGAATATGTATATATCGGTAAATATTGCCCTTTACATCCTTTAAAAAATGCAATGGTAACTCTCATCAGTAGCAATTTTATTACCACTTTTTCAACCAAGGTATTTACTAGTATATAAACAAGTAATTCTATTATTTGCAGGTTTTATGAGATACTTTGCAAGAAAGGAGTTAATATAACTTTGACTTTCCTGGGAAATTGCAATTAGAATTTTGTACGAATAATTGCAACGATGTATAAAGCATGTCTGCAAAGTGCTTTGATATCTAGGGATGAAAAGCATTACATAAGTACAAGGTTTTCATAATTTATTATTTCCAACTCTCTTCTTGAATGAAAAAAGCCAGAGCTTCAGCCTTTTGAAAACATCTTTCTAACAAGGGAAAGAACTTTATACAAATATCTGCAGTATACATTATATGGCCAGGAAGTTGGATCACTGTTCTTCAGTACATGGGAAGCTTTTATATGATTTCAAAGGGAATCTGCTCCCAAGATCAAATGATTATTAAGATTTTATTGACAGCTTCAATTGTTTGCTATATTTTTCTAAAACTTTTGGACTATAAAGCAGTCTATAAACCCAAGTGTGTTTCTTAGAAACCTTATAGTGCAGTATATATAATTCTAATACTTGAGCTTTCACCAGATGCACATTCCATCTGCTTTAGTAGGTACAGCAGAATAGCAATACATATATGACTTTTTACTGCCATAATAATATATAGCCCCCACCAGTACACATTTAGCTACAGCAATATGAATAATATCAATTGAATGTTTGATGGCACATGGTATGTCAGGTTTAATTAGAAGAACTTCCTCGAAAGAAGGTCTTCTGCTACTAGTGGGACAGTTTTATTGATTTTTGTTACTTGAATGGATCCCTGTATGTTAAATGCTGATTTAATGACAAGAATATTAAGCACCAGACACCATAATGCCCTCAGTGATAGGTATATAAAGTACAAATGGTATATAAAACATAATTCAACATTCTAAACAGCAGAAGGACTTACAAGGCATGTACAGCTTCACTATGTTATATGATACCTATTATTGGACTGCACAGAAAGTAGTCAATTTCTCATTGACTTTAAGTAAAGTTTCAGGCGCACAGCCACATATTCTACTTGCACCTTGACTGGAAGTCTAAATAAATAGCACTTCACTGTTCTGCATAATGATGTATGCTATTGAACTTAATACTCTAGCAAGGTCCAAGAGATACAAGATATGTGTGTGTTTGTGTGTTGTGTTCATTCTTAACTCCTGAAACTCTTCAGTTAGTTAAAAGCTTCTGAAAAGACTGAGCACTGATATTGATATCTCAAGACCCTTGCTTAATCTCTAGGACTTGAATCACAACAAGTAGTATGTCATTGGGTAGGCTGTGGTGCTCTCTCATCAGTGCAATAAGTGTTAAGATAAGATATTTCCTGCTCTCTGTGTGTAGGAGTGTAGAGTGAAGTTGACATGACTGATCCATTTATCTTCTGTTGTTGACCTATTCATGTCAGAGAAGCACTTCTCTATGTTTTATCACCTAACAGACAGATTGTTTAAAGGCTTTAGGAACTGGAACTGATTCTGTTTATAGTTTTCACTCACACAGATGAAGCTAACCCTAAACTTAATTTTAGATTTCAATAACATCATACAAGGTGGGCATTTTCCTTGATAGATGGCCATTGCTCCTTGTGTGGGCTTTCTTAATAAATTATTTGAGTGGCCAAACTTCTGGCTGAAACAGAGGAGCCGCTAGCAAACTGTATCCACAGACCCTCAGATCCACGAAGCACATAGTCAGATTAGAGCAATTTGTTGAGCTGTGGGTCACGGTGCTTGATATCTTAAGTCTGCTAATATGTGACCAGTTTACTGAACTGAATGTGGAAGATATTGTAACACTGCCCTTGTTCACAGATACATTTGGAGCATTAATTAAGGTTTGATTATGCAAAGTAGGTACACAGTGGATACTGTGCCTCTGTACAGGAAGGGTTTCATTATTGTGTGAAAAAAAAATGTATCATTGAATGTCATGAAGCCACAAGACAGTATTTATTAAAAGATTTAACTTGGAGTTTATATTAAGTGGCAAACAATACAATGAGCTCTAAAGATAAATCTCATAGGGTATAGACTGGTTCTTTTTAGATAAATAAAAAAACATTAATTAAGAAGCAGATATTATAACAATTATAGGGTTGGAAACACAGTAATTGCTCTAAACTTAACCATGTGTTTCATTTTGCCATTCTAAATGTTGTACCTATGGTGTTCTGCATAGATTAAAGGAAAACTATACCCCCAAACAATGTAGGTCTCCATAAAAATATATTGCATAAATAAGCTCAAGTAAAACCCTGCTTCATCTAAATAAACCATTTTCATAAAACATATACTTTTTTTGCTATTGAGTACTCCTATATAGGCCATTTTAAGAATTAATGGCCGCCTCCTGGGATCACAGGATTCACAGTGCACACAAACAAGCCAAGGCACACATACATGCTAGGCAACATCAACCAATTAATGGGCAGAGTTCTATATTTTGCTTTCTCACTACTTCCTGTTACAGTTAGAGCTGCATTATTTCTGGTCATGTGATCTCTGAGGGAGCACACAGCCCAACACTAAATGGTGGCTCAAAGGAAAGGATGTAAAAGTGCAATATTACTGATATATGCATATACCAATTTGGCGAGATTCTTTAATAGGTCACTTACCATAATATAAACTATGTTTTGGTTAAGTATTCATTCTGGGATATAGTTTTCCCTTAAGAGGCCAAAAGTGTAGTATTTCCTACGAAGAGGCAAGAAAGGGTAGGTAAAGTAACCATTTAGAGCCAACAACATAGAATTTTTCAACATTTTTTTAGATCACCTTGATTATCATTGATTGATATATATAGCACTGGACCATGTTATCCAAGAGACTGGTAGGTTATCCTAGGTTGCCAATCTGTGTTGCCCTGGTCTTAGGTGTACTTAATAGTGCTACAGAAAGAAAGTTGGCTGGAGCATGGCTGCCATGTGGCCAAGTTAAGACAAAATATCTGTGGCCAAGGTATCGGCATCTAAAATAAAATACATGCCAATTTGCTAGAGAAAAATAAGGCCACAGTTCTTATTTATGAGAAGAGATACTCCCCTTTTGGACATGAGCTCCTTGGGCTTATGCATGTATATTTTTACAGACATACCTGATTTCATAGATTACTTTTATTTGCAGGCTGAGGATCAGCCTAGTGTGGCATCAGCCTTAGCCAATTTAAACCATCACTTTCTGTGCTGCAGCTCATAATCAATAGTCCAGAGATGCAAACACAAGGTCAAAATGCAGCTAATTATATTTCAATCAAACTGAGCTTTTCAGGGTTAATGCCCAGGCAAGTCCTTTGTGTTGAAACTATCTGGCACAGTGTAACAATTATGCATTCTGGTTCCTGCACTTACATAATAAGGTTGTAAAGAAATGCGTGCTTATGCTGCTGTATATGCAGACCCACCATTTATTAGATTCATTTGCATAATAACACATACACTATTAAACAATAATTAAAAAACGTATTTTATTCAACTTCCACCTCGAGGACATGAGATTTCTACTACCACAATGAAAGTAATGCAATTCCTAGGGGCTCTTAAATGTATTAATGATATTTAAACACACTCACAGCTATATTATTCCAATTTGTATATGGGCAGTATCCAGCCACAATATTCACTGCCTCTTTGCTTTCTTCTCTGTGCCATTAACAGGTGTTGACAGCATGACTGAATTATTGTTTATACCAAAGCAAAGAACACGGCTGAGAAAGCACCCTTATTATTTCCAATTATCTTGTTAATTTAGCAAGTGAAGAGATGTCACTCAAAATTAGGCTTTAAATTGAAAATTCCACTCTCATTAATATGTACCACACCCAGAGAGGGTTTTAACTGATACTGAAGATGGGCGGGGATGTCCTTATTACAAATAATCATTTTATTATTAAAGCATTTTGATTAAAAAGAAATGACTTAAGTTATCATGATATCATTCAGTGCTGGTACTGACCAGTGGTGTATAAATAGGCTAAATATAGTTAAATAGGTATGGGACCTATTATCCAGATAGCTTGGGACCTGGGGTTTGCTGAATAAGGGATCTTTTTGTAATTTGAATCTCCGTACTTTGTCTACTTAAACATAATTTAGGTATTAAATAAACCCAGTAGGATTGTTTTGCTTCCAATATGGATTCAGTAAATCTTATTTGGGATCAAGAACATGACTATAATAATACTGTGTATTATTATAGAGAAAAAGGAATGATTTCATTTAAATAAACTCTGTGGGTGATGGCCTTCACTCAATTCAGAGCTTTTTGGATAACAGGTTTCTGGATAATGGATCCCATACTTCTACTGGGAGCTCAGCTGTTTTTATTTGATCTGAATAATATGATTTTTTCTAATTAGTAATTTGTTAAAGAAATACCTTTTAATTACTGTAAACAGAATATAAAAGACAGATATTTATTCCAGCTGTGAACACTCATGCACTTCTTGGCTGTTTTTAGTAATAAGCTATGCTGCATAACCTAAAAACATTTATTGCATGTATATAACAGATGTAACCCAATGGTCTCCATATCAATGCTGTATTTTGCACAGCGTGCCCCACCGGTGCATGAGCAGTATAGAAGTGACATAATAAACATGTGCAAAAGCAACATAGTGTGCATGTGTATTACGTCACTCCCCATGCTGCAGGTCAGCCCTGGAGGCCCTACCCTCTCACCTCCCCCCACCTCCAGATTTATCTGGAAATTATCCGGAAGTGGCAGGGGAGATTTTTTTTCTCCATATAGGCACCCGAGGGCCGCCCCTCTAAAGCTGCCGCCCTAGGCACAGGCCCTCAGTTGCCTATATGTAAATATGGCCCTGCTCCATATACTGCATAAAGCAAATCAATATTTTTAACCAAGAGGAGGTCTTCAAAGGAAATTGTTGGTGATGTTGGAGCTATGTCTGTATGCCATGACAAGTATGACTGCTATCAGCACCGGATTTGTTGCGAGGCCACAAAGGCCCGGGACTAGGGTGGCAGGAATTAAGGGGCGGCATGCCGCACCGGAATATTTTTCCAGCATATGGAGCACTGCTCCGTATAACTTAAGTGGCACACAGGCACGCACAGGGGGGCTGGGGGGTGCAATAAAGTTGCGGGTGCGCGCATGCACGATCGAAGTGGGCGGGTGGCAGAACGGGGGCGGCCTCGGAGTGCCCCAATTCAGAAATCCGGCACTGAGTGGGGGAAATGGGCCTGGGCCCAATGGTGTAAAGGGGTGGGCTAATGATATAAAGGGGTGGATCATGGAGTAGTATTCTGAACAACTGGGACAGAAAAGTTAAATATAACCAGGTAATAATATGGATCAGGGGCTGAACAAGAGGATGTTGGCCTTGGCTGGTATTTTATGGCAACCATAGATGCAACTGAACTGGATTGCAAACAAAGTCAAAAATACCTTACACGTTCAAATTTTAGTCTTCTCTTGACGAACGTTTCAGTTGTACATTTAACTGCAGCAATCTAAAAATAACATTCAGCCTGAAATTGTAGGATAAACCCTTCCTGATATTGCATTATAGGTATTTTACTGGTTATCTTGAATAATGTGTATTATATGCCTATATTTGTCACATCCCATATATTGGACAACATAACTAATATTTTATAAGAGGCAGTATACCTCCTACTATTATAAAGATAATTGTCACCTTTGGGATCTGTTCACAGCTTCTAGAGAAAGACAGCATAAGACTATGTTAGCATGGATATTGCCTAAAACTGTACAGTAAGCGTATAATTTGCATCCCTGTTGGCCCTTGGTTTTAGCAATGATAATACTTTCTGCCTGAGCATTCCTTAGCTGTTCTGACCTGAAAGAATTGCTCAAGGAGACATCCTTGTATAAATATGTAGGTGAACCTAGATAGACCTTACTTGCATACACATGAGCCCTGCAATTTTCTGTTCTGCTAAGCTGTAATGGAATATCCTGGACACGCTTGTAATTCCATAAACAGCATCAAATCTGATGTTTCTATAAAAAGTAGGCAGCATTTTATACTGGCGGTTATTGGTACAGGTAGTGTAGTGAATGATATTTACACTCTTGAAGGCAAGAGTGAGGATATTTGGAACTTTTTGGCCAAAGAAAAATAATTGCTTACCAAGGATTTAACGTTACAACAATTGATAAGTATAGGATATTGCATTTACAAAATTTGTTTAGAAGCTACATACCTTGTTCGTAGGGTGTGTTGTGCAAAGTCAATGCTATTGTACAACAGCACTCTGACAGGGTGCATTTATCAATGCAGTGCAATATGTGAAATTCAGATGTCAGTTGCAATATTTTTTACCCACAGGTCAACATTTATTCCCAGAATTCCACTATAATTGCAGGTATTCACAGGTATTCATTGCATGCATTAAGTGCAGTTATGTTCTGTTAGAGTGAAATTTTCTTTCTCCCCTAAACCCTAATCAGAGGCGGACCCAGCTGGCCACCTTGCCCCCACCGCTACTTTTTCCTCCACACATATTAACAGTCACGCGCATGAACGTGCACATGCGTGCCATTGAGGGGGGAGCGACCAGGAAATCAGCAGTAGGGGTAAGAGATCCCAGACATAAGGTTGGCAACAGAGGTACATGCCTAGCACCCCCTCACTGTTGTGCCCTAGGCAGGTGCCTCTTCTGCCTACCCCTGACCCTAATTCCAGGGTTCCCCTGCATCATTGCTTGCACTTATAATTTAGCAGACTGAAGTGGCATATTGGTGCTGTAAGTAGGGGTGCCACCTAACTATAAAATACTGGCCTTCCTATATTTTTTTTGCTTTCCCCTATTAATTACATTGGCATAAACCATAATTTTTACCAGCCAGGCCAATAAAATACAAGGTGGCAACCCTAATTGCAAAGGAGCATGTATATACAGGTATGGGACCAATAATCCAGAATGCTCGGGACCTGGATTTTTCCCAATAAGTGATCTTTCCGTAATTTGGTCTCCATACCCATAGGGGCACATTTACTAATCCACAAATCCGAATCACGAATGGGAAAAAATCGTATTGGAAACGAAAATTTCGTAAGATCGCAAATATCACGAAAATGCTTACGAAAAAATCGTATTAGTCACGATAATATCGTATTGGCGATCCGAAAGTCACGAAATTTGTAAACAGCGGTAAAACCTTTCCGATTTTTTCGTGCAAACGTCTGAAAAAAGTCGTGTGGCGTACGAAAAAGTCGTGCGCCGTACGAAAAAGTCGTGCGGACACCCGAAAAAATCGTCGAAAATACGCTCGGAGCGTTCGTGCTTTTGTAAATGTGCCCCTAAGTCTGCTAAAAATCATTAAACCCTTAAATAAACCTAATAGGATTGTTTTGCCTACAATAAGGATTAATTATATCGTAGTTGGGATCAAGTACAATGTACTGTTTTATTATTACAGAGAAAAAGAAATCATTTTTAAAAATGTGAATTTTTTGTTTATAATGGAGTCTATGGAAGATGGTCTTCCCGTAATGTGTAATTTTCTGGATAATGGGTTTCTGGATAAAGGATCCCATACCTGTACTTAAGTACCTTTCTGAATAGCAGCAACACATGCTAATGTTTGCATTTATTTTAGAGATGTGTGCTTCTGTTTCTAAGCGAGCTTTCTATGTATCCATTGCAGTGATGACCTTGTCTGATATGCTGGACTTTAGGGGCACAATTGGAAGTCATTGATCTCCATTGGACAGACTTTGTCTGCCTTGTACAGGGGCTCAGTGCATAAGGTATAGACAGCATTTCTACCTGAATCCTCTATGGGGACTTAGTTGCATTGTAAATGCAAGTGTATTCTTTGGAGTAGATTCTTGGGCATGTGGAAACAGATGGCAGCAAAAGAATTAACACTATAAAAAGATCATATTGCCAATAAAATATTCATACTTTTGCCTAATTGCATGCAGTGCTATTTACATACACAGTATATATATATGGTGTTAAATTCCCTCAATCACCTGATTACTATCACATTTTCCAGCTGCTTGGAGCGGCTGAAGGTTGTGCATTTCAAGTCACAAGAAATGAATATAAGGCACTTGTTAAAGAAAACAGGGGTTTGTTGGCCTGAGTTGTTCTCACTAGTTTTCTGCATTGGTTCTACAGACAAATTAATGGCCCTTCATTCATGTCACAAAGACCAACAGCTTTGAGACCAGAATATTTTATTCTCTTTAAATAGGTATCACACTGTGGCTTTTAATATGATCCTTCCATCATCCTGTTGGATAAAAAATGTGTTTGTAGGCCTTATACACTATTTTTGACTAAACTGAGTGGCTAATACCATGTCTAGATACCATAGTTATAACAGTTGGAAAGTACTAGTGGCTCCTGCAACTAAGCTTACACTCCTTTTCTAATGACAGTTATCTCTTTAAATTTTTATGAGTACTATTTTAATTCCCACTCTTTTAGGTTCCATGAGCTCTCATTGTTTAATGTTTGCTGTCAACAGGACCACATAAATATCATTTTGAAAGGCGATTCTGTAAAGCACAAGCACAAAAATCAATAAGAACAAATACAGAGAACAGAGAAGCTACTGAACTGCTAGCTCTAAAGGGCTTTTAGTTGGAAAGGTTGATTGATACATGTAACAAGTGACAGAGAGAGATCTTACAAATGATACAGTATTTTGCTAAGGTCTCGGCTTAGTACAGTGCTTTCTGATCACATTGTCTCCTGAATGTCCATAAATATTTCTAAGATCTTCTAAGTCAGTCAGTCAGTCATTGAAATTGTTCTTCTGTTTTGCTGCAACCATATGAGCCTTCCAGTGCTTTAGTAAAGGTATCTAAAATGCACTCATTCACTCATTCAGATATACAAAGAAATTTTGATTTCTGTATATTGAGTGCATATTTCTCTTTGATACATTTATATACTGTGGTCTTCCTGCCTAGGCATAAACTGTTGAATACTTCTTGGAAATTGACATGTTTTCCCAAGGTAACAGTCCCTAAATCTAACATACTGAAGTTGACAGCTGTCTGGTTCCTCCTTTACCATCTAAATAATAATTTGTGTTTCATAGACCTTTGTATCACAAGGTCATATGTACTTATTAGATGTAACAACAATTAAAACAAGTATCTTTTCACTCTAAATATCCTGTTTGTGTGTAAATAGCTTGACTGAACAGAGAGTTTCTGGTTGTGCAGGACTTAAAACAAGCAGAAAAGGAAAATAATCTGACCACTAAACACCTGTAGGGCCACAGGGCTTTAAATATCAGGGGTGATCTGAGCCATTCTGCTGGCCAGCTGCACCTGGAGCCCCCTCTTGCCATTGTATAGTTTCCAGATACTTGGAGCTGAAAACCGCTTGCCGAAAATATGCGCCATACGTTCCTACCTGTGCCTGCACCCAAATGAATGAGATACGCTCGGGTGAAGGTACATGTAGCCAAAATACGCATAAAAAGTGAGACTTTGCATTATCTCACGTTTTTATGCGGATATCGGCTAAATGTGCCTTCACCCGAGCATATTCCATTCATTCCGGTGCAGGCACAGGTAGGGGGCATATGGTGCGTATGATGATAGGTTGCTGATTTTCTTATTAGCAAAGCAGGACCTTTTTGCTTAATAGGAGCACAATAGCATTCTTTGGATAGTAGCTATTTGCCACCCTTGCAGAGGTACCTATTCAACCTCACGGTAATGATACTGCTGTAGATTTCTATTTGTAGAATGGATTTTTAGAGTGTAAGCTCTTAGGTACAAGTTGCTTCGTTCATTTGTGTTTTTTGTTAACATGTTATACCATTCCAATATTGTAGTTGTAGTATTTTATGAGTTGTTTATGTACACTAGTATATTTTTATGTTTCATTTTGTAAAGCAAGGATCTGCCACAGATAAATATATAGAAAGAGCCTTTAAATATGCACCCACCAATATATATATATATATATATATATATATATATATATATAATATGTGTGTACACAAAATAATTAGATTGTACAAACTATGTCTGTTTTTTGCCAACGGAGACACAACTAGTATTTTAGCAGTAGAAATTTGATGAGTTAATTGCCAAATCTGTCAGTACTGTTCTCTCTGTGTTGCTGTTCACATCAATCACTGTAGGTAGGGACACCATGTATTCTGTCAGTTCAGTGAATCAGAGAGGCGACAGGCAAAGCCTATTCTGTGAGCGGCACCTGGTCCTCAATTATTGCACTTTCACATAACTCGATTAGACTAGGTGTCCCAAACTGTCAAAAGATGTGACAACACATTCACAACGACCCAAAACTAGGGTAATTAATGTGAAGTAAAGTGAAGAAAAACATTGTCAAGATCATTAAAATGCACTTTTTACAGTGTAATTTAAAAGAGAACACAGTTTCCAGCAATTAGTGCTATAGGAACTGCTAAACTTTAGTCCATTAGATGTTGTCTAAAAGCAGACAGGTATTTAACCTTGGTGTTAATATTATCCTTTAAAGGAGAAGGAAGGGCAAAGTCACTTAGGGGTGCCAAAATGTTAGGCACCCCCAAGTGACTTTAATCGCTTACCTTGTACCCTGGACTGGTTGCCCTGTTTGGAGAAAACAGCACCAGCCCAGGGTACCTGCAGCGAGTGTTTCCTCCTTCCTGTTTAGTTTTCCTAAAATGCCAGCGGTCGGCGCATGTGCAGTAGAGTGAAAAGCCGACTTTTCTGTTAAAGTTCCCCTATTCACTCTACTGTGAATAGCGGAAGAAGGAAGCGTTGCAGCTACCCCGGGCTGGTGCTGTTCTCTCCCAACAGGGGCACCAGCCCGGGGTAAAAGGTAAGCAACACAGAGTTTTATTTCAAAAGAAGATCAGTTATGTATTAAAAGCGCATGAACAGCCAACGTTACGTTTCGGTCCCTTTCTCAAGGCAACCATGCTAACCAACCCCATGTTCTATTTATTCATAGTGCACCAGCACAGTGCTGGTTATGTATATATATAACTTTAGAAGAGTATATACAGATTGCCAAGTGTTTTTTCCTACTGAAGAAGCCAACCTCTCTATGAAAAGATCACACTGTAAAACAACTGTGTAATTATGAATAAACGCTGTGTGCATTTGCAAGACTAATTCATTCCTACATGTATTTGCTTTCTCTCTCTATATATATTTGCAGTAATGTTAAGTTGATATATATCTGTTTAAATGAATTACTTAGACTCCATTATGTGATTGTTAAACATGAGGAGTTCCCATATGTCTCATTGTCATATTTTCTGCAGGTACAGTACATATTACCTTAATAAATGTCACTCTTTTGCTTTCTTCAAACAAATGGGGGAATGTAAGAAAAGTTATTAGCAGCAAAAAAATCCCAGTGCATGCTTTTTTTTCATGTATATTTTGTGGACCTGCCCATTGGAAAAAAGATTTCATGTTTTACAGTTGCTCCAGTGCCCCTCGTGTAATTAAAAATTTAAAAACAATAAAAAAAATACACCTCCTTTGGGCTTGTCTTAATTATGCTCTATGCTTAGTTAAAATTTGCAATCTAACTGTTATCTAATGAAGAATATGGCAAGCCAAATTTTGGTCCCTAATTTTTAGATTCTTTTTTTTTCTATTGCCTTTGCCATTAGAGGAATGCATCTTATTTTTCAACTAGTGCTGCTTGAAGAGTTATTCATTTTTTTGGTTTCTGTCCAATTTTCTCATTTTTACCTTTATAATGAGGATTTTTGAGGGAAACATGCTTAGCAGCAAAAAGAATTACAAAAGAAACCTAGATTAATTATAGGGGAAAAAATCCACTGCCACAGCTGTGCGCTTTACTTTGATAAATCTGCTTCAGTTGTGCAGCAGAACCAACAGGAAAAAGGAATGTCTTCATTACGTTATTGCCTCTCTTTATGTTCAGGATAAACTACCAGCAATTTTTTCTTTCCCCTTTGGAAGTCAAGTAGGTGCCCCAGTAAAAAGCAATATGCTAGAATCAGCACAAAAGCAAGGCGCATTAAATGCTGCAAATGAACTGTGCAGTGAGCTGAAATAGAGAGAATGCAAAAATACAAGGACGAGAGCAACATATAAAATCCTTAGCTCACAGTCCTATAAAATGCTGCCAGGAAGATCAGGAATGCGGATTATTGGATAAAAGAGAAAACTTCTGTTCAACACGTCAGTAAATGTTAAACACAGAACAAAGGAACTGAAACCCAACATAAAAACACAAGTGCAAATATAATCTTTAATATTTTTAGGAGGAATATTTACCCTTTCCCCTTCATTCAGGGATAGGGATATGGCAAATGTTATGTTACATGATATTCTAGTTCACAATAGTTGGAGGCTTATTTAGTAAAATTTGAATTTGTGATTTTTAGAGGTTTTTTTTTTTCATTTGAATAAACTCAAAATGCTACGAAACTCAAATATTTATAAAAGGTCTGGGTCCTGTGTCGCTGAAAACCTGATGTGGGTTACAAAAATGTTTTTTTTCACAATTTATTATGTGGCAAAACTGTGAGAATTCCGAACTGGCGAGATCATGTAGAATTCAATGGCAGATGTGTCTTTTACAATTGGAAGATCTTTCTTTGCTTTGTGGTTACACTGGTTATTGGGTTTTTTAGATGCTGGCTTTTGAGCGACAATATGGAAAAGTTGCGGTTTTCATGTGACAAACTGGATTAATGGGGAATTTTAGATAAATGACTGCCATTTGTGGAAATGAGTTTAGCTGTGGTTTTAAAAAAAAAAAATAAAAGCACGAAAATCCGACTGTTAATAACCCCCCCCCCCCAAATGTAAACATTGATAAATCAACCCCATAGTTTTGTTTCAGTTTCCTTACCAGGGTCGGACTGGGTCGGGCCCAGACCCGACCCTTGCGGCGCTCGACCTGCCCGAACGCTCCTGCCCCGACGCGTTATATTTACGCGCCCGGGGAAGGTCGTTGGGTGGGGAGGCCTGCGAGGGGGGTTGGGGGGGCCCTCGGGGGGTACGCTATGGGCGCCCAGGTGGGCCCTCCACACCCCAGTCCGACCCTGTTCCTTATCCTATATTCCCTGTTTATAAGTGGAATATTTCTTCCACTAAATAACAGAAAATCGTGAGGACAGCTTATTGTATGCAGATATATTACTTTTTCACTATTTGTATTTCTGCATATGAGTGGTTGCTGGCATGTTGCTTGTTAAGCTCTGAATATCTGAATTGCGAAGGCTTGCTGCTGGCTATTATTAGGACAGTGGGCAAATTATGCAAATCCCGTTGCTGTGTGAATATACCCTCTGAGGTATTTTTGCATGATTACGGGATTTGAACATCTTACCCACAGTGATTTAAATTGCCAGCAATAGCACAGCATTTCAGTTATGTTGATAAAACGACCTGTGTGCCATTGCACTTGCTATGCTAAATCACTCTGTGGAGCCAAGCAACATGGAAGATAACTAGACACTGAGGGGCCTGATGTATTAAAATCCAAGATTGCGGTTTTACTGCAAAATGAGAAAATCACAACAATTGGTTATTGTAAGCCCCCTGATACACATGTGAATGCAGCCCTAGACCCTGAATAAGCAATGTAGTAAAGTGGCAGTGTCACACATGGACCATTTTTTTGGTGCACCAAAAAATCATTCATTTATCCCAAAATAAGTAAATAAATAAGCTATACCAAATAGACAGGGATACAGCAGTGCTCCAAGCTCCTTCCTGCTAACACCTTTCATGTCACTGGAGGTCTTAATTTTCAGATATGAGAAAATTCTGAAGAGAAAACATGAACTCATGTTTTGAGTTTTTTGGGAATTTATCATTAGAAAAATCTCCAAAATTTGAATTTGAATCGAATTTGTTAAAATGGGGAAAATAATGGGATTTTTATTGTTTTTTTTAACTAACACAAATAAATTAGTATTAATAATTACATTGAATAAAATATTAATAAAAACATTTTAATGTGTTTTTTATTAATCATGCTAACAATCCAGAAAAAAACATGCAATTGTGAAAAAAAGTTGAGTTTAATTGCATTTTTTTATCCATGGGTTACGTAGAAAAGCAATCAAGTACAGGTATGTGCCGTATATGGAAACCCATTATCCAGAAAGCTCCAAATTACAGGAAGCCCATCTCCCATAGAATCCATTCTAAAAAAATAATATGGATTTTTTTTTCTCTGTAATTATAAACCAGTACCTTGTACTTGATCTAAGTAAGCTGCATGAATCCATTATTGGTGGCAGAACATTCTTACTGGATTTATATAATGGTTATTTGTTTTTTTAGTAGCCTTATGGTATAGAGATCCAAGATATGGAAAAATTCTTTAAACGGAAAACCCCAGGTCTCAAGCATTCTGGATAATAGATCCCATTAGTGTATCAGCTCTTCAGTCAACCTAAAAATAGATTTTCCAGCACTTCTACTAAGTGTTAGTCTGATCAGTGCATATTGGTCATCACCATTAATTAAATATATACTGTAACGCCTACAAATGACACAGCACATTACATCAATATTTATTATAACAAAACAAGGGTTACTTGTGTGTGTGACATTCATTATATAGGACTTGTGTTAAGGCAGGCTTGGAAGGAAAATAACACACATTAAAAAGCTATTTATACTTCACCACTTGTGTAATAGCTTTATATTGCCCCTATATACCTATGCAGCAGCTCACAAGAGTGTACCCTCTGTAGCTATATACTGTATTAGTATTTAACAATGTAAGTTTGGTAACTTATTTAAAAATATTCCGAATTCTCGCATTTTTTTATTATGATTTATTTGTTTTGATCACTGAAGTAGACGGAGAACATTTCCATTTATGTGTCACATTTACTGACACTCAGACCTTATCCAAGAGTCAGTTAGGGCAATGATAAGCAGGAGATAAAGAGAGAAAGAAAAGCCATCCTGAAAGGTTACATAATATACTAGCGCTGTCAAGATAAAGTCTCAGAATAGATTTATAGATACTTGTTTGATTTTTTAACAGGTCAGTGTGCGCACTTTGCCATGTTGGCACTCAGTGCAGCTGTCAGTTCCTTTTGGTCCTATGGAAGCCACTACCTTTTATCTGCTCAGCTGTACTATGGCAGTTTTGAGTAAGAGCCAACATTTATTTTAACCAGTTGTCACACCATTAGGGAACGTGTTACCTATATGAATTTTGTCAGGACTGAACAAATAGCTCTGAGGCAAATTTCACCTTAAGCAAGAAGGTTACACAAGATGCGCTAAAGGTTAGAGCCTTTAAAATGCCATTTGTTTGGCTTTGTGGATCCATGAAGTGCATTTACGAGAAGGTGAGGAAGGAGATCACAGCAAAGTTGCCTAGCATGAGATAAATGTATTGATCTCTATGCATCTCAAAGCTGTGATCTTCAGGCATTGTACGGGCATTAAAAGTGCAAGTCTGTGACTGCTGTTCCAATTCCGACTTGATCCTCACACCCGAGAGCCATGTTTTCTTTAAACGTTAATTTGACACAGAGGATAAGTGTCACAAAGTGTCACCTCTAAGAAAGCTGCATATTATTGGCAATGGGTAGGTGTGTAATTCTGCAAACTAACACTAATAAGCATGCTACAGCCATGAGCTTGAATTGCTGCTGGGCTAGGAGAGCAATAATAAATGTGCAAGCTGGGAGAATGTATTTGTACATTTGAAAATTGCAGTTTTTTTGCTAAGAACCATTATGCAGGATATTTTTAGCAGAATGTTAAGAGTAGAGCCTGTAGATGTTTTAGTATGGTCAGCTCCTGTGAAGCACCAAGGGCTGCAGGAGTAAGGAGAAATCAGACAAACATATGGCTCAGATGGTCCCCCAGATTTGAAAAATGGCAACCAGGATTCTAGAAGCAAATTTGTTTGCCCTGCTGGTATCACAAAGCTACTGAGCACTGTCATAGTAATTATAATGGATAAATAGACAGTCTGGGCCAACTATAGAAGAAGGTGCTGGGGCTATGTTTCATTCTTTGAAAGTTGTATTTTTAAAAATCTATTCCTTGAAAGTCTTTATTTCTCTAATGATTCTCTGTCTCTCTGTGCTCTCCCCCATCAGCCCCACTCCTTACCATCTCTCCTTTATTTTCTTTAAATTTCTCCCTTTATTTCTGTTTTATGGGGGGGGTCATTGCCAAGATTTGTCTTGTGTGCCTATACTTTGTACTTTGAGAATGGATATTACTGGGAATGCTGGGATGTGCTAGACTATGAACCTCTAGTTCTTTCACTGATCAGTCGCTTGTTAAGTGTTAGTTGGTAGTTCTAGACAGTAGACCATAGGATATCTTCAATAGCCTGCAATAATTTATAATATTGGTTCCATTGGTTATTACTACTCAAATAGCATGGATTAATACCATTCTAGTCTTTTATACACTGATCACAATGCCCAAACCTGTTTCAATATTTATTCCTTTTGGTTAGGGACTTTATATCTAGTTTAATAAATATGAATAGCAATCTAGTTTCTAGAGTGATTTTGACCAGTTATATTTATATACACATGATAATCAAATCGCAGTTCTAGAATGCATCTGTCTATGTATACTTATTAAATGCTGGCCTTATTTTATTGATAGATAGATGATAAATAGAGAGACAGACAGATGATAGATAGCTAGATAGAGAGATAGAGAGATAGATAGATAGATAGATAGATAGATACCCATCATACAGTAAGGGGCTGATTTACTTACCCACGAACGGGTCGAATGGAGTCCGACTGCGTTTTTTTCGTAATGATCGGTATTTTGCGATTTTTTCGTATGTTTTGCGATTTTTTCGGATTCTTTACGAATTTTTCGTTACCAATACGATTTTTGCGTAAAAACGCGAGTTTTCCTATACATTACGAAAGTTGCGTAAAAAGTTGCGCATTTTTCGTAGCGTTAAAACTTACGCGAAAAGTTGCGCATTTTTCGTAGCGTTAAGTTTTAACGCTACGAAAAATGCGCAACTTTTCGCGTAAGTTTTAACGCTACGAAAAATGCGCAACTTTTTACGCAACTTTCGTAATGGATACGAAAAACTCGCGTTTTTACGCAAAAATCGTATTGGTAACGAAAAATTTGTACAGAATCCGAAAAAATCGCAAAACATACGAAAAAGTCGCAAAATGTTCGTTTTCAAGTCGGAACTTTTCCAATTCGGGTCGGATTCGTGGGTTAGTAAATCAGCCCCTAAGTTTTGGCTAAATCATTTCTTTAGTAGCAACTGAAAATTAGTGTTTATTCAGTCTATGGAGAATTAATCAGTTACTGCTCACATTATATCCATTCCCACTGATATGTATATATGCAGTTATAGATCAGTTATCTAGAAATCTGTCATGCAGAAAGCTTTGAATTATGGGAAGGCCATCTTCTATAGACTTTTTTAATCAAATAATTCAGATTTTTAAAAATATCCTTTTTTTCTGTAACAGTAACAGTAATCCCAACTAAGATATAATTAAGCCTTATCTGAGGTAAAACAATTGTATTGGGTTTATTTAGTGTTTAAATTATTTTTTGAGTAGACTTAAGATATTGAGATTCAATGACAGAAAGACCCCTTATCTGGAAAATCCATAGTTTGAGCATTCTGAATAATAGGTCTTGTACCTGTATATGCAGAAAAATAATATTCAGTAGGGTAGGGTTGCTCATCCTTACTGACCTACAGACCTGGTGATTAGACCCAGTGAGGGCTATTGCTCTCTCTACAGTAAAGGAACATCCTATAAAAAAAACAAACAAACCTGAGTTTACACTGTTGAAGTTAGCAGGGGTGGCTACTGGCAATGTGCTGCCAAAGGTGAGGTTCACTTGGCAAAAACACCCTTATAGTGGGTAGTCAGTTGCCTATTCCCTGTCCCTGTGATAAAACAAATGAAAGATAGAATATTTCCTTCTTTAGTCACAGCTGCTATTTTTTTTTTTTGCCTTTTTCATGCGAATGTATTTGACTTTAAGTTCAATATAGTTATTTTCTTCTTCCATAGCTCATGCTAAGCTGGTGGCCTTTCTAAAAATGATAAATGAGAGTTAGGGAAGTAAAAAACATTTATTCCCTTTGATAAATCCCACGGAGAACAGAGGTAATTGAATTAAGCTGGGGACCTTGTTGAGACGACAATATTGTGGGCAGTTCTAAACTTTGGGTTATGCTGACTTTGTCAGCCCTATAAATCAACATTTGAATCATTCAGTATATTCTCAAGGATGCCATTTTCTTTTAAGCCATCCGGCAAAGGCTGAGATTTTTGACTAGCATAAATCACTTTTTCTTCTGTAACTCCAGTGGGAATAAAAGAAAAAGAAATACAGGTTTTGCCATGGGAGAATCAGACTCCTTTTTACCTGCTTGCCTCAGTTGCGGCTTCATGTTTAAATGTGTTTACACATACAAAAAAGAGGAGACTGAACAGTGCACATTACCTGTTCCCCCTGATTTATTCATGCTTTAGTCAAGTGCATTCATTTTCAGGAAGAAGACTTTTTAGTTACAAGGTGGGTGGCTGGCACCACCAGCTTAGTTGCATTTCTTGGGAAAAGTGACTCTTGACCAAAGCAGGCTCCCTCTGTAGAGAGATCTTCAAGATCAACACCCATTTTTAAAGGCATAAAGCCACCCTTAAACGGACAGTTGCCCCTTAAATGCTCATTCTCCAGAATAACTGTTCTAAAGTACAAATATACACTAAGAGGGTTAAAAAGCAAAATCTAAGGTCTTGAGAACTGCATGTATGTATGTAAGTCTTGCACTGTTCTACATTTACAATATAGTTCTAAAAAGAGAGACTGTCATTAAAGGAGCAAAATAATAATAATAATATAGCCATCTCAGTGCATTGTGCCTGAGTCTGAGCTTTCAGAAGGTGCCAGCGCAACGCATTAGAACTGCTTTCAGGTAACCTATTGTTTCTCCTACTCCCATGTAACTGGAGGAGTCCTAAGCCTGACTTGATTTTTTTACTATTGAGTGCTATTCTAATATCTACTGGGAGCTACTATCTTGCTGCCTTCCCATTGTTCTGCTGATCGGCTGCTGGGAGTGGGGTGATATCACTCCAGCAGTGTGACTGAAGTTTATCAGAGCACAGGTCATATGGCTGTGGCACCCTGGGAAATGAAGAATATGGCTAGCCCCATGTGAAATTTCAAAATTAAATATTTAAAAAATCTGTTTGCGCTTTTGAATAGTGATGAGTGAAATTTTTTGTCTGGTATGGATTCTGCATTTTCCCATTGGTGAATTATTTTGCGAAACTGTGAGTGAGTAAAAAGACATGGTCACGTCAAAAAAAGTTGCGGTCACATAAAAAGAGTTGAGTATCAAAAAAGTTAGCCAATAGCCGAAGTTTATGAAATTTTTTCTCATCACTACTTTTGAAGAACAGATTACAATGCAGGATTCTATGGAGAAACTCTATTAACTGATGTGTTTTGAAAAAACATGGTTTCCCATGACAGAATTCCTTTAAAGTGGAGATCGCCTTCCCGTTATTTGAAGCTTTCTGGATTTATATATATATATATATATATATCTATATATATATATATAGATATATATATAAAAGAAAAGTTAAATTACATTTTCATTTCAAATTCTTTTTTAAGGGTTTGGGGGTGTCTGTTCATTGTTTATTGCTGATTATGAGGAAACCTGTTAAATGGACATGGTTTTAGTTGTGGGGATGGGGATGGACTGAAATTATTGTTCAGACTAGACATAACTTGAAATAACAACCTTTGACACAGTCTTATTAGTTTATACTCACAGAAAGCCTTTCATAAACTTTTCTATTTAAAACCTGTTGATCTTTCAAAACCTTTTAACCTGCAATTACCAAATAACAACAAATCTCATAAATTGCTCACTCGCAGACACATCTTTAGCAGTGTGAAAAGTCATCACCAGCATAAAAGGTCTTAAAGTACTGTGATTTTCACCATCTGTTATAAATACCTATTTCTGAGAGGTTTTGGACCTTGGTTAAAAGATGTCACTTTCCTTTTGTAGCATAGAGCTTCAGAATTACATACACAGTTACGGTCACATACAGAAGCATGACTTTATCAAAAAGGCTATACTTATTACAGCCTGAAAGTTTTTTGTTTTTGCTTTCATTGTTACAATTTGCATTTTACTTTTCTTTCTTGAAATAAATAAAGATAAAAAACAATGATGCCCCCCAAATGGTTATACAATAGAAAGGAAGATTGCACCTAAGAAGATTGTCAGATAAACCCTGGGCCGGTGCAATTTTCTGTTAACAAGAACTGGCCCGGGGGTATCAGGTAAGCTATTGCAATCACTGTGGGGAGTCTAACGTTTAGCACCCCCCAGTAATTTAAACTTTCCTTCTCCTTTAAACATCTTGTCAATTTGGGTATTTTCTATAAATAGAGTAGGGCAGGGCCAGAACTAGGGGGCCTACCCTAGGGCGCAACACTTGGGGGGCACAGGGCACAAACCTCTTCTGCCTAGTTACCCTTAGTTCTGGTCATTCTTTACCTCTGGAGGCTCCGGAGAAAACTTCTGCGCCCTACCAGAAAAAAAGGCAGAGGCAGGAGAAGACAGCTCTCTTGAACTCTTAAAAAACTCTCACGAGAGTTCGGGAAAGCTGTCATGCCCTGCCTCTTCCAGTCCCCTGTGGGGCACAGTGAACCAATAGCCTTGCCTAGGGTGCAATAGTAATTAGGCCCTCCCCAGGTGTAGGGTTAGATATTGTATACATATACGGCAATTCACTTATTTTCTTTCCCTTCCGACAATTTCTCAGTCACTTTGCTAATTAATCCTATTAAAGGTTTAAAAACTTCTAGTAATATCAACAGTGAAGCTCAGGATCTCAGGACTCTGTCCTAAATACTTTGCTTTAAAAATAGGTAGCACCTCAACTTTAAAGCTTACAAATATACTGTTCTGTAATAGAAGAATAGAAATAAGTATTTGCACTTTCCTTTGCAAATATCACTTTTGTATAAAAAAAAAAAATAATAATTCTGTTTCACAAATGGTTTGTTAATGTTTTCAGGTCTGGATTTGTGACAAGGCCACAAAGGCCTGGGCCTAGGGCGGCAGAAATTTAAATGCCACCCAGCCACACTGAAATTTTGCCTGCATACGGAGCAATGGGGACCGGACGTGCAGAAACTTTAGCACGTTCTCTCCCCACTGCTCCATATCAGTTAAAGGGTGGAGGGAGGGCGGGGTCATTCGGTCGAGGTGGACGGGCAGCGGAAGGGGGTGGCCTCGGGGTGCCCTATTCAGAATCTGGCCCTGAATGCTTTTCTACAGTTGTTTAGTTGCTCAACCTAATTTTTTTTTCTGGTTGCAAACAACACACGCTTGCTGTAAATCAATGAGATTTTGCCTTCACTGGGTGGCTGATTCCAGCATGAGTCAGTAAGTTGCAGCATTCTACTGCTAGCTGAGTGTTTTGCACCAGGAAAAAGGTTGAAGAAACTCACAGAAATGCCATTTATAACTTAAAGATAAGGCAAAAATAATAAAAACTTTCAGCCTAATTTACAAATATAGGTACTAAATTGCACAAGTGTAATTGTCCATTTGCTTGCATTTTCTCCTGCTGGTCATACATGAGCTGATGTAAGCTGCTTATTTGATCCTTTTAGATCGAGTGTGCAGCTTGGGTTTAGGGACCTCCTGATAGCGTACCCAATCAATATCTGCCAGTAAATCAGCCAGATATTTACCTGGAAGGCTTAAAAATCTTATTGAGTGATATCTATCAGCCTTAATAGGCTACGGTATGTTCTGATTGTTTGTTCCTGGCCAACAATTGGCTCAGCCTGATTTGACCCAGTAGGCGGAAAATTGCTTGTTTGGCAACTTCTTCAAAGGTGTATGGTCAGTTTTATTGGTTGCTATGGGCACCGGCACTTGTGCCATTTAGCACCTAACTTTGTAAAGATCCAAAAAGGAAATATTAAGCATGCTTTACAGTTTGGGGGGCTGGTTAATATCAATAATGGTCCTCCTTTAACTTGGTGACCTTTAAACACAAATATAAAATTAGCCAGGTGTGCTGATATCAGTACATATTTCATACATGTCTTTTTAAATTTACACATTATTAAGTACAAGTAAAATGTAACAATGTTCCCAGGACAAATATCATTTAAACCTATATATTCCTATATATATTTTCATCAATACATGATAATGCGTTTTTAATCAGTAACATTAAGATATTGTTAAAGGTATTATAATATCTCTGGTCTTGAATATCTTTAACATTTTTGAATCTAGAAAAAAGGGGGAGTTGGGGTCCCACAAATGTGCAAACTACGACCTTTTAATCTCTGTACCTTCTTGGTGGGTCCTTAAGAACTTCACTCTGCTCAAAGCCCATTGTAAGCAGTGTGGCGTGTGAGCAAAAGTTTTTCTTAGCATTGCCCTTAAAGGAGAATGCAAGTCAAAATGTAAAAAACATACTGCCCAATAGTCCTCCTATTGTTTAGTAAAAATGCCACACTTTTGGCTCACCTAATCAAATATTTACTCAGTCACACTTACTTCACATTTTCTAGAACAGGCAGCCATCTCTAAAAAGGTATTCTCCCTTCCTTTCCCTTCTTGCTTCATACTGCACATGTGTTTCATTCCCTCCCCCCCTCCCCTCTGCCAGATCTGCTTCTAATTGGCTGGTGGGCATGTGTAGCTCAGAACAGGAGACAGGATCAAGTTACACACATGCTCAGAGAATAGGAAGGCTGCCGCTGGCACCTACAGGAAGAACAAAGAGATTTCAGTGATGTCACTGTAGGCTTCACACTGCTGTAGGCTGCCAGCACCATATCTCAGAGAAGCAAGCAGGGATCTGTGAATTTCGATATGCAGTAAGTACTTAAAAAGAATGCCTTTAGACTTACTTTTAATTTATATTAACCTTTTATTGTCCTTTATATAGAAGTGCCCGTATTTTATACTATGGATTCTTTGAAGGGGTAGGCCTTAAATCTGATAACCTACAGTTAGGCACAGTGTGTCTCTTTCATCCTGGACTTCATATGGAATAGCACTACCCATCTGCCGACAATACAAATGAGGCTTTTCAATTATTTACAGCTTTATCTTTCAAATAAACATCAGTGGAAAGAAGAACTTTGCAGTTGCTGAAGGTGGTTCGCCAAACATTTTTTATTTTTCATAAAGGAAAACATGAGAGTTTGTACAGGCTGTGATGGCTTCTTGGATATAGAGGTGCTTGCAGGTGATGCCTAACCTTCTGTGAGCCTCTGTTTACTAATGTCCCTTGTTAATTGACCTGCAGGCATTTTCTCAGCTTCTACCTGCCAAGGCTGAACATTGATCATGCTTTCTTTATAAGCAAAGATCTGACACTGCAAGTTGCTCTGAGGCTCACAGCGCTCTGATAGTCTCTTCTCGCTTTCCTCCCTTTCTTGATACAGTGCTTCATTCTAACAGAGATAGGAAGAAGGACTTCCTTCTGGAATTACTTGAATCCACCAGATTCATACATTGTTCAGTTTGGCCGTCACCCGAGCAGCTGGCTAGCACTGAGATATTAAGCCGTATATCTTCTGTCTGCCAAAACCTTCCAGTAAGATCAAGCAAATTTTTGTTTCCCTGATAATGTAGAACAGACATTTTTATTAGGACTATTTCCCAGAATAATATTGAAAAGTCTATTTTTATGTTAAACTTTTAAGTTTTAGCGGTCCTGCATAGTAAAGTGTTCTATACTTTGGCCTAATAATTAAAATATTTCTCCTTTTCATTTCTGAGATCAAGCAGTGCCATGTAATTAGATATAACCTATACATATCCTTGACATTACATGTTTGATTCCATAGATTAATTTTAATTATCTCTTGGGCAATCGTTTTTGCTAAATTCTGTTATTGGGAATCATTATTCACAGCCACTTAGGCTTAATATATATTTTTCTTCATTATGTGAGGGTTATGGACTTTAGACCAAAGGCACAACAGTAATAGCAAGAAAATATGCAGAATAGCAAAGTGTGTTTTTTTGTAGCTGTAGCTCTACAAGTTGGAGTTATCTCATACTGAAAGGCATGTATGTCAAACTGCGTGGAATCCTGGTACAGATATGGGATCTATTGTCCAGAATTCTTGGAACCTGGGATTTTCTGGATAAGGGATCTTTCCATAATTTGGATCTCCATAACTTATGTCAACAAAAAATAATGGAAACATTAATTAAATTCAATATGATTATTTTGCCTCCTGTAAGGATTAATTATATCTTGGTTGGGATCAAGTAGAAGGTACTGTTTTATTATTACAGAGAAAAAGGAAATCATTTTTTAATATTTGAATTATTCGCTTATAATGGAGTCTATGGGAGAATGCCTTCCGGTAATATCGAACTCTCTGAATATCTGGTTTCCGCTTAATGGATCCCATACCTGTAATTTGTTTTTAAATTAATGCCCAAGCCAAAAGCTAATGATGTTATTAATTTTTTTTTACGTCACCAGATGTGCCAGTGTTGGTTTTGGATTCTCAATATGATCACACCTGGGGGCCCATTCACTAAAGTCTGATTTTTTGGGGCTTAAAATCACGATTTGGAAAAAATTCGGAGTAACCACGATAATTTCTGATGTTCTAAAATGTCAGGAAAATGCTTTTATTGGTCGTACAAAATATCGTAATTGCCTTCCGAAAGTCACAAAATTTTGGAATCTGAAACGTTCATAAACAGTACAAAAGCCTTTCTGGCTTTGAAACCTTCAATGTATGATTTTGGAAGCCTCCCATAGGACTCAATGGCACTTGACAGATCAAACTTGGCGAAAAGAGAGTCACGTACCAAAGCTTGAATGAATTCCGAATTGGTTGTAGTCATTGTGAAGAGTACGACTGTTTCGTGGAACTTAACGAAAACCATGAAAAAGTTGCGGAATTTTAACGGAATTATTGTGGACTTTACAAATTGTTCGATAAGTTAGAAAAAATACATTTTATCTCATAAGTACTTAATCAAGGTTTTGTAAATGGGCCCCTTGGTGTTTTCACCACAGTCAGCTCTGTGGTGTAGCTACTTACAAGAGGCACAGAGCAGTGTTCAACATCAGACTGGCCAACTGGGATACCAGGAAAACTCCTTTTAGGCCCAAGTGTCAGTGGGCCCTCTTGCTCCTAACCATTTGATCTATTTCGTGGTCATTCCCTAATTCCGTGTGGCAACAAAGAGGTAAAATAGACAGAAGAATATATTATAGTATGTAAAGCAAAGAGATTAGAAGAATAAAGAGTTTGGAGACTAGGAAAAATAGTTTGGAGAGTAAGCCTATTATCTATGGTTTCCTGGTTGCTCCTGGCATCCCTGTCTGACATTGGCAGTATTACAGTGTATTTCCACTCTACACGAGGGCCGTGTCCCTGTGCCACCATTACTGCTGATTGGAAAGGTTTACGGAGATACAGAGCTTCACCAAGTATCATATGTGGTAAAGTTGAAACTCACTGATTCCAAGCTCTGTACATATGAAGCTTTTCAGGTAAAGCTTAGTGACTGCAGTGGGGAGCCCTTTCCACTGAGTGTCTCGTCTGAGACTGTCTTTATTTGAAGAGCACTTTTAAAAGCTTTTTCCTAGTTTTTATAGCCAAATGTACATTATAGTAGCACTGTGTACGGAGATTGGAAGACTTCCTTATTTTGATCAATAGCCCGTCTGGCAGTTCTATTTATATTATCCCTTGCTGCTTCTGAAAGTTTAGACTCACTGATTAAGTTACTTGTTTGATATAGCAATAAATATTATGCACAGCCAGCAGTGGCTCCTTATATAGGAAGTGAACAGCAAACATTGGGATAGCATTGGGAAACCAAAGAACTGTTTGCTTTTCTAAACACTTCAGTTATGCCCTGTAACTAGTTAGCCTTCCCTTTGCAAACTGTGTAAGGATCTTGTGACATTCAGCCACAGTGTGCCAATGTTCCTGGCCGACAACTGCATTACTGGCAGATATGTTTCTCATTACATTAAAATAACACTTTTCTTAACATAATTATCTCTTTTTGGATATATAAAATGTGTTTTTTTTATTTTTTGAAGAATGATTTATGGATTTCTTTATATTTAAATATTTCCCCTGTTAGTTGCCAATAAGCACTTGGGTTGTTATCAAAAGGTGACACTGACACCCTAAAACTTATAAAATCCATGCCAAACATTTTTCACCACTTCTATAAACTCCCATCATGTTTCGCAGTTATATCCCAGCTTGTGCCAAAGAGCTTAACAGTTTTAAGCCCTATGTTTGCCATTTTATTCTTTGTATTCAAAATAATATGTAATACACATCCCCCAAACATAAGCTATGGGAGATCATGCAAAGTTCTAAATGCTTATATAAAAAAAGCAGCTACTTGTAACAGCGACAATACTGATAATTTAGTGATGATTGTCTCAACATGTGTTTTAGCAGAGGCAATTCTCAGTATTTTCTATGGCAGGGTATTTTCTGGCATTTAATAGCCGTGATAAGTAGCTGTTATTAAGTAGCTCCATGTGTCTTTGCCCTTTTACACAAATAATTCTATTGATTTCCTTTTTCTTTGTGATTATAAAAGATTACCTTGTACTTGATCCCAACTAAGATATAAATAATCCTTATTGGAGGTAAAGCAGTCCTATTGGATTTAATTAATATTTAAAAGATTTTTTTAGTACACTTAGGGGCACATTTACTAAGACACGAATTCTAATCCGAATTGGAAAAATCCATTTGGAAAACGAACATTTTGTGACTTTTTCGTATTTTTTGCGATTTTTTCGGCGCCTTTACGACTTTTTCGGAAATTGTCTCGACTTTTTCTTTACCAATATGATTTGCGCAAAAAAACGCGAGTTTTTCGTAGCCATTACGATGCGCTCGTATCTTGTCGCGACTTTTTTGTATTGAGCGCTCGTAAGCGGCGGGTGAAACTTTCAGACTTAGCATGATTTTGGAAGCCTTCCATAGGACTCAATGGCACCCTGCAGCTCCAACCTGGCCCAAGGAAAGTCTCCCATAGGGCTCAATGGCACTCTGCAGCTCCAACCTGGCCCAAGTAAAGTCTCCCATAGGGCTCAATGGCACTCTGCAGCTCCAACCTGGCCCAAGTAAAGTCACCATACTGAAGCTTGAATGAATCCGAATCTTTCGTACTCGGCACGAAGGCTACGAAAAAGTCGCAACAAAATACGAGCGCATCGTAACGGCTACGAAAAACTCGCGTTTTTTCGCGCAAATCGTATTGGTAACGAAAAAGTTGCGACAATTTTCCGAAAAAATCGCCAAATACCGATCATTACGAAAAAAACGCAATTGGACGCATTCGGCCAGTTCGTGAGTTCGTAAATGGGCCCCTTAAGGTATGGAGATGCAAATTACGGAGAGACCCCTTATCCAGAAAACCGCAGGTCCCGAGCATTCTGGGTAACAGGTCCCATACTTATACACTGAAAGGAAGGCCAAAAGTTCATATTTTTAAATCAGGTATGTTGGGAGGTATGAGAGGAAGGCAAATTATACGGCAGCAGTTCATGCACTGCACTGTTCCCAGTATTTTATATCTCCCTCTACTCTCTATGGTGATATATCTTTCTGTTCTATAATATATATATTTCTCTACTTTCTATGATGATCCATTTCTCTACTCTCTACATGATGATGGATTTGATACAGATTCTGTACATCTTACCCTTTTTCTTCATCTAACATTTACTTTGTGAAAGTAAAAGCGCAAATATTACAATTAGCCCAACTTAAACTGTGCTTAATCATGATCACTTTTGTTGTTTGTAAAGCCAGTACTGAATATGTTTCGATACAGCTGACAGTAAATCATGTTGTTCTCTTCTTTTCTTTGCATTTACAATGCACTTCAGTTTTGTCAGACAAAAGCCCACTCTTTGCACAACCCTCTGCCATATTTTTAATGGGCCTTTTAAACTTTTTCTTCTGTGAGCTTTCAAAGCAAATGCATCTCTTTCATGAGCGAATGTTTTATTTCGGAACGGAGAAACACACTCCACAACTCAGGGCTGTTTCTGATGCTCTGCTTACAACACGCTCTGGAATATGAACAGTTTGGAATTCAATTTTTTTTTTCATTATGTCCCTGATCTGTGATGTTCTCCTGTTTCCATCTCATTTGCTACTCATTTCAGAATGCATTAGTGAGAGGGTCTAGTGACGTCTGCCTTAGCCCAAGTTTTCAGCGTTCATGTAAAATAACAATGCTGCTATTGGTGTATGAATCACTGCCAATAATAGATATTTTCCTGTTGCCATGACTGGCTTTACATTTTGGAAAATATCCGTTTGATGGATAATTACGATTTTAAAAGTAAAGCTTTTGTTGAACCGTATAAACAACAAAGTTTGTGTCAAAGTCATTCATAAAGTGAATATTATATATTATTGCTGCTTACTGCTTCGAAAATATACTAGAAAAGTACAGGCCAACAGTATAGCTATTAGTGTTCTGTAATCCGCAGCAACCTTTGAAATGGGTAATCGGCATGAGTAATAACCAGGTGAATATGTTGTATTTTTGTTGTATTCATAAATTGTGTTCATCATTAATTTCTTTTTAGTTTTCTTAGACAGTAAAGCATTCCAGCATTGCTTATAATGGGAATGACATATTTTAATATGTGTTTACATACAAGCAGAAAAGTGCAATCATTGTGCATCCTCTTTGTGTACCGTTGCACTGGTGTCTATTGTTATAGGGATCTAAACCCCAAAATTAATGTAAACTTAAATCATGGTGCATTTGGATCGCTTTTGCAAAGTCCAAGCCCAAGCTGCTGCCTACCTGCTTCCTCACCCTGTATAGGCTCCTCCCTCTGGGGGTCATTTATAAACACTGGGCAAGTTTGCTCCTGGGCAGTTATCCATGGCAACCAATCAGAAGTTTGCTTTCATTGTTCATCTTGCAGCTGGCATAAAACAGATAATAACTGATTGGTTGCTATGGGTTACTGCCCAGGTACAAATTTGCCCAGTGTTTATATATGAGCCCTATATCTTGAGGTCTACAGGTATGGAACTCCTTTATGGCACAAGGGTGTAAGCACAGGGCTCTCTTTGTGCTTTGTGCCTCTAGGTTTGTAGCTGAATCCCCCTTAAATAAAGGGCATGTAAGTGCAAACCCATGTGGCTTCCTTTACCTTTTGAGTAAAAAAAACATGGAGCTAATATTTTTACACTTTTTGCTCTTTCAGTAAATAAACACTACTTTCTTGCAATTAATATCAGATCATATTACAACATTGTAGCTGCCAAGCTGTTTAATATTCAAGTGCTTTTTAAATGCAAAAATGCAGACAAGCAATGTTCTCTACATACAGGCACTTACTATAAAAGTGTGTATATTCCTCTTAATAATATAATTGCACAGCTAGCTTACAGTAAACAGTTTTGTGGGTTTGCAACTGTGCTGGTCTTTGCAGTTTTCTTTGATTTTAAATTGACCTCAGAATTCATGAATAATATTGCACTTTTCGTGCCCATATATCTCAGTCTTTGTCTTGCCTTAATCAAAACAAGATGATGCCTTGGTTATATATATAACATCCAGAATGTTGGTTTCAGATCATTGCAAAAACACAGCTACCAGGAATTAAGGCTCACAGTTAGCAGCTAACAATGTGAAATATATGAAATCATTTTAAATGCATGCTGCTTCTATTTTTATTATTATGTCCCTGTGTCTAAAACGTTGTTCTACCTGGAAATATGAGCACTAAAGGAACACTAAATTTAAACCATTTCTTTTTGTAAAAGAGCCAAAAAGTAAAATGAAATATATGTGCTGCAGTTTTTTCAGGACTAAATATACTGAAGGGTTTGTTTATGGATAAAGAAACTTCTCTTAATCACATCTCGCTAAGCAAACAACAATGGCACAAGTAGAAAACGTTGAAGTTAGAAAACTAGGAGATATTGATCTTAATGGTTTCGCATCATTTTCCATACTCAACAACAACATTACTACTGTGGTTTGAATAAACTCCATCAGCATGTTCACCTACAACACTTGTCTTCACTTCTCAAGATATACAGTGAAAAAACAACCTGTGTACATCAGTGTAAATGTGATACTGATAAACAGGTGCTTTTTAGTGACAAGGTGTGATTTTTTGATCAACCAAGATAAAGTAAAATTAACCAAGGAGTTGAAAAACATGGCTTGCACAGATGCTTCTTGGCATGGAAATGCTGTAATGAAAATATCAATATAATTCCATAAAATAGTCTTAGCACTGTTAAAACTACTTACACCTCTTCAGCCATTGCTACTGTAGCAGTGATATCACCAATGTAGCACGCATGGCTAAAAAGGTGTGAGAGAGCCCATAGTACTGAGTGTGAGAGAGCATTTACACTTTATTTACTTTGTAAAGAACTTCAGCAGAACTTCAGCAGAATGTTGCAGCAGTCAAGAAAGCTATATATATAGTAAAGAGGATCACATACCGCATATTGTAAATTATAAGGGTTTAAGAAGTCACTGACTAGTGATGATTATCATTGCTACCTTAAGGTGGCCATACGCGTAGCAATTACGATCTTTCCTGCTACCATCGGTCGCAGGAAAGATCGTGCATTTCCCACACTGATGTTCAGGGCTGAATCGTCAGATATGGTGGTAGAAACAATAGGAATTCTACCTCCACCTGCAAATTCAGCCCTGAACGCAGATTTTGTTCAAAATCTTTTAAGCTGGCCAATCGACGAGACAACCAACCTGAAGCCTTTGCGATTTCGGTCTTCTCATCAATCTGCTATACACACCGGATATCATATGAAATGGGATTTTGTACGTTATCATTAGTGATGGGCGAAAAGTTTCGCCAGGCATGGATTCGCGGCGAATTTCCGCGTTTCGCCATTGGCGGATTGTTTCGCGAAACGGATGAAAAATTTCGCCGCGGAAAAATTCGCCGCACGTCCAAAAATTGTCGCGGCGTCAAAAAAAGAATAGTCGCGGGCGACGAAACAAGAGCCGCGCGACGAAACAAGAGCCACGGGCGACGAAACAAGAGCCGCGGGCGACGAAACAAGAGCCGCGCGACAAAATAATAGCTGCGGGCGACGAAACAACAGCCGCGGGCGACGAAACAAGAGCCGCGCGATGAAACAAGAGCCGTGGGCGACGAAACAAGAGCCGCGGGCGACGAAACAAGAGCCGCGCGACAAAACAAGAGCCGCGCGACAAAACAAGAGCCGCGGGCGACAAAACAAGAGCCGCGGGCGACGAAACAAGAGCCGCGCGACGAAACAAGAGCCGCGGGCGACGAAACATGAGCCGCGCGACGAAACAAGAGCCGCGCGACGAAACAAGAGCCGTGCGCGACAAAATAATAGCCGCGGGCGACAATTTTTTTTGTCGCACGACATTTTCGCCGCTTCGCGAATTTTTCGCCGTTTCGCGGATCTTTTCAAAGATTCGCGAATTTTTCGGCGAAGCGAAACGGAACAGATTCGCTCATCACTAGTTATCATTGGTGCGTGCATGGCCAGCTTTACAGCGTTGTGGCCTAGGTTTGATTCCAGTACCTATCTGCATGGTGTTTGTATGTTGTTCTTATGTCTGCATAGGTTTTCTCCTGGTACTCTGGTTCCTGCCACACTCCAACAAACTGGGTTGTTGACTGATCTAAATTATGTAGAGAGAGAGAGTACCGCACAAGCAGGGACTTAATATACATAATTTAGATCAGTCAACAACCCAGTTTGTTGGAGTGTGGCAGGTACTTTGTCTCTATATTTAGTTTATTTTGACCAGCACCTGGGTAGTTAACTACATATTTAGGGTTGTGCTCCTCTCTGCACCTGTATATATATAAATAAATGATAGCAAAAAAGGAGAATTTGTGCTTACCACTACATTTTAAACCATTAGGCGTGCAATGACCTCTTATCTTTGTCTATATAAATATATATTAGAATATATATAGTCACCAAAAAATGTACTGTTGGGGTTTTGGTGACAAATATCTTGGGTCCTAAGCCCCTTGCTGTGCTTCTCATTCTGCTGTGACCAAAATATCTACTGTGCCTTATCCCTAAAAGCTCTAAAAGTTGGATATATGTTTTACTTTTTCTGAGTGAAATATAATTTTGTTTTAATTTCACAGTAATATGTTTTTCTGCCTTAAACGTGATTTTTTGATACTGGTCCTGCTGACTTAGCTCGTTTCCCTCAAGGGCAAAACATACCCATGCTGAACCTGTTAACCTGAGAGGTAGCTCCTATTAGCATATATATTGCTATGATCATCATTATTAATATTAATGACTTCAGGTATCACCATTTGCGCTTGTCAGCTTAATTGCAGGTTCAGGGCTTGCCATGGCTGTGCTGCTTGTCATAAATGAGCTGATAAAAAGATTTCTTTGTTATAAGTTTGAGAGTAGGAAAATTGGATTGTTTCAATGACCAGCAGCCACTACACTTTAATAAGCCTATCTCAAGTAGCAGGTCAGAGAAAAGCCAACAACTTATTAGTGTAATTGACTCGGAAAAAAATCAGTAACCTTAAACTATCCACTGTCCTTATTTGTATTCTAGGAAAACAAAATGTTCCTGGCTTTTTACTGTGAGCAGTGACTTTAGACATAACTCAAGCTTATCTTTTTGACAAATGATTTGGTTATAATTGCTCCAAAAACAGTTTATGCACCATCTTAAGCCGCCGTGATTAATCATATTTAAAAAATCACGCTTCGTTTAAAAGATGTTACAATTGTTTGCCCTTTATCACTGTAAAAATAGTTTTGGTTGATAAAAAGACATTAAGGCTAAGAGAGAGAAAGAGAGGAGAAGGTTTTCACAACCTTCTGCTATATTATATCACTTATCTTATCATTTAAAGGGGAATAATATCCCCCTTTTGACATGAGCTCCTTCAGTTTGACTTATGTAAGTCATTATAGGTATGGGACCTTTAAACCAGAATGCTTGGGATCTGGGGTTTCCAGATAAAAAAAAATATGTAAACATTAATTAAACCCAATATGATTGTTTTGGCTCCAATAAGGATTGATTTGATCGTAGTTGGGATCAAGTACACAGTACTGTTTTATTATTCCAGAGAAAAAGTTCAAATTCATAATTATTTGATTGAAATGGAGTCTATGGGAAATGGCCTTCCAGTAATTCAGAGCTTTTTGGGTAACGGGTTTCTTGATAATCCCATACCTGTATTTTTTGTTAATCAGTTTTTTTTTTTAAATCAGTATTATTTATTTGGCTTATAATAAAGTTTTGAATGTATTTCAGGCTGCTTCTTAAAAACTTGCAGTGCACCTTGGTGTTTATTTCCAGTGGTGCCATGTGCAGCAATAGATATCAGAAATGTAGAATCTAATTTTAGTATGTATGTGGGCTTGTCTGCATGGCAGAAGCGCCACATAATTGCTGCTTTATTGATGGTGATCCATATCTATAACTAGAGTTGGCTACACACAGCAAGGTTTCCTGACTTAATACACAGGGCTTGATATGAGTATTGAGTAGAGTTGCCTCCTCATTCTGCATGTGTAATAATGCATTTCTGCAGTTTCTATCTTTGATTATCTCAGTTTGACTCTTAGCAGATGAAACCAAAATGTACCATATGGGAGTGAGCAACCCATGACTTGACTAAATATCACATTTACTGGCTTTTGTGAGGCTTTTAATCCAGACACCCTCAGCACTGATAAAAAATATATAATCCGCATGGAAAAAAACTACAATATTCATGTATTCATACTCTTTTAAAAGTCTTTTAGATCAGCATATTCCAACTGGCATAATCTTAGATGGTCATAGTGTTGCTTGTTGTTGTTGAGTTGCAGCATCTAATTGTAAAAATGGTGCTTTACTATTGGTCAGGAGTACCGCTGTAAATTTTCTATCATCTGACCCTATCCCTTGTTCTTTTTATGCAGAGGAGAGGCCAGACTGCTCAGCAGCTCGGTGTGAGGTACAGTTCTCCCCGCGTTGTGCTGAGGACTCCGTTTTAATAGAAGGCTATGCCCCACCTGGTGAATGCTGCCCACTGCCAAGCCGATGTGTATGCAATCCAGCGGGATGTCTAAGGAAAGTTTGCCAGCCTGGTTACTTAAACATCTTGGTATCCAAAGCATCTGGCAAACCTGGGGAATGCTGTGACCTTTATGAATGCAAACCAGGTAAAACTCTCCTGCTCAATAATCTGTATATTCATTGGTGTCTGTTTACCCTTACCCTATAGTTAAGTATAGTTTTTTGTTTTTTTTTAAAGTGATTTGAATAATAACACTTAATGGTTTATCTTCCCAAAACGCTATGCTGGATAACCACATGGATCCTAAATGATACAGTAACATCTTGGCCCATGTTCCTACCCCTTTCTGCCCAGGTACACCCCCACCCCTGCTGTGCTCCTTACTCAACTGCTTCAGACAAGATGGGAGGTCTTCTGGTGAAGATTCTATACATTTCAATAGAGCGGGGACTTAGGGTGACACCCAAAATATATGGATTGAGATGTCTGGAAGTAAATTGTGGATATATACCAGTGGATTCTTTTTGCCTGCATTTAGAAATGTATTTAATTCAATCTTTCTACTGTTGCAAATATGTAATAGAAACAGTACAATATTTGTAATATGTGGCTTACCAGATACTCTGTTAGTCAGACCCTAAATGCTTTGAACAGAAGTTTGAAAACAACAATGGTAGTTTTCTCCTTTAATAAGTTCATTCAGAAAGATTATTGACTGTTTGTTATAAAAAATTTAAGAAGACCATACTAGCCAGTCTTCTGCACTTTTCCAACAAATGGCCACAGGCAGAATGGATGAAGAGTGTGCAAGCTGCCACCCACACAGTATGGCTTCAGAATCTTTTGTGCAAAAATGATCAGAAGAGCAGGAAGTGCTGTGGCTCCTCTTCATTCCTCATCTGCTGCAGACGCAACATGATCTGACCAACATGGTCAATCAGCAGATGAAAACCTTAGTTTTAAGCTGGATCAGCAAGCCAGCACAGATGATCTCACAAAATACCATTTGTCATTGCCCTTAGGTTTTAGGCTGGGACTGCGACCCTTTTGACGCAACTGCACCATGCGTCATGCTGCTAATTTTTGTCACTGTAAATTTATGGAGCAATTTCGCGAAAAAGTTCACCAATGTCGAAAGGCAGAATTTTGCAGAGAATCCATGCGGGGCAAAAAAATCCGCTCATCACTAATAGTAATCATTCAATAAAATTTCAGTCAACTCTTGTTTTGGAAATATCTTTCAAAGTCTAGAAGTAGAATTTATCTGTAATCTTCTTACAGGAGAAGGAAAGTTAAAATCACTGGAGGTGCCAAATGTTAGGCAACCCCCAATGATAATAATTTCTTACCTGATACACCAGGCCAGTGTTTCTGTTTGTCGTGTGCCTGGGGTACTTCTCTAGGAGCACCACATTACAATCCTTTTCCACATCTTTGGTCTTCCTTTCGACCCTGGGCCAAGTGTGCTTACCCAGGTGAGCGAAAAGCCAATTGGTGATTCCAAGTTCAGCTTTCCACTCTACCGCACATGCAGTATGAGAAGGTGGAAGAAGCCGAAGAAGATGACGGTGGTTGACTCCTACAGAAGTACCTTAGGCTGGAGCAGGAGCACTGGGATACATTCCTTGTCTGCGAGTTAAAATGAAATATCTAGTTGCTATGGGCTCCTAGATCTGGAGCAAATTTGCCCATATTATGGCAAGTAAAAAAATGTAACAGTTGTCAGTAATGTAATTGCTGGATGTTCTAAATGACTTATCACTTGGTATATTACATGCTATAGTTTTCTAAATAATAATACAACAGTCTAGAAGTTAACTTCACTCCATAGGAACATTTGATTGCTGTTTCTCAGCGTGTCTTCAAGTTCACAGTTTCTCTGAATCACTGAAATACGTGTGAAGTTTTCTTGTCTGATCTTCCTGTATGGATTGCTATCACATTAATTTACAGTTACAGATGCTGTCTCAGTGAATGCTAAATGAATCAGTCAGAAGGCTTTTAATGTTTACTGCATACATCATATAGTACAAGCCAGGAAAGACTCCCCAACTGGCAGAACATGTGGGGGGGCATGTTTTATAAACTCACACACAACAGTGTTACATTTACATATTCATTTCTCAAGTTGAATACAGACATAGCATCATAATTACAGTTTTGCATTGTACACCTATAAGTGTACCTGTAATCATGAAAAACTACAACTACAAATAGAAGTGAAAATCAGGAATCTTTACTAGTTCACGCCTATATTTTGTGTATTAGTAACATACGGTATATGTCCTTGACATTTTGGGGTATATTTATAAAGGTGTGTAAAAAAATTGTATTAAGTAACCAGTGTCGGATTGGGCTGACAGGACACCAGAAAAAACCCCAGTGGGCCCTACTGACCCAAGCTCACTCCTTCTTGGACTCTCCCCATTTCCCCGAACACAGCTGCTATCTTATGGTGAAGGGAGGTGATGTGATGCCAAGGGGTTGGGCAGAGGCCTGAAGAAGGGCCCTTGAGTTTGCAAAGGGGTAATTTAATTCACAGTTCAGGTGGGCCCGGACGCCCCAGTCCAACTCTTTGAGTAACAACAGACATTGGCTTTTGCCATGCAGATTTGTAAAGCTGTGCAATGATTTTCTGGAAATGTATATAAAAAGTGTATATGCGAAAAAGAGTTATTCTTTCATCCATTATCACATGTCATTATGAAAGGTTTAGAGTGATGTAAAATAATGGTGTCATTTTTGGTGTTAGTCCGTATAAATACACCACTTAGCACTTTGTAATGGATTATTGCGATGCCTGGTGTTCATTTTAAATATTTTACACCTATTTCTAAATATTCCTTTCTAACCTTACGGTTTGTATTTGTTTAAATGTACATCACGCTGCCGACCTCACCATTCAATGGGAACATGTCAGTGTTAGTAAGCAAGCACAATCACAGTGATCTTTGGCTAAAAATGTTCCTTCAAACTGCCTCCAGCCCAGCATTTCATTGAGACACAGAGAGCCAAAGAATAGAGAGAGACACTTCCATCTTTCACACTGATCTGGAGGTGGTGGGATCATTCTATAGCAGTGATCCCCAACCAGTGGCTCGTGAGCAACATATTGCTCACCAACCCCTTGGATGTTGCTCCCAGTGACCTAAAAACAGGTAGTTATTTTTGAATTCCTGGCTTGGATGCAAGTTTTGCTTGCATAAAAACCCAGTATAATGCCAAACAGGGCCTTCTATAGGGTGACAGTCCACATAGGGGCTATTAATTAGCCAATTATTGCTTTTATTGGCACCATCAGGAACAATTTTCATGCTTGTGTTGCTCCCCAACACTTTTTCATTTGAATGTGGCTCACGGGTATAAAAGGTTGGGGATTCCTGTTCTATAGGATAGAGTACAAATGTATTACTGAATTATTCTACTACCTCCACTAATAATAAGGATCCTGGGCTACTGGCAACTAAACCATGTCAGAGTGTATGAATAAGTGCGATGGGCTGGTGGCAGCTTGGTTGCACTTTTTCATAAAATTACTTCACCCTTAAAATGCATAAGAGATAGATGTTAATAAAAGTTATTGCTTGCTAAATCCAAAAAAAGCAGTGTTGTAATTTTTATAGTAGGGTCACTTGAAACACCAAAGGCCTCATTTATGAATCCCACAGGCACAAGCGGAAGGGGCACAAAATTGTAACCATAGGTCCCATCAACAGTCCCATCAACTTTAAACTGAGAAAATGTACCATTTTTAAGGGAAAAATATGTTGATTCAGAATTTCATGGTGTCAACAAATCCCAAAAAAGTTGGGACAAGTAGCAATAAGAGGCTGGAAAAAGTAAATTTGAGCATAACGAAGAGCTGAAAGACCAAATAACACTAATTAGGTCAATTGGCAACATGATTGGGTATAAAAAGAGCTTCTCAGAGTGGCAGTGTCTCTCAGAAGCCAAGATGGGTATAGGATCACCAATTCCCACAATGTTGCACAGAAAGATAGTGGAGCAATATCAGAAAGGTGTTACCCAGCGAAAAATTGCAAAGATTTTGCATCTATCATCATCAACTGTGCATAACATCATCCGAAGATTCAGAGAATCTGGAACAATCTCTGTGCGTAAGGGTCAAGGCCGTAAAACCATACTGGATGCCTGTGATCTCCAGACCCTTAAACGACACTGCACCACAAACAGGAATGCTACTGTAAAGGAAATCACAGAATGGGCTCAGGAATACTTCCAGAAACCATTGTCAGTGAACACAATCCACCGTGCCGTCCGCCGTTGCCAGCTGAAACTCTACAGTGCAAAGAAGAAGCCATTTCTAAGCAAGATCCACAAGCTCAGGCGTTTTCACTGGGCCAGGGATCATTTAAAATGGAGTGTGGCAAAATGGAAGACTGTTCTGTGGTCAGACGAGTCACGATTCGAAGTTCTTTTTGGAAATCTGAGACGCCATGTCATAGTGGACCAAAGAGGACAAGGACAACCCAAGTTGTTATCAACGCTCAGTTCAGAAGCCTGCATCTCTGATGGTATGGGGTTGCATGAGTGCGTGTGGCATGGGCAGCTTGCATGTCTGGAAAGGCAGCATCAATGCAGAAAAATATATTCAGGTTCTAGAACAACATATGCTCCCATCCAGACGCCATCTCTTTCAGGGAAGACCCTGCATTTTTCAACAATATAATGCCAGACCACATTCTGCATCAATCACAACATCATAGTCTGCAGTCCAGATCTTTCACCTATAGAACATTTGGCGCATCATAAAGAGGAAGGTGCGACAAAGGCCCAAGACGATTGAACAGTTAGAGGCCTGTATTAGACAAGAATGGGAGAGCATTCCTATTCCTAAACTTGAGAAACTGGTCTCCTCGGTCCCCAGACGTCTGTTGAGTGTTGTAAGAAGAAGGGGAGATGCCACACAGTGGTGAAAATGGCCTTGTCCCAACTTTTTTGGGATTTGTTGACACCATGGAATTCTGAATCAACATATTTTTCCCTTAAAATGGTACATTTTCTCAGTTTAAACTTTTGTTCTGTGATTTATGTTCTATTCTGAATAAAATATTAGAAGTTGACACCTCCACATCATTGCGTTCAGTTTTTATTCACAATGTGTTTAGTGTCCCAACTTTTTTGGAATCCGGTTTGTACACAGAATTACAAAGAACACACAACACAAAGGACCTGTACGTTATTGAGTTTATGAAATATATATTATTTTAGCAGAGGAAGCAGTTTGTCAGTCATTATAGAGACAGTATTACAGAATACTGTGTAAACACTGATTACTATAGATAAACATGTTACCTCAATGAGTGAGTTATAACTGGCCACAAAAAGTCCAAACTAACTAGCTGGATTGCAAATTTGCCCGGTCCATATGCAACACTGAGGCCAGAGTTATATATTAATTCTCGCATCAGTCAGAAAAGATGTTCAAAAGGCATAAGGGGTCATTTACTATGAGCCCTGACAGAAATGCAAGACCAATAAGGGGAAAAAGCATGACTATGTACTACCCCTGCCCACCTAGGGCTTAATATTTGTGTGCATTGCTTATTATAGACTAGCAGTGCTTTACTACATTGCCTAATAGCATTACAGTGTAGGCACAGTTCTCTATCTGCCAAGTGCCAACCTTACAGTCCCCTCTGGTAAAATGTGACAGTCAAGCTGTATCTGTATTTTTGTTGTTTTTTCTTAAATGCAAAGAACCCAAACTTTTTTTTACAATGAGTAAAATCATCTTAATACAACATCCTCGCTGTATTTAAACACTGGTAGCGCAGTGACTTTTTGCCATGTTTTTCCCCTAGTACGTCAAGGGCTTACAGGATAATGTGTCATTGATGGAGACACGTACTATGAACTATAAAGAAAAATGTTGAGATTGCAAGGCTGTAAGGCTACAAGGCTTAGCATTGTTATCCAAACCTATTGATAACTTGACATTCTGGCATCTTTTTCCAAAGCGTATATCATTCTCTATTGAAAATATGTCATAGTTGTGAGGGAGAAATGAGATGTGAGTTTCAAAGAAATCTATACTTAGCAATATTTTTATGGCTTTATAAAGTGATGAGTTGAATGCTAATCTGTCATTAGAAAGTCATACTGTACCAGTGTCTCACATCAAAAATAATAAAGTGCAAATTGACAGAAATGGAAAATGTTGGACTTAGGAAATTATACAAGAAAAGGTAGAAATAGAGGTATATTTTTGCTGAAAAAATAAATCAAAGAGTTGACCAGTGGGAAATGGTTGCTGATTACAATAAAGGAAAACTAAGGGAAAAAATGCAAACCTCTGTCCATTTATTGGCTGATATAACCTAGCATGCATGCATGTTATTGGTTTGTGCTGACCCTTATAGGGGTGCTAGAAGTAATTTTTTAAATTAAATCAAATAAATCTACACATATTTCAAAAATGTTAAAGGCTGCACTTCCCAATATTGGTCTCTTTAACATTCAATTGTTCTCTTTTAAGTTTTCAGTGTGGACTGCAGTACAGTGGAGTGCCCTCCAGTTCAACAGGTCATATGCCCATTGGATAGCTATGAGACGCAAGTCCGCCTTACAGCTGATGGATGCTGCACGCTGCCCACAAGGTTTGTCTTGAATGTGAACTTAGTGGTTAATTGTCTAAAAGAGTATTTTTAATCACTGCTTCATTGATATGTGGTGATCTGGGACATTGTCAGCATGGATAGCATTGGATAGCATCTTTTGGATGGCATTGATCCTTTATCGTGGATAGTAGAAGCCAACCACAGCAGTTCCTTTATCAAAGGAATATTGGTATATGTGATCCTATTTTGTTCCTAAATAAAGGCCTTGCTTCATTATACTGCAATACTTAAACTTCCAAGAAATGTATATCTTCACTGTCACCTCTAAGGTTAATGCCACATGTAGTGATTTGTCGTCCTCGAGAAATCGCCAGTCAAGCTGAAGACAAATCTGCTAAAAAATACCATTCTTTCCAGATCCATTAAAATTGCCAAATGTAAAACATTTTACATGCAGTGATCCTGGCTAATTATGAGAAATTTTGCTTGTAAAGTATTTTACACTGTGCAGGTAGAACTGATTTCTTGCAGTCAACAAATCTCCTCATGTACTATTGCCCTCAAGGAACAATATATATATACTGTATATATATATATATATATATATATATATATATATATATATATATATATAAGAAAGTCCACACGACAGCACCACACTCCAAAGATTGCTACCATGTAGCTGCCCCATTGCACGGAATACCATATAGATACCGAATCAAACACAACCAGCACCAAAGGTCTTGTGGTTGAAATAGATATTAGTGTATTATAATTGCATCTACAGCCAACATTTCGGTCCCTTTTGGGACCTTTTTCTGGTGCTGGTTGTATTTGATTCGGTATATATATATATATATATATATATATATATATAAAGCTGCCCAGATATGTATTGATATTGTTCTGACATGTGGCCCAGTCATTTCAATGATAGAATTATGAGTCATTTACTTGAAGACTCCTATTTTGCAAATATGATGATTATAGAAGAGATTTGTTGTCAAATGGGGCATACATTATAAAAAATGTACATTTTGTCTTTTATGTAAAAATGTTGCCTTTTCATTTCCAAACTGTAGGGCTCATTTACAAACCTTCGGCAGAGTCTTAAGTGCAACAAACAGGTGCAAGCCCAAAGTGCTGCACACTGCACCTCACACCTGATTTTTTATCTTGGTCATTATTTATTATTTGCAAATGATCCGTTAGTTAGACTTTCAACTTTTAGGGGCAGATTTATCAAAATGGGAGTTTAGAGCTACTCATCCCAATGGCCTTTTTAGAAGCATGTTTATCAGTGGGTGAAAGTTAGGTCTCACCATTTAATAAATAAGCTTCTAAAAATCCCATTGGAATGAATAGAACGTGGGTGAGTTTTTATGTATTAAGCTCTAAACTCACATTTTGATAGATCTGTTCCTTGAAGTCACAAAAATAGCACAAATTGAAAATAACAAGTTGTCTCTGCAGGGGCTCATGGCAGCAGCTGCCCCCACACCAAACAAGGCTCAAATTCTCCAGTATCCATTTTAACACTGATACCCCCTTGACACTATGTAGAATTACATTTGTTTTAACATGGTTCTTTCTTTCTTAATTAAATAAGAGATGCCTTAATGGAACCGTTTCCAGTTTAAGCCATTTAAAAATGATGCACTGATACACAATTGATACAGCTGAGAAATCCTAGGCCCATGTCCTAGTACCCCCAGGTTTTTTGTCTTTGGCTGAAGTGTAAATTGTATAGGTGCTGGGATTCTTAGGAAGAAAAATAGCTGAGGGGTTATCTCATCAAACTTGAGCTCAGGGAGTTCAGAGTTGCATTTCTGGCACTGTTCATTATTCTTTCTCCTTGAGTAAATTGCTTGGTTTTTCCCTCTACCTCAGGCACTAGACTTATAAAATAAGTTCTATAGAGCAGGGAGGACTCATAGCTGAGCAACACTCTGTATAATTAGTAGAATGGCATGATGATAATTAGAACAATATGATGATAATTATACTTTACTGCCTGTTTAGGACAAATAAATGTGGATAAATACAGAATATAAAGAAAACATGTTTTCTCTCTTAAGAAATCATAGATATAACACAGAGCATGACAATGAATGTTGTTAACTTATAAAGTTTCCCGAAATAACCCATTGGGCACAAGTCAAGTGTTCAAACAAAAGCAAATGTTTTTGCAAAAGTCTGCAGGTTACAGGCATTACAAAACTGCTTGATTCAGTAGGTTATTGAGTTTTTATCACTGGGGAAGCAGACAGTCTCAGTACAAATTAATGTCAAGTCTGCTTAAACACTTATTTAACAAATATTTTTAGTATAGAGCTTCTCACAGCAAAATACTTTGTATTATTCCAGCATATTTATGACACTATATGAAAGAAGTGTCAGTGCTCAGTAACAGGCCTTGTGCAGCTTTTCAGGTATGTTTTTACATTAAGAGCAGTAGCACACTAGTCGTCATGGAGATTAGTCGCCCGCGATAAATCTTCGGGCGACTAATGTCCTTCACGTGCCATGTGCCAAGAATGTAAACTGCCGGTGGGATGGCATACTCGGCCCTTCGGTTTTCCGAAGTTGCATCTCACCATTCGGGAAACTTAAGCAACGCGTATGCCATCCCCCGTGTACATTCTTGCCGGTGGGATGGCATTGCGGGGAAATTAGTTACTCGTGGTAATGAAGATTTATCAGAAGGGGGGACTAATCTCCCTGTGTGCCACTGCCTTAATCAAATTTATCAAAATGTGAGATTAGAGCTAACCATTAAAAAACTGACCCAATTTCAATTCATTCCTATGGGATTTTTAGAAGTGTATTTATCAAATGGTGAACTTTAACTTTCATCCACTGACAAACACACTTCTAAAATCCATAGGAATTAACAGAGTGCTTTTTTGTGATAAACTGTTAACTTACATTTTGATAAATTTGTCCCTAAAGCTTAACAAATGATCCTCAATAAAGTTGACATAAGCATAGAAAGGGATTGGGCCAGTCTAGACCATTCTACTGAATGAAACTGAGGATAGGCCCTGGAGAGGAGAGCTTCAGATTATAATAAACAAGGGATACAAGGGTTGCACACTTTACACCACATCCCAAGGTCTGAAGGGAAGAGGCAAAAGGGAGGGGCAAGGACCCCTAATTATTGACGGCACCTGGGGACCACCAGTTGTTAAACCCAAAGGATGACTGGGATTGCAACTGCTCCCACCCATGAATTCTGCAGCTGATTAGCATTACGAGTAGCTCATTTTGAACCTCAATCTCAGCTCATACCGCTGCTGAGTTACTGAATTAGGCTGAACTAGCTAAGTGAATGGTTTTTTTTATTTTTTTAAATGTGTAGTTAAACTGCCTTGAGTACTAAGGAGAGAACACAGATAAAATGTACAAAAGAAAAAAATAATGAGTAACGTTTTATTTATCTCTGCAGTGTTCTCTCTCTGATACAAAGAATACTGGCTCATGCCCATACAAGTAATCAGCAGCAGTTTGCTAATAGAGTAAAAGAAAGTTCTCCATGGGGGTCTAATGATTAGGTAAATCACTGCTACCAGGGAGAAGAAAATCAGGCTTTTGAATCATGGGGGACAAAGAGAAATTCCACAGTATATTTATATATATATATATATAAGAGGGGCCTGGATGAGTTTTTGAACAAGCAGAATATCCAAGGCTATTGTGATACTAATATCTACAGTTAGTATTACTGGTTGTATATATATAGTTTATGTATGTGAGTGTATAGATTGGTTAGTATAGGTTGTGTGCTGGGTTTACTCGGATGGGTTGAACTTGATGGACAATGGTCTTTTTTCAACCCTATGTAACTATGTAACTATGTAACTATAGAGAGAGAGAGAGAGAGAGATTGAGAGAGAGAGAGAGAGAGAGAGAGAGATTGAGAGAGAGAGAGAGAGTAACTGGGATTATGTTTTCTGGTTAACAGGAAAGAAAAACTGCTTGTAGCAAATACGTAATCCAAAATAATCAAGTATGGGGATTTTACAATCCATTAATCATCTCCCAGACAGATTTATAACCGGATTGTTAATAGCCTAATTTCATAACATTCTGCTACAGAAGCTCTAGGGAGAGTTTAAGGGCCCAGTGGTAGGTAAATCTTAAGCCTAATAGCAACAAGACAGAGGAAAGGTACTCTCTGGAGAAAAGGAAAGAGACAGGAGATAAATACCTATAAAGGCTTGCAATTAAAGCATCAGTCCTTAGTATTATAGTTGGGTTTAACTCCAAATATAACTTCTTAAAAGACACAATAAAATGTTTTAGATAAGATGTTGTTCTCAGTATGGGGTTAAAAAGCTCCTAATACAAATCATTTGCCCTGTCCCATGAGGATTGAGACCAGTACAGTGTACAATGTAGTGCTATATAGTGATGATATACATATGTAATTATGTGACCAAGCAGTCTGCTAGTAATTGCATTGCAAAATTGCCTTGCTAGATCAAGGCAAGAAACCCATACTTCATATGGCATATGGACAGACAGCTTTATTTTTGTTGCGAGTGATGTGGAATGATATCATGCTGTTTTATAGGCTCTTACCTCACATAGGGTTATACCATCACATACTTGAGATGATAGCATGTGAAATGATTGGCACATTAACAGGCCCCATTGCACGAAACCTTGATACTGTAGCAAAGGAGAATAATGTCATAAAAGCTAGAAAATGTACATTGTGGAACATCGCATTATTCCATATGATCAAACCCATAAGGTATCCGCAACATTACAGTGCCCTTGGGCTTTAATACTGTTTAGGAGGGCATACATAAATGGCCATGACAGCATTGTTTAATCACGAGCATTTTATTTTATGATTTTTTTTTTTCAGTTTTATATGTTACCGCTTGCTTGCTGATATCCTGAATCCAAAGATAATGGTAATGTCAGCTTCCCTTTCTACTGTGAAAAATGGCTTTATTGACATTGTCAGGTATTGCCATTCAAGTCAATATCAGGGCTATTTTTGTGCCATTAGCCTTATTCTCAAGGTCAGGGATTTGTTACACTTGAATAGAATTGTACATTTCTTCATATAATTAGTAGCACTATATTAACTCTAGATGGTAAGGTATATAGCAGAACATGACAGCTGACCACTGGAATCTGATAAGCACATAGCCTACCTTTGTGATCTTAAAATGTAAAACAATAAAGCAAAATGTGACTGCTTTCCACAATGCTGTTGCTGCATCTGTGATGCTGAACTTGGATCAAGCTAAAAAAGAAATCCTTTCTGGCACTTTACATCAATACAGAAGAGAATGCAGACAATGCTGTCCCCATTGTAGTGAAGTTGAGATGTTAAGGGGTGAAATTGTTAACACACATCATCTGAGTGCCTTGCTGTAATTCCATTCTTTGCACCTGCTTGCAAGGGCTGTCTGTAATTACATATATATGGAAGCCATAAATACTGCTTTATTACATGTTTGTGGAATGCTGAATTCATTTTCACATTTTCATCTTGTATCAAAGTTATTAGTATTCACTAATAGCATTGCTTCATCTTTGCTTCCAGCTGGGAGAGAATAGATTTATCCCATTCAAGAGCAGTAGATAACATTAATATCTATTAAACTTATTCTATAGGAAGTAGTGGGGACTGTTAAGGGTGGGGAGCTTAATATCACAATACATAGGGGGAGATTTATTAAGACCCGAACGGGTCCGAACTCGCCGAGCGGATTCGCGCCCGATTTTTTCGAGCGGCCGCGGCGTTTTCGCGCGGGCGCACGAAAAAGTCGTGCGAAAAGTCGTGCGCCCGCGCGAAAAATTCGGAAAGACTGCTGCTGTTTGCAATGGTTTGGTACGAAAATTAAGTGACTTTCGGATCGCCAATACGATTTTTTCGTGACTAATACGATTTTTTCGTAAGCATTTTCGGGATATTTGCGATCTTCAGAAATTTTCGTTTCCAATACGAATTTTTCCCATTCGGGATTCGAACTCGGGTTTTGATAAATCTGCCCCATAGTCTCATTGATAGTGATTTCCTTTGTAAAGTCTTATTGTTGCAATTACAAAATTAGGATTGAGAATGAGCATTATTAACCTATTATCAACCAACTCCATCATTTGTAGCCAATCTTTGTATAAGATGCTGGACACCAAAGTAATTTAATGTTAGATATAAGGCTTAAGATACATGGATCTGATTCATGACTTGCAGATAAACACAGACTGTGAATCAGCCCCTACACTCCAATCAGCTTTTGGATGTACCTGCAACCAGAACCACTACATCAGCCTAGATGCAGGCACACAGAGCAGATTTTGAATATGTATTTTGGTGCTGAAATCCGCTCTGCATGCCTGCACCTGAGCTTACACAGTGACCTGCAATATAATTGCCAGTAAATTTGTAATTTTCTCTATTTCCTTAGTTTCTCCCCCTGCTGCCGTTACTTTAACTACTTCAACCGGCTCTTTATGATCAGGACATTCCCACGGACTCAACACACAAATTTGCCACCTATGACAAACATTTTCCCCACCCTGCCACACCCACTCCCACCCCAGAAATGCCTACTCCTCCACCCCCATGATGTCACCACCACCCCTTCCTCAATTAGGGGGAGAAAGGTGGCATGTGGCAACCCTATCTGAGAGTAGGGGCTGATTATTGGCCTACGTTTAATCTCAGGCCAAGAATCAGCCCTGTGTGGCCATAGCTTAAAATTGGCATGTCTTCCTAGTTTTGGCCACTTCCAGAGGCAACATACCTTGTAATTTCTCGTTTAAATGCAGTACATGAGTACAAAAGAGTACATGAAAACAATGTAATGTTTGATATAAAAAAATGGCACGTCTACCTGGATTTGGCCACATACCTTGCACGTGCTTAAGCGCACCCCAGTGGGAACTACAAGGAATCAGAAAGAGATGACTATCCCTACCATTCATTCTGAGTACTCGTCCATGTAAATACATTCATGTAGATAAAGATTCTATTGTACATTGGACACAATTTGTCTTGGTGTTGATATTTATATTTTACCTGCTCGCCTGTCACTGATTTTGTGTAAGAGTCACAAATACATCTAAGTTGTCTTATTGTTTATGTATAATATGGATTTATTGATCCACATTAAAATCACCTATGCAGTGGAGCCACTTAAGTATCCTTTAAGCATGTGGTAAATCCAATCCCGCCTCACCCCGAAGTAGTGAAAAAGCAGTGTTTTTGTTGTGTTAAAAGCACAAGTTTTTTTTGCCCTGTAATAATGGTGGGATATAAATGCCAAAGGCATCATTGCAATTTCTCCATGCATTTTTTCCCTGCTGAAAAAAATGTGTTTATTTGCGCTAGAAAAACAAGGGAACAACGACAATAGCATTATTATAATTTCTCTATTTATTTTGTTTTACCAGAAAAAGAAATGCATTCTTTTTTGTGCTGAAAAAAATTCAGAAAGAAAAATGGGAAAAAAATGCCATATTGGAATTTCTCAATGCATTGGAAAAAAACTTTTTTTTGTGTGCTGGGGTAAAAAGTGCTGTTTTAAAGTTAAACAAAAGCAATCATTGACTATTGACAATGTTTTAGCAAAATTACAGCAAAATGTCACCATTTTGCAAATAATTTCACAGTTTTCACAATTTTTCCTGTGAAGGCCAGTTGTGCTCATCACCATAACTGAGCAGTTGAGAGCTATTTGATGGACTTTTCTCTAGTCCTGGCATTTCTTCTCTAGTACCAAAGGCATATATTGAGGTAAAATGATCTGTCTTGCACAGATGTCAAAAAAAACTATGTCCCCAGTGGCGAAATTGTCAGAAAACAACTGTTCTTGCCTAGATTTACCAAGCAATAACATTTAAACGGCACTTAATTGACATTCACATCATACACGCAATTATAGCACAAAAAATACAGGGGCACACAAATTCCCCTTGGTAGGCCAGAAAAAACCCTACATGTTTTATTAACTGAGTGCAAGGAAATGCACACAAGATTCCTCTATGCTACCAGGTATAAACATCAAACACAAATATATTTAGATTAAAAGTACAACACGCAGCTTTATTCTAGTACTGTATCAACATAAGACAAAGCTACACAGAAAAGTACACTGTTATTTTAGCTGCAGAGCTGATTTTCCTTTTTTGCATTATTTGTTCTCTGCTTACCAGGAATCTCTCTGAAAACAAGACGTTTGTGCCATTTTTCTAGGAAAAAACATTAACAAAATGATATTGTGCAGACATGCAGCTTGCACAATACTTTGCAACACTGTGGCTTTTTGTCAGAAATGAAAGCCCCCTGTACTGTGAGCCTCAAAGACATGCTGACGTGTTTCTTGGGTATGATTAGATCACAAACAACTAAATGAATAAAACTCCAACCAAGTAAACATGTATTCCATAACTCTTAATTTGATTGGATAAATGATATTTTTAAAGCACTAGTTGATGCAAAGATGCCCCAGAATGTACTTATAATTAACTAGCTTATGTGTCATATGGAGGATGATGTTTAGGTAAGGTAAGTGTTTCAGGACCTTTTGTGAAAGTTTTTTTAGTGATATCTTCAAGCCCTTGTGTGGGCTTAAGGTGCTGTTAATATTAAGGGCTGTATTAAAGGGATTCTTTACCTTGAAATTAACTTTTAGTATGATGTAGAGAGAGATAATCTGAGACAATTTGCAAATGGTCTTTATTTTGTTTTATTATTTATGGTCATTGAATTATTTAGCTTATTGTTCAAATCTCCAGTTTATAATTTTAGCACCTATCTGGTTGCTATGATGTAAATTACCCTAGCAACCAGGTAGTGATTTGAATGAGAGATGGGATATGAATAGGAGAGGGCCAGAATATAAAGGTAGGTAATAAAAACTAAAAAATAACCATTGTTTTTTTTTGGCTGCCAGGGTCAGTGACCCCCATTTGAAAGCTGGAAAGGGTCAGAAGAAAAAGGCAATTATTCAAAAAACTAATAAAAAAAAAAATAGGTCCAGTTGTAAAGTTAGTAAGAATTGGCCATTCTATAACATGCCAAGAGTTAACTTAAAGGCAAACTATCTCTTTTATAAATATTTTATATCTCACTCATTGGCTTTAATGAGAGAGAGAGGCAGCAGAAGGTGGTACCAATGTGTACAGTGTGAATGTTCTGCTTTCTTGCATAAAGGCTGTGTAATTGATGCTGTGTTTTTGTAGTTTAGTATGTAGTATGTATGTGATATAGCAACTCTCCCACCATTAGTGTGGTCTAGTTCAGAATTTGGTCCTGGCACCTGTCTTTGCTAACCACTTGAAATATCTGATTCCTTATTTCCAAGTTGAATATTCAGATGCTTACCTACATCCAAATTGAGACCTCTGCACCCCAGCTTAAGTCCATTTAAAACCCCTCCACTACTAGTTGAGACACCTGACACCCTACTGTATGTGTTTATAAGACTCCCCAGAACATATCTTGCGTATGCAATTCTGGTCCTGTGACTGATAATCTGACATTTCAGGACAGGCTGGTTTATCATCTAACACACGAACTAGCAGGCAGGGCTCTGTAATCTGTGTCATTAGGATGACATATCCTTATTATTTATTTAATTCCCTGATTGTACAACACTGCAGTATGTGGTTGAGCTAAATACATATTATAATTAAGATGGTTGGTGGCACAGCATGAGACATGCTCATTTCACTGGCTTACATTGTGTTCCTCATACATTCATTATATCCAGTCTACGATAAACAAATGTTGTACATATGCAGCAGAGAACTGCATTCTGTCTTCTGAAACTGAATGCTTGAATGGAAAGCTAGCAAATGAGAAGCCATTGACTGTAAAACCCTATTTCTTTACAACCATAATATAATTTGCCTAAGATTTATGTCCTTTCTTGTAATCTTCTCAAAGAACATATTGGATTCTTAGTGTGACACAGGCATAGCCCTATTCCTGTCAAACTAATCTTTGCTGATTTAGAGTGTTGTGAAAAAGGACACCACGCTCCATGCAGGCGTCTCTACCAGCACGGCTATTAAATAGGCACAGGCTTTCTAAAACATACATCTTGTTTAGCACCTGTGCAGCAAGTAGAAATTCCGCTGAAATATTTCATTCGTAACAGATGTCAGCAACCATGCGTGTTACCTTGTTAAGCTTAGAGTGAGGGAGGGCTGTCTCCCTCCTTAAAGTTTAATATGCCACATTCTTTATATTTATTAATACAATGGAATGAAAATAACATGGGGCTATATGAAACACTGAACATGAAAGGGCTGTATAACGTATGCTTTCTTTTGCTTGGCAAACACCCATGGCATTAGCCATAGTTCCATGTCTGTATAGTAAACATTGTGGCACAAATTCCATATATGGGTTTTGCTTCTGTTGACATTAAAATTGGAAATTCCAGGGTCAGATTTCTGCTTTCTTAAAAATATTTACACCATTGCCCTCCCAACTTCTGTGGGTGAGATTCAATAAGATGAGAAAGACATATCTCTTTATTCAATTCCATAGTTGCCATATAGCCAGATGCAATTCATTGAGAAAAACTTACCTCACTGTTTATCACATGAAAACTCTATTGAAGTCTATGGGAAAAAATCGACCTAGATTAAGAGAAATGTTTTCTCTCCTCAAACTGAATCTCCACCATAAGTTTTTATGTGATAAATCATAAAATAATGTTATCTTGTGGAATTGAATCTGGCTCTTTATTTCCTGAAGGCTACTATAGCACACCATGAATACCAGATTGTTCTGTTGGTTAAATCCTAGAAGTCTAGCAAGTTTATTCTAAAGCAGTGCAGTCCTACTCAACTCTGTATGGCAAGGAAAGCACCTTGATGTAGTTTAGGATTCAGCTGTTTGTCCAAAAGTAGCTTGTCCTTCTGCATTTTACTACCGAGACAAGGTCATTCTATCCAAATGCAATACATACAAACACACACACGCCAGAAGTGTATTCCTGTTATAGAAATTGGACCTATGGTGCTATGTATTATTTGATCAAACATAAAAAGCCAGGTGTTTGTAATGCTTACGTATTCTTTTATTTAGGTATAGATTTATGTACACTATACATGCAAAATGTGCTCGTATAATGACAAGAAGTTTCAGCCATGGCCAGGTTCCAGACCAAGAATTAATTACTGGAACCTGCCTTTTCATGTTACACAATATTTTAAATATACTGCTTTTTCTAGAAGAAAAATATTCTGCATATTCACATTCACTCAGTAATTTTGATCTTGGCTATGCACCTGGCTCTGTTGAAGTCTCTTGGCATAGTTAGTAACAGTCTTTAGTAAAGGACTTGATTGCAGTCTGGTGTCTAATACAATGTCATCCTAAATAACATTTGAAATAACAGAGATGCCTGAAGGCCAGTTATGTTGAAATACTGGGTGCATGTTCTTTGCTGTACTAAATATTCCAAGAAGAGAAGTCTATTTGGATAGGCAATTAGATCCAAACTCTCCAAACAATTTTTCCTGCTTTCCTTACCCAACATCTTTATTCTCCTAGTCTTTTTTATTTACATGTTAACATCTATTCTTCCATCTATTTGTCTTCTTTTTTCATTAAGAAATAGGGAATGACCATTAAGAAGGCCAAATGGTCAGGAGTAGGAGGGCCCACTGACAACTGGACCCACTGGGAGTTTTCCTTATAGGCCAGTCCGACACTGGATAGATAGACAGACAGACCGGAAGATAGATAGATAGACAGACAGATATACACAAGCTGTTGGTAGCATACATTGCTTTGTTTCTTAGTTTGGCATCCACATGGAAACAGAACCTTCACATATGCATTAATATTCTGTTAATTACTTAGTGCTCAGTAAAGCTAGATAGACTTGATGCCCAAAGACAAAGTCTTGTATACAATACCAAATGGCCTGAACTTCAAAAACAGAGACCAGTGTTCTGGAATAATCTGTCATTTAGACACGGGCTCTGATATTAGACAAATTCATTTCTACTCTGTCATTAACCTATTACACTCCTGCACATTGTTCTGTATATCATCACACATCAATAAACACATTGTTGTGTATATCCTTCCAATGAACTAGAAGTTTCATCACTTCTGTACCTGACATATAACTATTTTGCTCCTCTGCTTTAAACCTAATACAGTTAAACAGCTGGCCAGGCAGCCATTGAATCATGTGAATCTAAGCGTATATTATCACTGCTAGAAAGGATAGTTTAGTTCCATAGGAATTATCCAATATTTCTGCTACAGAAGTTTCTGGGTCAAAAACCTTCCTATACCCTTAAGTGTAAATGAACCCTTATGATTGTGTGCTGCCAGTCAGACAATAATATTAGCTCACATTGCACACCATACATTCAACAGCTGTCAATTTTGCATAAGTTCCAGGGCAAACCATGGTACTGACTCCCATGCCATTTAAAGCAAATAATTAAAAATTTAAAAAACGATTTCCGTTTCCCCTGTAGTTATAAAACTGTAACTTGATGGTAACTTAGCTGCATGAATCTATATTGGTGACATAAGAATCCTATTTGGTTTAGGTTTAAATGGGTTTTTAGTAGACTTAAAGTATGGAGATTTAAATTCAAGAAAGACCCCTTAACTGGAAAACTCCATGCCCCAAGCATTCCAGGTAATAAATCCCATACTTGTAATACCGTATTGTCTTGGTTAATGTCTCTTCCCATTTCTCTAAGGTGGATTTGTGCAGTTTCACATAGTAAAGTTATGGATCTCTAATCCAAACCCCATCCAGAAAGGTTAAATGAATGTTTGTTTATGTCTGCAGTTTAAATACATATTTTCTATGTCTTTCTATAATAGGGGACTTAGAATTGTAAGATCCACTGAGGAAGGGACTTGGGTTTCCACCTTTAAAACAGGACACAAATTTTAATCCAGGCCCTGCATGGCTAATTAACACTTACTGTATATTTAGAATGCTGCAGATAAACAGTATGCATCTGAATTTATTATTATTTAGTGGTGCAGGATGTGGATTTAATATGTGTTGCGACCTTAGTAGGATCCCATGTGAATGATTGACTAACATGTATAGCACTGAAGTTCATATTACAACATATGAATAACACAGATGTCACATCTTTAGTATCTTGGGGGAGGATCTCCCAGATTTCTGTACAGGCGGGCAAAACTGTGAGCATAATTGGGTATTATTGGGGTGTTTTACGTTTGTGGGCAAAAATCCCTCAAAAATCTCCCTCTGTAGGTTGACATAACAGAAAAAGGATAATGCTTTGTACATTCTATATATTACTATTAACTAGGGATGCACCAAATCCACCATTGCCGGCGCTCCCCCAGCTACAGTGTTCCTGACGTGTAAACTTAGGTGCATTCAGGAGAGGACGTCGAGCTGGGGCCCCTGCCAGGGATTAGGGAGGCTCAGTGGGGGCCTCTGTGGTGGGGTAAAGGGGTGCAGCAGGGCCCCCTAGGGGTTGCGGGGGATGCGGCCGGTGGGGGCACCTGCAGGGCCACTGGGTCGGCAGCCCCGGTGGTCCCTGCACCCCCCAGTCTCACCCTGATTTTCGTATTTAGCCGAACCCAAACCCAAATACCGAACTAATGTAAATTAGGATACGGAAGGGTTAAAGCAGGGGTGCCCAGACTTTTTCCCCCGTGATCTACTTTTGACTCCTCCCCGCAGTGTACGTATGCATACTAAATAAACGCGCCGCTATGGACCACAATTGACGTTTTGACCACCCCTAGGTTAAATAGTGCCGCACTCAAGCACTTATTTTTAACACCAGCCTCCAATTTGTTAAAACACCATATTCAATGAAGATATAAATATTCTCTAGTAGCCTTACAGGTACATTGTGATTGATGAAGAAGAGCTGTAATTATACATGCATCATATCTAGGATAACCTCTCTCAGTTTTCCCTGTAAGGGTGTGTACTGTAAATAACTGATTGCTTTTTGCTGTATTGCTCTATATAAGTAGATTTTAATCCTACTGACAGCTTTGTTAAAGATGACCTATCAGTTACTGTTGGGAGGTTACATCAGCCCCCAGCCAATGGTATTGCTAGCCAAGCATTGGACCATGGCAACAGTATTACAGGACTATAAGCTATTTATACAGTACACATATGTATAATGTGCGTGTAAATTCAAATGACAAAATAACGTTTAATTAATGCCTTCTTGTTATTTTCATTCCAATCTACATCTAACAAATCCAATATCCTTTTTCTAATGTTCTCAGCCAAGTACATTTTGCTCTGAATTGTAATCTTACAGGTTACAGCACAGGGGTAAATGTTAAGCTAAAGTGGAATCAAAGCCGTTGATGGTAAAAGAAAAGCAATAAACTTCATTTTTTTTGTATTGTCTTTTTTTTTTTTTTTAAGAAAGTCCTCAGTGCTTAGAGGAAAGAAATACACTGATAACAGAGACTCTTTTATGGTTTATTAAAAGAAAGCTGTTTTTCATTATTTCACAGTTTAATAAAGCATGGAATATTGCCTTTCTATTTTAGCTCCAAGACATATTATTAAATACACATTGTCAGGGGAAATTTGTCCTGAACACAGTTACGGCATTTTTCATATCTGAAATTTTACTCTTGCTCGTTATTACAATTATAACGGCATCGCAGCAAGTTAACTGGGCCTTGGGAGGGAACAGAGGCTGTCACCGGGCAGTCATCCGTTGCAAGTATGTTTAATAGCAATTGATATAAATTAATATCATTCCAGCTGTCAGTTGGGTTTAAACAAAATAACTGGCATCGATCAAGCTGAGCTGTCCTCAAATGTCTGCCATAAGTTTACAGTCTGCAAGTTAGTTCAGTGGAAGAAATGATTGCAAGGCTATGACTACACTCCCTCAGTGGTGCTCAGTTGATATGTGATGTCATCTGTCCTACTGTACCATTATTAAATCTACATTAGCGGCAGTATGGCATTAAGCTTGGCAAGAAGACATCTGTTCTTTACACCTTAGGCTTATGCTGCACCTGGGGTATACATGAGGAATTGTTGTTGGAGGCAAAGCCATGGAATTGTCTCCCACCATACACTATATAGGGCCTATTTTGTTAGCTTTAAATGGATACACCAATAAACACTCACAGTAAAGATGCCCCTACAGGCATTGATGTTATCGTATGAAATGAGGTTTCATATGATATTTGGTGTGTGTATGGTGGGTTGATGAGGCGACCGATATTGGCAAAATTCTTGGATATCAGTCGTCTTGTCGATCGGCCAGGGTGGAAATTTTGATCGAGTCCGTTTGAAGGTGCCTGAACATCGGAAGTAGGTTAATGCTGAATTGTCAGGGGTAGAATTCTATTATTTCTGCCTGCATATCTGATGATTCAGCACTTAACTTTAGTGAAGTGAATGAACAATCCCGCAACCAATGGTTATTGTAACGTGTATGGCCATCTAAATTCTGTCAAAAGAAATATTGCATTCCTTTGCTTCTGTTCTGTACACATGGGCTTTTGTATCAGATTTCCTTCTCCTATCTCAAACCTCCAGGGCAGGGGCATGAGCCTGCACAACTTGCTCCTCTCTCCCCCTCTCTTCTCCCTCCTCCCCCTCCCCTTTCTGCTGTAATCTGAGCCCAGAGCTACCAGCCGGGTGTAAACAGTGTCAGTAGATTTCCTTCTGCTTTGAAGGCCAACTAATAGTCAATTTCCCCTGTATAGCAGTGCTCTGTCCTGCTATCTGATTCCTTCTGCTTCAGTACTCAAACAATGCCCACCTGTACAACTGGTGTCTCTGTTTTTTCAGAATTTAAATGAAATTAGCCAAGAATGTTTAATATTTAGATCCCCATACTTATTTCATACCTATTTTGTGCTTTATTCTTTACATAACTTAGATCATAAACTTGTGATATATAATTAGTACGTTATAGAACAGTGCCTTGTACTTGATCCTATCTGAGCTGCTTACCTTATACCTGTATAAAAATGCATCATTTGCAGACTCATTTTTCAGTTTTAGGTGTCTCAGTTGCCATTGTCACAACCACATTTCCTTATCGTCTCCCATAGGTCTACCATTGTGTTATTATCAGTTGGTGTAGGCCAGTGATCCAGTTGACATGGTCTGTAAATAAAATCCATCAATGGAACCACACAAAGCTGGAGCAACTCTATACAATTTCTAATAGTCTATACAGAATGATACTTTAAAACTATTCCATGAAAGGCACTCCCCTATATTAAGCACAAGTTAGAATGAAAATGTGTGTGTATAATGATCTTTAACCAAAATGCTTTGCAGATAGCATCAGTCAAACTGTATGTTCCTTCCTTTCTACTTGTGCGTGAAATGTCTATCAAGCAATGCTCCGCGCAGTGGTGACAGGGATCATACATTACGGGCAGGGATGTAGCAAATATATGAGCGATGCTTCATTTCTACAACGTTATGAAAAGATAAGCATTGCTTTTTAATGCAATGTGAAACAAAGGTACAATTCAAACTAAACTCTAAGCACTTTTTGCCAGATAGGGCATATTTCTTGTGTGCCTATTAACTGTCATGAGATCAAGGCTATAAAAAAAAACACATTTTTTTTGTATGAGGACGTTGGCAAGCGATTATGAACAATGATTATTACAAGGAAAACCCTAATGGATTTATTCTGCCCTTTATCTGATGACAATTGGCAAGTGATTATGAACAATGATTATTACAAGGAAAACCCTAATGGATTTATTCTGGCCTTTATCTGATGGCAATCCATGGATAATTGAGGTCATCAAGGAAACTGATAAAGCAGCAGTTTGATTTGTTTGCTGTTGGCGGTGTTTTTGCCTTTGATCATGCAGCATAACCGTCACTGTTTCCAACCAGGAACGCGTCACTTAGCACAAAGTTACAGTAAATACCTTTAAGACAGGGTTCCCAGCTGCTGAACCAGGTTCCCCATAAACAAGCACAGTCTATCAAGATACAAAGCTTTTACCTTTCAGCTTTGTGTTTGTGGCCTTAAGGAAAACCTCTTTTCTCTCGGGCGTCATGAGCCACATTCTTCTCACTCAGTAACCAGGAGGATCCAGACATTCACAGATCCAGGGAAAAGCACCCAAGTGTGTCTCACACCTCTTTAAAATGGACCAGCTCTGAACTTAGCAATGTAATTACTTGGACAAGAGTGAAACCTAATGCTTTGTTTGCCAGGCAAACAGCAGTCCTTCCCATACTACAGATAGTGACACTTTATATATTTTGTGGCCACACATTCTAAACACACTGTCACAATACATATATGCGTCATATATACATTCACACGCCAATCATTCATGCGTAAATTAAACGTTCCATTTTGGCTTGGGTTATTTGCATTAGTCAGAAAAGTTCCATAGATGGTGTGGCTGATAGGACTTCATTTGTATAAAAGGTATTCTCACCAGAACAACTTCTTCAATTGTCCTGTGATGCACTATGTTCCCTGGATGTTTGGCTTAACCTTACCTTATAGCATGAATATGAAAGAATAGGATCATCACTCACATATATCTTTTAGGCTTCTTTTCCTTTATTTCAAGCCACAGTTTGACTTGTGAAGTGGATTCAATGTTCAGCAGGGTAAAGGGTAGATTCTCCCTTCATCAGGAATAATTACACACAATGACAAATTTATGAGCACAAACCCCTTCCCTCAATTCAGATGGATGCTCTTCTGTGTCACCTGATCACATTAAAGAGCCTCCTACTCAATTGAAAGTATGGGGGTTTGCTCATGAATCTGTACATGAATTTGTATGCAGTTATTACTGTGAAAGGAAGGGTTTATCCCTCCCCCTGAAATGTTGACTCCACAAGTCAAATTGTGGCTTGAAATAAAGGGCAAGGAGCCTAATAGATATATGTGATTGGCGTTCCTGTTGTTTAATGTTCATTATAGGACTTCATTTCCACTTTTTAGCATTTAGCAAATGAGTTTTGTATTTTTTACATGTATCACATTCCAAAACTTTTTTATTGTGGTTTGTCGGGCTACAAATTCTGGGCGTTGCTGTGAACTGAAATTTGGGGAAATGAATCATAATTTACCATGAATTGAATTATGATTCTTAGCATTTCACTGATATGTACAATTCCAACATTTTACAAACAAATATTTACTGATCTCTAACCAAAGTCACATGGCCTCCTTGGTGTGGCCGTGATATGTTTTATTATTGCTGTTACCTTATTACTAACTCCCTGTGGAGCACAGCAGCTTCATGGCATATCACTGAATAGAACTGTTTTATATCGTAATGAACCATGCTCTGTGTAAATACTAAGCTGGCCGCAAAATACTGGTGGTTTGCCCCTTTTTTTATTACAAAAAAAATACTGTAAATAAAAGCAAAAGAAGGGATACAGAATCGCCAGACAATGTGGGAATCCATTGTATTATGTCTTAGCTCAGGCATTATTTATTTCTTATAATAAAAGAGGAAGCAATATCAGTTATTTGAGCCCAGTATATAAACACAGCATTGGCTTAGTGTGAGATAAAATAATTTTATTCTTTTATGTCCCATGGGGCTGCTGATCCAGCTCCCTTCACAGATTGCTAATATTAGACGCAAATAATATCATGGGCTTCAGCAACGTTGGGTTTTATATTTATATATGACATGTGGTAGGCTGAACTTTTTCATTATTTTATTTTGACATAAAAGGCATCCTTTGAAAATGAATTACTCTGTCACTGTCAAACGAACACCAGCTCTAACACTGGTGGGAAAAAAAGCAACAACCAGGATTATATGACAGACCAGCAGATTTTTTTAGCAAATGAGAAACAGTCAATTAGAAATCTATCCTTCAGCTGCAGTGGGTACTGAGACTTACTGTAAGTTGAACTGTTTTCCATTTGGTGTCATGAAACTCAAAGGTATTGTTGGCCATCTGGTGTCATGTAACTCAAATGAACTGATTCCCAGTTGGTGTAAATTAAAATGAACTGTAGTTATATACCTTAAAAAAACTACTGTGTCTGAAATGACTAATTTAGTAACAACTGCAAAGTTAAGGATTCTTGTGAGGTTGTCAGTTTTTATGATGTTTTTTGGAGATCCTGTGAGCCTTCATCTAAGTTGTGTGTTATAAAAATGTGCAATTTGTTTCTATTTCCAAAACTACCAACCTGTCAGTTTCATACATAAACTATGATAATATGATAGTGGTTTCTTATATGAACTGTGGGTGTTTTTGACATTGAATTTTCCATAGACAATCCTGTGTGCATCTTATCTAGGGGAAAGAATATTTTTGGGCGGGTGAAAGATGAGTTGGGATGGTATAGATGATAATGAAAACCAATAAGAATGTATGAAAAGTGCAAATATATTTTGGTTGCCTTATTGCTAATATTTGCCACATTTCTCCTATTTAAGTTACCCATACAGTTGCAGATTTTTATCTTGTTACATGGTATTTATTTTTATATGGTTCTGTGCAATACAGAATAATCAGTTGTCAAAACTATGGATTTGTTTTGCTTGATACAGTTGTGGTGAAGTTTGTAGTTGTGGCAAAGATTTTCATGAACCTGCTCTTGAATTTCAACCTGTGTTTTTTTTCATTGGAAAAAAATGACTGTGGTTTTCACGTGGGAAAAAAAAGTGTGAAAAAATGTCTATTGAAGCGAAGCCAAAAAAAGTCCATTACTTTACTGCCTTTGGTGCGAGAAAAAAAACGCAAGTAAAAAAATGCCCGAAAATTGACATTGACTGCAGAGCATTTGGCCCAAGAAAAAAATAGGTGAAGAAACATCCCATTGACTTCAAAGCATTTAGCAACATTTTGCCACTTTGCTAATTTTTCCAGGGTTTCAGTGGGGCAGTTTCACTGATTACTAGCCACAACACAATGTGATATTTTGCCTGCCACCTATAAAGAATTTACAGTGGCATCTAACTTGGACCAGGGCTACACAGTTAATTACATAGCTGCTGTGCCCCTATGTGATATCTTGTTCTGGTTGGGAGCAATTTAGCTACTGCACACAAAGCATCATCCAGGCACTTGAAGATTGATCCAGGCAAACTACCAAGAAAATGCTATGCAACACACATGCAACTTAGCACTGTGACTGGACTGTTGCTGGCAGATTATATAGGTAATACAAAAGTGAATACCTGCTGTATGCTGAAGACCACCAAGAGCATTTCTGGCAACTTTCCAGTGGCAAATTAAATGCTACTAGATATTTGCCAGTGCCTTTATGTTGCTGTGAAGCTTGTCTCTTAAGGTCCAAGAACTCAAATAATAACAAATAAACGGACTACAAAAATTGAAAATGGTGTACAGATTATTTGATAGAAAAAGTATGCAGCATTAGAACGGTATTGAATGAAATTGATCAAATAGTAAAGATGTTTAAATATGAATGTGAAGATTTCATACAGTGTTTTGTGAATATACGGAGAAGAGTGCAGCCAGTTTGTATGTTCTGTGTGTCATGTATTGTTAACCAAACTGTCAGTTTAACAAGCATGACCTGAAGGCCCAGATCACAAGGGGTGGTTGCTGGAATTCACTACCGCAGACTGCTGTTGGATTGATCTGTGTACAGTAAGAAAGCAACTTGGCCAGAAAAAGCACAGTGATCTGGATATATGTCTCTGTGTAGGGATAGATGGATAGATAGATAGATAGATAGATAGATAGATAGATAGATGATCTAGTGATCATTCTGATTTTAATGTTTTAATGTTAATTAAAATCATATTCTCATCTGAAAACATTTTTTTTTTTTAAAAACAGGTAGCACAGCTATACAAATAAAATTATATATAATTTTATCTTTAAGGTGTAAATACAGATGATCCAGAATGAATGAGGACTTCACATGTTTTTAGTGTAACATGCTTAAAACATAAATATACAAAGAAAAGTTGCATGTACTGTGGGGCTTCTATTCTGTATAGGTATGGGACCTGTTATCCTGAATGCTTGAGACCTGGGGTTTTCCAGATAAGGGATCTTACCAACATTTGAATCTCTATACCTTAATTCTAATTAAAAAATTATTTAAACATAAAATATACCCAATAGGATTGTTTTGCCTCCAATAAGAATTAATTATATCGTATCTGGGATCAAGTACACAGTACTGTTTTATTACAGAGTAAGGGGAAATTCCTAGCAAGGGGAATGCGTATACAGGGGGATATTATACATTTTGAAATTTTAGTCCTCTCTCTGTATTTCTGCTACAAAATAGTGATTAATATAGGTGATACCTTTATATTGTACTTTAATATCTTGTTGTGCTACTAGTCATATTGGGGAGGTTATAAACATTTACATTGCTATTTTACATTGTGTCCAAAGTCCCTCCCTGCCAGTAAAGAGTTAAATGTTTTACTTGCTAAGCAACTTGCTGATGTATTATAGATAGTGCTATTCTAAGGAAAACTGCAGTTGGTCTTCTTTTTTGTGTTACATTTTTTTTGTGTTATTTAGCCTTTTTTTATCCATCATCTCTTCAGTTTGGAATTTCAACAGCAATCTGGTTTGTGGGATCCAATTTACCCTATCAACCTGGCTAGGGTTTGAATGCATTGCTGCCATATTTAGAGCAATACACAGTGGTTTGACCTTTATTCTAGGAGCGCAAAGAGACGGACAGTATGCAAAGGGGTTCATGGTACCATGTACTACATATTACTCACGTATTACACATTACTGTTTCCATGTTATGACAAATTCCTTTTCACTTTGTAATGAATTCTTTAGCGCACTAGGCAGTGCCTGCTTTAGCTCAGAGCTCCATAAGGAGCATAATTGATAGCGTTAATAAACGATGCAAGAGATATACACAGCTGCAAAGATGACATTTATCCTCTCTTTACTGATTCACAGATGTGAGTGTCTCTCTGGCCTCTGCACTTTCCCTGTATGTGACGCTGGATCAATCCCCCGCATAGTCTCCCGAGGAGATGGCACACCTGGAAAGTGCTGTGACGTCTTTGAGTGTGTTAACGGTAAGTGGGTTTTGGTTTTTCCTTGGCGTCATCCTAGTAAATGTATTAGCAACACTACCAAGAATGTCTAAATAACAGCCAAGGAACGCTATGTGTCAGCAGAAAACATTAAACAAGAGGCTGCACCATGAAATTAGAGGTTACGAGGAGGCCATCTTTTCTTCACTTATTCACCTTTCAAAGATTCGCAGGATCCCTTGATTTATTTTAAATAAAACAACTTTGCAGTTAGGTGACTATATTTATTTAACTACATTATAGTTGTCCACATCACATATTTCTAGCAGATTCAAACACAAGTGACTATAAGGACTGGATTTCAGTCCATTCAGAATCCATTGTGACTGTATGTCAGGGCTAATTCCTTTACAGTTTTAAGTAGAATTTATTTTATTCAGTTTACATTTGTAAGTAAGTATGGAAATATACTGTTTTACACAAGTGAGTTGAATATTGCTACATAAGTACTAGGGATGTTATCTTTGCCTTATGCTGGCATCAGTAAACACAGAAACACAAAACAGGATATCTTTCACAGTTGCTAAGCACCCTACCTATTCTCTCACCTGCAGTGTAGGAAATCCTTTTTTTTATATAGGAACAAAGATTGCAGTCAGTACCCAGTCCAAAGAGAACCATGTAACTCATACTGAGTTCTGATGTTCTGGTATCATGGCTGTATAGGATGGGGTACAGTAGGCTTGGCTTCCTATAAAGCTGAAGGCAATCTTGCTGTGGCTTATGGGTCTTAATATGTCCCCTTTGTGATTCATTTGGTGGATCATATGATACATCATTGTGTTTGGCTAACCTTTCTCAATCTTTACATAACCTGCTATTCCTCATCCTGCAATAAAAATGCTATGCCCCATAATGTAGGACGGCATTGAAAGTCAAGTTCAATGCCCCTGTGAAAGATATGGTTGACGTGCTTGTAATGCACCAAACTGTATGTACAACTATCAGCCTTAGTACAGGGTATGAGCTGTAGCACATGAGAAAAAAGGGGAAAAATGCTTGGTTTTATAATTCTGGCTGTCAAGGCAATACATGCTGTATTGTAAACTGAAGTAACAATCACATTGCTATGAAATTATCATTGATTACAACTGCTAAGCGTTTTTAGAATGTTGATTGTAATTATGGGCTAAATTTCGAAGCAATTAGTCGTGCCAGTAACTAATCTCAAATCTTCTTTTCTTGTAAATGTCTTACGTATTCTTACATAGATGAGAAGGGCAATTTGAAAGTGAAATGTTTTGGCATCCTGCAGTTTTCTAAGAACCCCCCGCATTGTCTTGGATGACTCTAATCATTGTTTCCAAGAAATCTATAATGCCACTTTTTCTTTTGATTTTCCAATTTCTCAGCCGCAACTTGGAGAAGAAAGGTTGGTGGATGAGCATATTGTAGGCAAAGCCCTCAACACACAATGTAACTTGAGGACAGCAAGCGTTGGCTAGCCACATGGCACAACAATAGGGCACCTTGACCTGTTTTATTTTTTGGTCTGGCCAACAGCACAATATCTCTGGATATGAAGCCTGATAGTTTTATGGTCATTTTACCCACCTTGCTGCATTGCCTGTGATTGTGTTTGCATGAGTTGATTGGCTGGGACAGAGCCATATAACATATATCAGTTCCAAACATTTTGGGTTTTGTCTTAATGTTCTGTGCTTGTTTGGAAATGATTGTATTTTTCTTCAAAAAGGCTCATCTAACGTGAAGCAGTGCAGCCATTTTATTGCTTCTGGATTATCACTGCATGTTAATCTTGGTCACTGCCTTTTTCATTGTACTTTTATTGCTTCATTTACATTTTTGTCCTAATCAGTTTCTTATTTTGTGCCTCTACATCTTGCCTATTCATTGGTGTAAACTGGGTTTTATAGCTTTCTAAAATAGTTGTAACACTAGATTGGAATCCTCCTTAAAATGCCTTGTGTAGGTTAGGGTTTTCATAGCCCCCGTATGTTTTATTGTACCAATACCAGCACAGAGTTCAGCAGCGTGTTGGTTTATTAAGAGTTTACAAGTAAACAAGTGCGGATTATGCTGCAGAGATCTGCTAGAGACTGAAGTCAATTAAGCTTACAGGAAACTAGAAAAAGGATCAAAACATAAATGGAGTTAGGCATTCAGAAAACCATGTAGGTCACCAGAAAATAGGTTAAAAAAATCTCTATTGCCCGACCGTTTTCATGATCCAAGAGCACTGAGCCAATGCTCATGGAGCACTAAGCACATGGGGTTTCTGAGTGCCTAACTCCATTTATGTTTTGTTGTATACAGGTTTCCGCTCCCTTTGCTGGGGTGGTTGTGCACCCGTGCCACATAATATTTAATATACTGTGGTTTTATTGTGGATCAACATTAAACATTAAATAGTTTCTTGTTGCAACGCCAGCTAGGCAACGGGGCAAAAAATAGCTTTCAAATACCAGATATATCTTTGGGCATCCACACACTTAACATCGATCTGGCTAGGAGAATGTGATTGCCAGTCTATGAAACTTTTTATTGAACCCTTCCCCAGCCCAACAATGGTGTGGTACTGCGCCACAATTGTAGAGGTAAGCTGGTATTTTTTAAGGAAATACCTATCTAAGGGTGCAGACTGTACTAATTTGACCTGCAAGTGACAGCATGACCAATGCAAGGTCTTCCAGTGCCAGTGACATGGCAAGGGGAGCAATTTGAATGGGTCTTTCTTCCTACACATAATGATGGCACTTTCCATAGTGATCTGGTATCTTAGTTTTTCAGCCCACTCTTCTTTTACCTGCACCTCTCACTGAATTGCAGTTTTCCTCTTTATTATTCTGTTACTGGAGTCTACCAGTAATTCTGCCTAAATCTGAATCTGCCAGATCATTTATCTAGTAGAATTAAGTGTAAAGCACTTGGACTTTCTGAGTTTTTTTTAAAAACGTTTCACCGCTCATCTGAAATGCTTCTTCAGTTCAACTGAGCATTTAAGTGAATAAGCTTCTTGGATGAGTGGTGAAATGTTTTCAGGAAAAGTCAGGAAGTCCAGAAAGTTGCTTATGACTGTAATCAAGAGGGCCCTGTATTGTAAAGAATTATTAAAAGTCCTGGATAGTCAACAGTTAAAAACAGAACATCAATAACTATATTCTGAACATGGGTAAGTAATTAGGCAAAACAAATTGGCCAGACTTGCCTGTTAGCTGTTATCTGTTATCCCAAAGGGTATGCTAGGTTTCTGTGATAAGGAGTGTTACTTAGTTATGCTGCATTATACTTGACATTTAATTAGGCACGCTTTAAAGAATAGAGAATGTAGTCTCTGTCAGTGCGCACCTCAGTAATACTTTCTTAAATAAGATATTTTTATGAAGAGTTCCATGCTATACACGGTAGTGCTAAACCATTTTTTTTATCTGGCAGCACAAATTTATAATAGCCAACAACAAATAAATAACTAAAATAAAAACCACTGCCCATTTTAAAACTTATATTCAAAGTCAGCTAGTATTTCTGCTATGGACAATTTACACTACCAAAAGACATTGCAGCTACAACATTGGTATGCAATTGTGTACCGGTAGAAATGGAAGTTATATACAGTATCTTTGTTAATCCAAAGCCCAAAAATCAAGTAAATCATTGCTGCTTTTATGGCAATGGGACCACCTTTCCAGCTTAAAAGGTAATAGACTCTGATTTATAGTGTGTAGTCAAAACAAGAAGGCCTTTTAATCAGAGCCTGACACTGGACTTTACCAAGAAGCAGAAGAAGCTATTGCTTATGTAAGATGAGTAAGAAGTTTGTTTTGCATTTATGTAAACTTTTCTTAGGAACATATTGTTTTGTTTCAGATTTGTCAGTTTTTCTTTAATACAAATCTGCTTTCTTTCAGTGTAGTTTTTAAGATATTTGGTTTATTAGTTTGCTTCATCAACCTAAGAAGTTATCCTGCTGCAAACTGCTGATCCATGCTGTTTGTCAGTAGTGTGTTGCATACTGGCAGCTTATTCATGCTGGAATCAGCCAGTTAGAGCAAATGGAATCAGTACAGTGACATGTAGCATGTGTTGGTTGTGCATAGGGTAAAAATGTTGAGGAAATAAATATTTTAACACATAATAACTAATAATAGAAATAAATACATGAAATAAAAGCTATTGTAAAACACATTTATGAAATATTTTTTTAACTTAGTATTATGATAACGCCCATTCCACATCACCAATGTATTTTGGTAGAATTCATTTTTACGTTGCCTCTAGAGGGCAATGTGCTGGACTTAATTGCTAGCAATGCAATAGCTTGTGTGCTTTAATGCACATCAGATGCAAATGGTGTCACTTCTGTAAGTTAAAATTATGTCTGAGCCTGATACTAGCTTTAGGAGCAAATTCTCTTTGGCAATTTATGCAGGATGTTTGAGGGAGGCACAGAAGTGAAGTAGCAGCATTAGACACATGTACCATTTTTTCACCTAAAGTCTACAGCTATTCCTGGGAATTGTGACAGCAGTGACAAATATGTAATCTTTCCAATAACCATGTGTAATAGGTTAGCCAAGCAGATACCTCTTCTGCCTAGCCCTAGTTCTAGCCTTGTTACCACTCGCTGATATTTCATTGACACTGCTAGTAAACATTATGACTAATACAAATCAATATTTTTATCAACACTTTGGCAACCCTAATCCTTACTTTATTTTTAAAGAAGCAAAAATTTGCAGATACCATTTATGTCACAACATTTCAATAACTGTGTAATGAAGGGAAAACAAAAGAATGTGAACAGCTGGAGGCCTACAGGCTTACTTTGCCATTCTGTTTCTGCTATAATGAAAGTGCTACACTGACCAGACGCTGAGCAGTGATGCTGAATACCATTATCGTTCTGGCCCCAATGACTGTATGCCAGCTTTAACCAAAAGTTTTAGAATTTTTAAATCTATCATAAAAATAGATTTTTATTATTAAGAAATAGGGCCAGTGTACTAAAGCAGAGTTCTCAGTTCCAGGTTACTGCATTGCCTTAAGTTTTATACTTTGCAGGCAAGTGATTAAATCCTGTGTTTATATTTTTGAAAACTACAGGCCACACTGTTCTAAAAGCAACTTTCGGCAGACAGACACAACCTTTTGCTTGTGGGATGCCAATCTACCTTGGTTGAAACTCATGTCATTATTTATCTTGTCTTTGGTGATTTTCCTCTTGGTAATTGATGAAGCACGGAACCTAGTAATTATGGCTCCCTGTAATCCCCCTAATTGTGAGCAAAGCCTTTTGTTCAAGTGGGCATCAAAGGATTACATTTCAGTCCATAACATGGTTAGTGAGAAAGGGTAACTGAATTTTTTTAATTAGTCATTCTATCTTTCACTGTAAAGAGGCAAATGTTTTGTGGCTGGCGGTTTGTGATGTCAGGTCAAGAACATTTGTGGGATTAGTGGTTTGAAATACGGTCTGAAATGTTCTGCTGCACAAAAGAGAATTAATTGGTGACGTGTGTCACTTTATTAACTCACAAAGCATCTGAGAAATCCTGCTTTGAAGGCCAGATAGGGAACACCATTGTAGCTAAATCAAAAAAACTTGTTTATAAAATAAATTAACAAGACACAGCTTTTGTTTCACGTATGGTAGCTTCACGTAAAAGAGAAAAAGATGAAGGACACCAGTGGGGGAATGTAATCATTTCATGTAATAAAAGTTATTAAAAATATGCATTAAGTGAATTTTTCCTTTGTTTGTATTAAATATATGACTACATATAACGAAGGAACTTCCTTTGTTAGATGTAGTCATAAATATTAAAAAAATGGTTAATGATAAACAAAGGTTATTGTTTCTCATAATCCATGGCTAACAGGAATGAGTTCCGCACTCTTGTGTTATCTCACAATATTCTATATGCCATGGAAATCCTAAAAAAACATTAAATAAAAGGCAAGAATCATATTATAAAATCCATACCTTTCACTGGCCCTTTTCTACATAGGTGAGTTTCAGTTCACAAACTAAAACTAAATGTGGACTTTTGCTATCTGAGTCAATATGGGTCACTTACAAAGAAGAAGTGCAAGAGCACAAAGGGCCACACGAGTGAGGGCCTTAGTACCCTGGTTTGGCTAACTTAGTACTCAGAGTCCTCTTGTCTGGCTACTTTAGTAACCATAGTCCCCTGGTCCAGACTCTGCACCTGGCTGCTGGATTAAAAAGCCAATGTGACTGCTGCGTCAGGGGGCAAAGACAAGCCCCAAGTTATGGAATGGGTAGTAGGCAGGAAGTTGGACACCTACATCATATAATGTTGCCACCTCTCTGGTTTTGAACTGGACAGCTTGGTTTTTGAAGGGGCTGTCTGGTTCAAAACCTCCTGCCCAGAAAAAATCCCTCGATCTGCATGGCGTGTGACATCTACCCACAAATGTCTTTGGCCCCGTCAAAAATGTCATTGGCCCTCTCCAATGTCACAGGCCCATCTACTGACATCACAGACCCACCCCCTTTGTTGAGATTTTGATTTGGACAAAGGTGGAAACCTAAAATAATGCATACAGTGCACCGAATACAGGCAGTACTGTATTTATTGGGGCAGCCCTGGGTCTCTGTGTTCTAAAACTGATTGAAGAAACTCTGCGCGGTGAGTTATTTTGACCATGCCCACTTATGTGACCACATCCCCTAAATGCCACTCCCATTTTGTTCTGAAACAGATTGAAGGAACCTATGCGCAGTGAATTGTTTTGACCATACCCACTTTTGTGAACACATCCCCTAAATGCCACTCCCGTTTTATAAAATTTGACCGGTTATGAAAAGTTTGAACACATTTCTTGGGATTTTGGAGTCCTGTTTTATGTGATATTACAGTTTTGCTAATGAAGGTGAAATTGCCCTGTAATGAAGATGTGAGTCTAAGTTCCCCCAAGAGACCTATTTATCTTATTGATTACAATTGTATCTAAGTGCAGATGTTGAGTATTCTGGGTTCTGCCAAAAACCTACTTATCTAATTAAGTTTGAGAAACATTGTATCTTTTGTAGCATTCAGTGCAGGAGATCAAATGGGAATGAGGGACGTTTCAGTAAGAATCCAGAACTGCTGGATGAGCTGTTAAAATCAGGACTGTCCTGTGTAAATCGGGACAGTCGAAGCATTTTATTTTACGGGTAGTAGCATATAGAAATAATTTAAATAGGGTATAAGTAGAGGTAGAATATGTCTTCCGAGCTCAGGAGCGTTACAAGATTAGCACAGCCTTCATGATGCTTACTTATATAGTTGTTTCCGCTACAAATTAGTTCAAAGAACTATGCTTATAAAGATTTCATGATCGTTGTAGAGGTATGGAAGGCTGCCACTGAGAATAAGGAGCTGATCAGCTCCTTAAGATGCTTATCCTGCTGCATAATAACCGACTCCCTGGAAGTCTTAACATTATTCTGATATGGAGAAAACTCTTGGCTAGGTCAACATGGAATTAATCCTTTCATTCCTGATAAACACATGAAATCTCTATTATGATTTATGAGATTTTTTTTTTATTCTGAATGGAAAAAAACCCCTACAACTTCCAATGCAGCTTTGTTTTACAGACTTTTTTTTAACGAAGAAACTTATTTCCATTTTTTTTTTTACTGAAGCAGAAGTTTTCTCCATAGGGGAAAATAAACAGATGATATAAAGCAAGCAATGCCATGTAGCACAGTAATAAAATAAAAATGTTACTTTTTAGTATTCTGCTGACATTAGCTTGGATATGGTCTGGCTCAGCCGATGGATCCTGTTTGCTCCACTGTGTTGTGCAAGTCTCCAGCTCCCTTCTAGCTTGGTTCCTAGGAATGTTTAATACTGAACAGGGTGTCATGTTAGAGGATTAGTGTTGATGCCCTGAGTTTTGCCTAAGGCCTCGGTTTAGGATCATCGTAACATTTTGTTCCTTGGTATTTAAGAAGCAAATCCTCCCAAAGGATACGTTACACACTGTTGTGAACAAATACTCATTTATCAACATCGTTTTTTTTCTTTATCTGTTTTTTGTTTATCTTGTTTTGTAGTGTCGTGTTGGGTTTAGCTGTAAAGGTTAGGGATATTATTATGTTACTTTTATAGCTATAAAGCTCAAGCATTTCCTTCATAAAATGCAACAGACGATTTTAATATATTTGCTAGTTTGCTTGGACCTTTACCAGTCAACAATCGCTTTTCTCTTATATTAGATATTTTCAATCCGTATGTTTTAGCAATTTTTCATGTTTCTAAAGCCCCACAAATGCACAGTTTTACATCACTGTCTTGGCCTTTTTTCCTTTCCTCCACAGATGGGTCTTATGTAAAATGTTATCTCTTAAATGCATAATACCTTTAGCACTCTGTCTTAAAATGAAACTAAATATACAGCCAAAAGGAAAGATATACTCCTCTATTCAACACAAGACCAACTCAAGCTCCGTGAGTAATGATTTATATACAGGCACAGGGCTGCCATTAGAAATCATGGTGCCCCATACTACCAAATTAGCAGGGCCCTCCCCTTAGGGGATCCTGATTAATAGCCCCCTGCACCCCTTGGGTGTTGGGCCTGGCCAACAAGTAAAATAGGGGCCCCAGTGAAAATAAAATGGCCCTCACATGCATGATCAGGGGATCTGCTCACTCATTCTCCAATTGTGCCAAAACTTCACCCACAATCCACCCAAACTCTGCCCATTCTACCATAAGCCCCAACCCCAAAACCCATTGTGTTTTCACATTTGAGACCGCATTCTGTCATGTGTGCAGAGCTCCCTGAATCCCTCTGATGGCAGTCTTATGCAGGTGATATAGCCAGGATATTTTACCCTTTATATAATTGCTTAGTGTGTGCTCAGAAGTATCTGTCCAAGGGGATCTTAATTGCATCATTCCAGTTTCCTAGCACAGATAACACAGAGAAGGAAACATGAAGAAGGGGCATCAAAATATGGAATCATTTTAAAATAAACCTTTACTCTCATCTTTTAAACCACCATAGGGTTGATTCACTAAGGTGCGTTAAAATGAGTGCTATTTATAGCATGCGGTAAAAATTTTATTGCGTCTTATTTTTCGCGACTTAACGCACGACTCACTGAAAGGATACTTGCGTTAATTTAGACGCAATGCTGTTTGCGTTATTTAAGTCGCGAAGACTATTTTTGTGCGGTATTTGACGCAACGCACGCTAATTAATGCAGCACGCACAAATTGTCACCGCGTGCGAAAAAACGCACGCCATATTAGCCATACACGCCATTACTTTCGGAAAACTACTGTTCAGAAAATGACCATTTCCCTGCAAACTGGCGGCTGCATCACTCTAGGGCCAACACAGACTTGAATAAATCCCACTGCAAAGTCCTTATTGTGTTGCCAAAAGCTCATGAACTGTACTTTTCTATAATTACCGCCTGCTCCAAGTAGGTGTTAATTTTCGCATAAACTAATGCGATATTTAGCGCTTTTAATGCTTCATATGTATTTGTGAATCATGCGTTAATACTATTTCTATTTGCTAATTAACGCAATGCGTTAAAATTAACGCATTCAGTTGCGTGCTATTTAACGCACGTGATATGCGACTTAACACATGCGCTAATTGTGTGGGTTTTTTTCTGCATCAATTTTAACGCAAACGCTTATAGACCTTTAGTGAATTAACCCTCATGTCTTCTAATACCAAAACATTCAGGTTGATTGTTAATGTTACAGATGTGTTTAATATAAAGGTTTACATTCTCTACACCAAAAAAACTGTAAATAAAACAAATTATGTGGCTCTTGTTAAAAAATACCAGCCTCTTCTGCAATGTAGAGAGAACCTCACCAGATGTGCTAGTAGGCCTCATAGTTCTGCAGTGTATAGAGAACCTCGCCAGATGTGCCAGTAGGCCTCATAGTTCTGTAATGTATAGAGAACCTCACCAGATGTGCCAGTAGGCCTCATAGTTCTGCAGTGTATAGAGAACCTCACCAGATGTGCCAGTAGGCCTCATAGTTCTGTAATGTATAGAAAACCTCACCAGATGTGCTAGTAGGCCTTGCAGTTCTGCAATGTATAGAGAACCTAACTACTGTAGATAAGCCAGTAGGTTTATAGCTTATAGCATTTTAAAAGCAACTGGCTTGGGTTTTTAAATGGACTAATATGACATAGAAAACCTATGGTCTAATGTACTGTTGGTGGAACACATTAGAAAGAAGGCTGGATGATTAGTAGAATAATCAGTCATTGACCTTGTTCATTCTCTATGCATCTACACAGCTGAAAAGGTTTTTCATTTTCTTTGAAAGCTCTGGTTAAATTTCATAACATTTGAAGGAAATGCCTTTATAATGTACAAGTAATGCATGCGCCATTTCTAAATATAAATAGATGACTATATTTAAGTTAACATCAAGGGTTGATGGCTTCTTGTTGAACACTTCCCATGTCACGCTCAGGATGTACTTAGGCAGAATTATGAATGGAGTCCAGTTAAATGTATTGCTTGTAATAAAGATGCCTCTGGTTACATACGTTTGCTATAGCATATAGTGTAGATATATGGATACCATCTAGTTTAGCATTCTTAATACATTTGGGCAATAATTTACCTGTGTAAGGTGTCTTTAGAGCAAGTCTGTTCAGTATGTAAATCATCCAGCTGTTTATAAATAACAGGACATGGAATAGGCAAAACTTCATTTGTGCTTGTCTTGTAGCCATTTTGACAGCAATAACATAACATTTTTTGCATCTACTAAAGGGATTATTTAATAAATGGTGCAATGTTTGCTACAGGTCAAATCACCTGTCAATACTTGCTGGACTGGGCCAACACTTCCAGGCATCCAAGGCATGCGTCTGGCTTCACTCCGCACAACTTCTTAGCCCACCCCCTGCCCTTGACTCTCTTCCTCAACTGTCCAACAATTCTCTTACCCATGTATCAGCTCTTCTACCTGGTCCTCACTTAGCAACTCCCTGACACTTGCCAGCTGCTGATCTGAAGCACAGGGTTGAAGAGTTAGCAGAGGCAGAAGAGATATGTGCTTAGAGACCTAGTGCCCCCTGTATCCTTGTGACTTAAACATATGCTTCTACTTTTTTCCCCTAGTTCTGGCCCTGGCTGTTATTATGCTGATATGAGACATAGGACAGGGAATCAGGGAATGCTTGCAATCCTATTAGTAGCATAACAATCTCTGTATTTTTACTTTTGCTTTCTACCTTTAGCCTCTGCTCTACCGTTTCCAAAACCCTTCTTGTCTCTGATACTAGCTGCTTTTAAGAAATGTTATATCTGGGGTTTCTTTGCCTGGTGCTAGCCTAACCAGAGTCTGAGTTGAGTTTTTATTTTATAAACTGGCTTTTGCAGCTGCCGATACAAGTTTCCATGGCTAGGCGATTTTCCAGTCATTCTGATTTGTACATGTTCAAGCCATTCATAAGTACCCCGCATTTCCCAAAACAGGACTTTCAATAGTAGAAGTTGTTACTTTAATTTTATTTATTTATTTTTGACTTGATGCAAGTACTGAAAGCCTTGTAAGTGTTTTCTCTTTCACTTGCACATCAAAATCCTATTATCCTTAGTACAGACATAGGCACCGGTTTCTTTTTACATACTTACGCTGACATGCTTCATGTGTCCCTTTTCTGTGCACCAATCAATAACTTCAATTACAGCCAGAGAAGCTGAAAAGAAAAATATCCCGAGAACAAGTGAAATGTTACGGTTTTTGGCAGGTGTTTGCTGTGTATAACAGACCATTTTACTCTGAAATACAGATGTATGGAGAATTCAGACAGTTTTCTGCATTATTTCCATCCATTTAAAAAAAAAAAAAAAAAAAGCTGTTATTGTCGAATTTATATTGAAATGAACAGAAAGTACAAAAAAATCAATTATTGTTCTGCGGCGTGTCACTCTTAAAGAGTCCGTTTTAGGCATGCTGAGGCAATTGGTATGACAAAGGGAGCAGTGCATTATACAACCTTTTGTGACTTTATTTATATCTACAATGACTTCAGTAGACTGTAAGGGGTTGATTGGTCATTTTTACCAAGGGTTTCAGATTTAACAATTTATTTTCCATGCTGGACCAATTTCTTGCAGTGGCGAAAATTAACACAAATTGGATTGGGGTGCAAGTATATAGACAGGTGCTAGTGCCCAATGTGCAGATTGGAATTGGACAAATTAACACTGGTATCATCTTTGATGAGTCTGTTCTATCAAACTGCTGGGAATAATTAATTTAGAATTCAAAGAGATATTTTTAAATTGAAATGAAGAAAAACATTGTTCTGGGTTTATTCCTTAAAGCAACTAATCAGGGACCCAAAGTAGGAGGCAGCATTTTACAGTGCAAACTGCCATAAGGGGCATGCTCGGTGGGGCCTTTTTACCCCATACACATTGCCTAACCTGTGTAGGGTTGCTACTTTATTTAAAACTAACTAACCTGCCAGCAGTGGGGGCGGTGACAAAAGTCTGTGACATCAAAGGGGTGGGGTGATGATGAAAGGGGCAGGGAAAGGGAAAAGGCAGTGAAAAGGTTAGTTTGCTGTTCTTTCTGGTCAGATTGGGGATGGGCCAGGGGTTGAACTTAAGGTTATTTCAAATTTACCCTCAAGTACGTTGCTAATGTAATACTGGCTCTGGCCTTGGCAGGTGTTTTACTGGCTTGGTAGGTAAAATATTGCCCAGAGGGCAACCCTACTTGTGTGTCATTGTGCTGTGCTCTGTATGGGTACAACATCACGCTCCCTAGTGCTCTTGCACTTGTGTCTTGTGAATGGAAGCCTGCATCTCCAGTGCAGTGATTGTGAAGTGAGTGGAACTTGTATTGGACTTGTGTCTGGGGCATTAATAAATGACCTGAGATGTTTGCTTTAAAACAGTAGCCCAGTAAATCCTACTTGTACATTTTTGCTGTGGGTTACTAGCAATGGTGAAGATGTTGCAGCCCTTATTACATTTCATAACTAAATGCCTCAGTTTTTAAAAAAATACCATTTGTCATAGCACAATCAGCTTTGAAAAGTCATTTTATAATGTAAATCTGTCCTGGCACTGGCATACGTGAGCAGAACCTGTGACTGTGGGGAAACCTTGGGGAGGAGAAGAATCCCATATTTGATGCAGAGGGTAATAATGAACACACATATTATAATCTTTTAAAGAAATCTAAATCTGTTGAGTATTTTTATAATTAATTGTCTACTTTTATTTATATAAGCATTTATACAGCACTTTGCATAAAGATTATTCCTTATTTACATCAGCCCCTACCCCAGTAGAGCTTACAACCAAAAGTATCTATTACATTCACACAACACAAAATTTACTTTATAGAGTGCAAGGTGTGGTTCTGGGAGAGCTAAGACCATCAATATAGAATATTCCTTCTTGTTTTTATATTGTAGACTAGAGTTGTCCAACTGGAGGCCCACGGGCTGGATGTGGCACCTCAAGAGATTTGTATGCCACCCCAGACTGACAGGGAAAGGGTTTTTTTTACAAAGTTGCTTATTTGACATGAAAAAATAGTAAATAATTTAATCTAATAGTTTCTTTAGTAGATCACGTCCGCCATTTTTTCCGTGATCGCATCACCCTTGTCAATCTTCTACGCATGTGGGAAATTTCTTTGCACGTATCAGCATAACTATGCTAGTGCCAGAGAAACCTATCCATTGCGCATGCCTCTCAGTCTTGGTCTTGAGAGCAGTCAATTATGGGTAGTGCTCTTTCCTTTCTTACAGCATTGGGCAAATTGACAGAGCAGGACACTGGACAGGGGGCACACTTCACAAACATTAGGGCACTGTCATGCTGCAATGAGGTAAGGCTTTCCCTGGACCTGTTAACATATTTACCCTTTCCTTGTCCTTTAATAGCTCTACTGACCTCTTTAGATATCAGATATATTGATTATTTGGCTTGCGATTTGCCGAGCCATTTTTTGTTCAGCATTTCAGATCCTTATACTTCATGTTTCCTTGCATGGGGCTTTCAGATCTTATAATCACACTTCCCAGCACTCCGTGTGAATAATCCATTGAGAGGTATTAACACTTATATTAGTGTGAAAATTTGAAGGTGGAATAGTCCTCACAGCTTGCCCTATAAAAAGGGATTCTTCTTATTTCTTTTTGGTAATTAGCCAGTAATGGACCTCTTCAACTTGTTTCAGTTATCACTTCTGCTTTATACCTAGTGATATAAGAGAATGTGCATCTAGTTCAGGGTGACCTAATTACGACAAGTGACAAGTCTCTCTGACATGATTATATGTCTTGCCATGAGGCCTCTGCAATTTCGATACCATCGATTTGGCAGCTCTATTCACTGCTCATTCTCAAGAGAAAATGTATTTTTCAAACTTTTGTTATATATCTTGGATACCGAGTATGCGTTTTGTTATCATGATTTTTTGTGTCCATAATAAGTCCACGTAATTTTATATTATCTATTTACTGATTAGTGTTTCAGAGCAGCAAAACATTTCACGGTCATTTACAACCTCCAAGGCAGGCGGTAAATTAATCTGTGCCCCCTGACAATGCAGTACTGGATATTTTTTATCTGATGAGGAATACAGACCACATCTAGGATTATATATATATACATATGTGTCTGTGGGTGGGAGGGTCCACTCTTGTAGAGGAATGGGATCCCTTATCCGGAAACCTGTTATCCAGCAAGTTACGAACTACAGAATGGTCATCTCCCATAGACTCCATTAAAAGCAAATAATTCTAATTCTTTTTCTCCGTAATAATAAAACAGTACCTTGTACTTGATCCCAACTAAGATATAATTAATCCTTATTGGAGGCAAAACAATCCTATTGGGTTTATTCAATACTTAAATGATTTTTAGCAGACTTAAGTTATGGAGATCCAAATTACAGAAAGATCACTTATCTTGAAAACCCCAGGTCCTGAGCATTCTGGATAACAGGTACCATACCTGTACTATATTGTCTATATAACTGTGCTGTCTCGGACCATGTGAATAGTGTCCCTTGTATATATATATTACTTTTCAGAGCTTAAAGTGATGCTTTTCAGTGAGTCAGCAGGAATAAAAAATATGAATATGAATGGATGCGCAACACCATTGAGTATGTTTGGGAGTACCCATCTGGTTTTTATGTGTTGTTGGAGTGGTGTTTGTGTTTGTAGAAAAGCTTTGTCAGAATTCCTGAAAGCAGGGGTCAATGATAAAATGATTGTTGCCCTCAAGTAGTCATTCAGGGTCAGACTGGGGGAAGCAGAGCCCACCAGGCCTTCCGCCCCACCATGGCTCCCACACCGGCTCCCACACCAACCAGGTGCCTTCTCTGTCCACACAATCCCCCCAGCACGCCTACATTATACTGTGCGGTCAGGGGAGGGAGCACAGCGGGGGAGTGCTGGCAGGGATCAGGTCTAGGTCCGACCATGTAGTCATTCATTTTTAGTACTTACTGGTGACAGTATTATTAAGATATACTGGCAGAGTTACACAAGGTAAGGAGTTCTCTACTTGTGTGAATCCTATTCCGGTTTATATTGTGCATTGCGTATGCACAACACTTTCTTCCATGTAAAGTTTTGCTGCCTTTAAAATACATAGTTATGCTTGTTAAAAGGATGTTTTGCCATGAAAGGTCTTTTGTTGAACCTTTTTGAGAGGTGATTATCCCCTGATGAATATCTCTCTACAAAATGTAAATGCACGTTGCCATAAAGGAAATAATTGTTTTCTCAAATGTTCACTATTTATGTCATTACTACGACAACTTTAAAATAAAAGAGATAAGCAGGCGGCTGTTTTAGTGGATTTTGTATAAATAATTAGGGAACTCTTGTTAAATGTGCATAGGAACAGCTGCATTCGGTTTCCCCCACATGTCCAACTTAGCCTTTATCTTTACAAGCTGCTCAGCAAATGGCCCATAAAGATCGTTCCCTTACACGTGTTGACCAAGCAGCGGATATCAGTTTAGTGCTCATCTTTATTAATCATCAGAACTTTTTTTTTTTTAGAAGACAAGAACGCTCTTACTAACAACACAGGTCTTTTCTTGAAGCAGCTGTGTCACCTCAAGGTTACAGCAGTTGAAGTGATTGCCATGTCTAATCAGCCTTTCCGTCCACAGATAAAATAATTACCAGTTGCAGTTGGATGATAATGAATGCATTGGGAAATTAATTCTCTCTCTGAAACATTTCTGGAAGCCACACCTCCTTCTGTAGGATGAAGTGTGTTTCTTTTCCTTGTGTATGCTTCTTTCAAAGTTCTTTAATGCTTCTAATAGTTTTTTCTATTATTCTTTTTATTTAACTTTATCATCATCATTTATTTACATAGTGCCAGTCTTTCTCTCTTTGTCTCTTTACTCTACTGTGCATGTATTTATATATATATGTATTTAAAGTGTGCATTGCAAATATTATTATGTTAATTTCAGTAATTTATAAAGCAGTAAACATGATTTTATTGTATTAATATGCCATTTTCTTGGATTAAATCAATTAATCTGGTGACAGATTATCTGTGTAGCAGAGGAGAGAAGAAACAGAGAGAATGAGGGGGTGATTTATCAACGTTCAAATTAGTTTTTTTTTCCCACAATTTTTTGCACAAAAATTTTAGTTATGAGTAAAAAAGTCCAATGTTTGTTATTTCTTAAGTGCAAAAAACCCAAAAACTAGAATTTAAAAATTTGAGTTGTCCTAGGCAAAGTCAAGCCGTATTTCCAATTCAAAATTGTTGATTTTTTCGAGTTTGTTAACACAAAAATTTGAAGTATTCAAGTTTATTATATTCCAATAAGTTTTCCATACTAATAAATAAGCCAGCATTTACGTTTTTTTAAAATGTGAGTTTATTTAAATTAGTAAAAAACTCCTCCTGAATTCACAAACTTGAAAAATTGATAAATACTAAAATCAGTGCCAGGCCTTGGGCTGATTGAGGCTAAGGTAGGATGCGCTGCTTCCCACCCTTCCCAACCTTCGCTCCTCCCTTCTCTCTACATCCACTACTTCCCTCTCCCCAACTCACTGCCTTGCTACCTGCGCTACACAAAGAGCAGGGGGGTAAGGGGAGGAGAGGGAGCAGTGATGAGCTGGTCAGGGAGGAACAGCCTGCTTGTAAGGTACTGCAGAAGTTGCTTGGAACTCTGGGTAGGCAGAGAGAAAAGGTACGTGCCTATTATTTTTAAGTAGCTTTTGCTGCAGTAAATTCATACCAGTGACTAGTTTCAGTCCCTACTGATCACTTGATGTATAGATGGTATACTCTTTCTCTTCCAGTGCAAGTCAATTAGTATCTTGATAATAAAAATATTAGACTAAGGGGCTGATTTACTAATCCACGAATCCGAATCCCGAATGGGAAAAAATCGTATTGGAAAGAACATTTTGCGACTTTTTCGTATTTTTTGCGATTTTTTCGTCACAGTCGCGACTTTTTCGTAGCTGTTGCGAATTGTCGCGACTTTTTCATAGCCATTACAAATTTCGTGAATTGTCGAGACTTTTTCATAGCCATTATGACTTTCGTGAATTGTCGCGACTTTTTCATAGCCATTATGAATTTCGTATTGAGCTCGAAAAATTTGCGACAATTCGCGGAAAAGTCGCAAAATCATTACAAAAAAAACGCATTCGGACTCTTTTTGGACGTTTGTGGATTAGTAAATGTGCCCCTAAGGCTTATTATTTTTGGGAGCCCTTTAGATATATCTTTCCATGGTCACAGCTTTTTACCTTAGCTGCTGTATGAGAATAGTAGCTGCAATAACTATGTGTAGTGAAGAGTCCTGTCTCATTGACAGGCCCGGATTTGTGGAAAGGCCATGCCGCCCCCCCGCACCAAAATATTAAAGTTTTTCGTGCATACGGAGCAATGGGGACCTCTCCCCCACTGCTCTGTATGTGATTGAAAAGGCCCGCGCATGCGCGGGGGGAGGTTCGTCGTTCGCGCATGCGCAGGGGGGCGCGACAGAGAGGGGGCGGCCTCGGGGTGCCCGGCAAACAAATCCGGCCCTGCTCAATGAAGGCAAGCATGACTGGGGCAGCGTCAATGTTCTCAGTCATCCTATGGCCCACTACCTAAACTAGTTCCTCCCCAAATAAATTGACATAATGAGTTTAGGATGGAATCGTAAAGGCCACAGCTTTATTTTTACAAACAATATTTGCATAACATGTAAAACACCACCGGAGTGAAGGGGCCCCCCTGCCTTGCCGGCCACCAGGTGTAGCCGCACTGTGATGGGCAAGTGGTAGCAGGTGAGCCTCACTCCGTACCAACGCTTCCTGGGCCCAATGCAGGGGAACCTGAGCCCCTTACCACCTGGCAAGCATTCTCTACTGCTAGCGCCCATTGCTGTGACTGAAACAACAAGTGAGGGTGGGCGGGATGCCCTTTGTGCTGATGCATGTGATGGGAAACTAAACTCCCTGCACCCAGAGTGCATGTGTACCACTAGTAAAGTGATCTGAATGATTTTTTGCATCCCATAGTGCTCTAGTACTTGTGCCTGTGGCATTAATAAATGAAGCCCACTAAATATTTGTATTGTATAATATCAGCTTTCATGCCACTATTAATTTTATAAAAATTCAAGAGATCTTTAGTAAGCACCTTCCTCCTGAATGCAAGAATGATGGGGTTTTTTTTAACTATAGTCCAAAATGGGGGCAATTATATATATCATTGGGTACTAATTGATTGAAATATGAATGTTTTGTGCACTGTGTGTCGCTCTACTGGGTAATATTTTTGTTGTATCTCATTCTGATTTTGTTGTATATAATTTCGGTGCTTTGCAGAGTTGTATTAAATTAAACATTAGTTACCTACCCTAGACAGCACAGTGCCTAATTTTTAGACCGTTCTCACCCCTGTGTAAATGAACCTCTGCATTTACAGTAGATAAGCGAAGCAAGGATAAAAGTAAAATTTAAAAATAAAACCCAGTTAATATTCTGTTTGTTTATTTTATTTGTTTTGTTTTTGAGACAGCGACTGACACTTAAATAGAGACCTAGCATGCTTTGTTATATGCCTGTTAATTAACTCAATTTAAAAAAGAAATTCAAATAAAGAGCATGAAAACTAACATGTTAGCACAGCTATATATGTGTAATCATCACTTCCTTGTGATAGTTTATCCATTTATTTTGCCTTATTTCCTTACACCAGCTGTAAGGTGGCAAAATACTTATCTTTTCACATAAAACAAGTGTAGCATCACTTCGGAAGTGATAAGCAACATTTTGTTTAACTTGCCAAAAATAAAGTTGCATTTTCTAGCAAGAATATTTTATCTTTTGGAGTGGTTCTGGTAGGAGGGGACACTTATTCGGATCCAGTAGTGTCTGTGCGTTCCCTACAGTTTAAGAAAATAAGTCGAACAGTGATTGCATGAGTGCATATGTTGTAAGAGCTATACCTCTGCCTTCTAGACCCAAGCATTAGCATCCAACAGCATCAGGTTTACTCTTATCTCAAACAGTAATATTATTCAGATCATTGTAGCTTTCTAGTCCAGTAGAGCATGATTATTTTAGCATGCAATGTTAAATATCCCACCATAACCTTTAGCCCTAAGCTCTTGTTCCAAAGGTAAGGCTGGCCTATGGAGGCCCCAAAGCCTTTACTGGGGGTATCCAGTCTATATACTTTTTGAAGACAAGTCTGAAGAGCAATAACATTTGGAGGAAACACTTATTTGCTTCCATAGGTATTTTTTAAACTATGGCTGAATAGTTGGTACAGTTATGTTTGCTACCTTTGCTGTTGGCTAAACCCAAACAAAGGGGGTGAGGCTGATGGTATGGGGCAGTGATGTTGGGGATGGGCATGATCACATTGGGGGGGCACAATGATGTTGGGTGGGGTTATGATGCTAGGGAGGAGTAATTGCATCACTTACAGTAGATGCAGTGGCCATTCTGCCATGAAGTTGCCAGGGACTGGTCCTGGTAACTTAAAGAGCCAATATTCCATTTTTGTTGTGCAGAGAGCACAATAATGATGCAGCCCCCCGCGGCTCTCTCCAGCACATAGAGCCTATGCTCTGTGGGGAAGCATCCCATAGGCTGCCCCAGGGCAGTAGAAGGGGCCAGGACGCCCCTGCTTAGGTGCAATGGGCTGGGTTTCTGTCCAGTTTTTTCAGTATTTTAAACCAGACAGACAGTTTTGAACCAGACCTTTGAAAAACTGGGATGGTTGGCAACCCTGGCTTTATTTATATTCTGCAAGTCCTATCCTTATGTATGGGATCTATTATACAGAAATCAGTAGTCAGAAAGCTCTGAAATACAGAAACACAATTCCTCATTTTAGACTGATTTGATTTTCTTAAAGTTTTGTTAAAATATGTAATTAACTGTACATGAAGAAAAACTAAGACATGTTAATAGCACAAAAAAAAAAAATCATGTTGAGTATCTTAATATATAAATGTTTTTCATTTATTGGCCAAATTATTGTTCAGGTTTCACAAGGCTGAAAACTGAACAAACAGTTGAGACCCAAACAGCCCTAAGAAGAACCAAACTGTTCAGGTCACAATTGAACAGGTGGCGACCATAGTTATGTTTCCACATGCCTGTAACTTAAGCTAAATGGGGACATAGTCAAATATTTGGCTTCAAAAAGTAGTTTGACCCCAAAAAATGCAGATAACTTTGGCCTTAGGAAGACTCTGTTGGAAACTTGGCAGATTTAAAAAAAAAAAAAAAAAAAAGTATCCTTTCTATTCCCAAACCAAAGTTTCTGCTTGTAAAACTAGTTATCTTATATAATGGTTATTATCTCCATGGAAAAGTTACCAGTGTCACAGTGAACTTTAGAAAGTGATTACTGTGAAGATGAGTTCCATCTTTTTTATTATGACTATACCTAGTATTACAAAATAATTGCATACTCTAGCAGAAGTAGTTTGTCGGGAAATGATGTATGCTTTGTAATAATGTGTTCCTATAGGCTAATAGACAAAGCTTTACACTAGATATTAATGTTAGTATTATTAAGTGAAGAAAGCAGTAAATGGCAGGGACAGTACAGTGCGGAAGAGAACTCACTTGTCACAACTCACAGAATTCCTCATTGATTGGGGAATTAATTCTAATGCAACAAATAAACAAGAAGCCAACTGGGATGTGGTCTGAGCTAATTAAGGGAGTTGCCTGCTGAACAGGACCATAGGTGAATATGAAAGTTCATAAACACTCATTATTCTCTTACCTGCAACTGCTAATACCCTTAAGGCTTATTAGTTTATTAGATTTATTGGTCCTCCACAACATCTGCTTCAAGGTGCATTTGCCATGGATGTACTACAGTACATGATAAAGACATCACTCTAAGCTAATAGCTTATGCTTTTATCATGTTTTATCATATTTTTCTCTTTTTTATACATGCATTTCAAAAGAACAGAAATACTTGCATTTGACCTATGTAGGCTAAAGTATTTAACTGTATTTTATGTTCCCCTTTGCCCTGATAGATGGGCATTAGAAAAAGCTTTCCCGTTAAGCTTAAGATATTCTGCAACTTCCAAAAAGAAGAGTCAATGGCTGTAGAGTTCCATTGTCCATTTGCAAAACTGATTCTTCTTTTTCATGTGTGCCGAGATTAGCTTTATTCAGTGCAGCGCCCAAATAGTAAAGTAATATTTTATGATTGTTTGATCTTTTAAGCTGATTTTTCTAGAGCTTTCACATGTTCAGGAACATTAGCAAGGCTGGGTGAAGGTTTTAACTTCAAGGAGATCAAAATATTTATGATCCTTTTTACACATCTACATCTTCTGAACCGTACAGATAAAAGATGTTCTATATTCCAAAATGCAAGTCATCTTTCTTATTATTTTAATACAGTTTTAGAGGAAATATTCTACTTAAATAATTCTGACCTTGCATTGGTATGATGTAGTATGATATACAACTCAGCTTAGCATTCATCCACTGTATAGGAGAATCTGTTCTATCTTAGAAGTGCAGACATGCATTGGAACTTAATGGAACCCTTTACCCTCTTCTGGCATTTTATGATGCTGGAGAAGGTGTTGGCAGTTAGTATGCCTCACATATGTACAAGTGAGGTTTTTAAATATATTAGACTATAAAGAGAGAATCAGTAATGCATAACATTCCATAAAAATAGATATGGACACACACAAAAGCATTGTACCGGTATACACACTAGCATGGCACAAGCTGGGTTCAGCCAGATGTTCATATATTAGTGGCATTAAACCATCTCAACATGAGAATACAGATATGGAAAATTGTGAGAGAAGTCCATGATATGCAGCTATTATGTGATAAGCAGTGTGAAACTGAGAGTGTTTTCTGGTAAGTCTGCATATTCCTTATACTCAACCCTGTCAAAAGTCATACTATGCTTTTTATAGCCTACATTTCATTGTTGGTGCCTTTCATACCCAGTGTGTCAATGCTGAAGATACCAAGGTCACAGGCCGTGGAAATCTACTTTGGAAATAGAGCACTGCACAAACCATATTTGTTGGAGTCACAGCGTCACTGACCAATCCTATCTCCCTAAACAATTTGTGGAGCTCAACCCACAAACAGTGCTCACATCAAGAGGCCCATTTATACCATAAAGACACTAGGATGTTATAGTAGGATTAAAGCAAAATTTCACACAAGAGTAATCTTCTCCCTTAGAACTTTTGTCTCATAAAATTGATTTTATTCTACCTCTTTGTGTTGTCAGAAGGAAATACTTTTTATAGCTCCTTGTACTCTGGCAGCGAGACAAGATATGAAGGCACAGCATGCACCTGCCAACATGATGTCAGTGGAGTAATGGGGAAAGCTGAAACATAATTGCTATTGCTATCATATGCAAAGCAAACTGGTTAACGAAAACAATAAACTAAAATCACTGAAATAATCTTCACATTCCTTCCATAACCAAAAATATACAGTATTTTCAGAACTGTCTAAATTGGCAGATTTTCTCTAGCAGTTCTTATTTTTCTAGGTATGTTTGCATCTTATATCAAATAAGCAATTCATAAAAATGTAAACTGGATTTTCACTGAACTTTAGAGTGAAACTGTGCAGAAAGTCATTAAAGAAAGGTTCCTTTTATCATATATGACGCTGTTGGGGTTTTGGTGCTTTAATAGAAATTGCCATTTGGGTAATGTGGCTGTTATTTTTGTTAGTAGTAGAACTTTATACTTTGTATTATAAAATATTCAGATTATGTTCTTGATCAGTTTCTGTCTTGGAAAGGATGAACTTAATATATTGTTTCAACCCTATTTAATAAAAACCCCACCAAAGACATCTTTCAGTACTAACCACATTGAAGTGCAACCACACAAACCATCATAAGAAGCTCTCATTGTGGCACGGTGTCAGTCAGATGAAATATTTTAACTAGTTTATCCCAGCCTAGACAGAGTTACTATGAACACTATCCCCTTTGTTATTTTTTTATTGTCTACTCTAATGGAAATAATGATGAGAGAAGAATACTTATGTAGGCCTTTCCTTGCTGTAGAAGTAATTTGCTTGTTTGGCTTGTCTGGTAATTTTTTTTTTATCTTTTTATCAGACTTTAACTGTCAAAATAAACTTTGCACTTACATTTTACTGTAAATAAACACAATGTAACTATGTAGTGTCACTTTTTAAGCATATATATAATTTTTTACCTGTAAATGTATACAATGTAATGCTGAAAACTGGTGCCAAGATGTCAGGTACAGTTTGCGAGCAGCGGCGTTTCCCAGATGGGGAGTAGGTGGGGCCCAGATACCAAGCAATCCTGTACTGTGGCCTGCAAGGATTAACTTGGACCACATGGGCTTTAGGTATACTTTGGTATATTGTTGATATTATAATATTAAAAGCACATTTTTCATTTTTTTTATTTTTATTTCGTTGGTGTTATAAGTATGTAAGTGATTAAAGAAGTGAGCATGAAATCTTTTATGAAAGAAACTACAATTGGAACCAAAATGAATGCCAATACCTTGGAAGAAAAAAATCAGATAAGCTTGTTGTATGGTGAGTGCCATGGTTGCTGAATGATTCTGTACTCATATAATGCGTGTCACCAAGCTGTACGTAGCTAGCTGATACATTTGCAGTTAAAATCAAGACATAATAATGAGCAGAAATAAAACAATAGTAAAATTTATGAAGCACATTTTGCTCGTATAAAATCCAAAACAAATAGAGAGTGTAATGTACTGATGCAGGAGATATGAGTTTCAAGGTCTGTTGGGTATTAATGTTCGGTAGCCTGGTAATTGAAGTTAAAAGGCTCCTGTCAATTGATTCCAACCAATTGTTTCTTTGCTGCAAACAAGTCTTTAGATTTGGACTTTCTGTCTTATATTGTTTCCTTTAGCAGGTTTTATGAGCTATGCCTCATCATTTCTTTGGTTCATTTTTTTCATGCTTATTATTTTAACCTTGAGTTTAACTCTTGCCATATTTTTCCCTATTTAGAAGCACATCAATGGAAAAAAAATCGTTTTTGAGTATCTATTTAATAAGGGCTACTAGGTGAAAGAATTAAAATCACATAACACAGGCCATAATTAAATTATGTTTTGCATATACATAAAGCCTTTTTTTAAAAAAATATGTGTATCTAATGATACCATTGGATTATCCCATAAATTATATTGCACAATTTAAGTGTTATGTATTATCTGATTGTATCTTTTGCCATGCTGTAATGCTGCTAAAGCACTCGAGTCTCAGGTTAAGCATGACATAAATGAGAAGCTTTGCATCAATGTATGCCTTGCCTTTCAGCAATCCGTTATTCTTACTGTGCATTTTCCCTAGAGCCACACATGCTTTTGTAACTTCCTGGGAAGTGATTTGGCCTCATTACATAAATATTTATGGTAGATCTTAGGGTATTTTTCAGAATCAAAGCCTTCTTTAGACATGGTATTGATTGCTGAGATCATTCAGAAGCATAGTATGCTCAGCCATGGCAGTCAGAACAAGGTCCGTCTCCTAAGCTTGAATCGTATATTGACAGAACAGTCAAGATATCCATTGCACTTGACTAGAGGTTGCCACCTTAGATATTTAGTTGTCACAAACATTTAAATGGTGCCAAGAACTTTCCTAAGCACCATGCAATGAGGGGCATAACAAAAGAAAGAGATGTTATATACACTCTAGGAAAATGCAGAATACAATTTACAGAATGGAAAACAATAAACAAAAGGAGAAAAAATATCTAAATGAAATGATATATGCAGAGGTACAGTTTGTAGAATTTTGCGCTAGCTTTATAAATAGGTTTTCCCATAGTGACTTTTAATTTGGAACTTGGCAGTATACTTTTCAGGTAGTTCTTAGACAGAAAATAACCTTTATTACATTAAGTCACTAATGCTGTAAAAACAATTCAAAAATCCTTTCAATCTACACCCTGCTGTTATACTTTATTTTTCTGTCTCTTGGGGCCCAGTGAAGCTCTTGTGGGGACTTTCTTTTTATTTCATCTCACTCTCTTTGCCTGACCCTTCAGGGGGACTATGGAGATTTTAGTGGAACTCTAAAAGAATCCCTTCTATAAGGGCACCTATGAAACAGGAAACATTCAGTGGGATGCACATTACCGGTGTAATTTTTTTAATCACATACATACACGCACCAAATGTTTGAGCCTAGTGCTGGATGGTGACTAGTGCTTTATGGCCAAGGACATATTCAGTTTTTAAAGGGTCTCCCAAAAATGTTCTTCAATGTCACTTGGGTCAGCTTAAGAATAATAAATATTTCAGTTAAGGGTAAAGCAGCTAAACTTTGCTGTTCACACTGATCATATTTCAAAAGAACTAAACATCACTAAAGCAGCATTGGTATAATATGAAATAACCTTTAATCATCATGATAGATTTGACCTTTACTTTGAGTTTTTAAGTATTGAGAACTTTTTGATTGCCAATTCTGCAATTTACTCACAATAAAAAATATTGATTGCCATTGCAGACTTACTATTTATTATTTTTTTATTTGAAATGTCCAAGTGTTCAGTTGGCACTAGACTATATACTGTATTAAAAAAGTATGTTTGTATCCCTTTTGTAATACAATTATTTTTTAAAATGGGTAAAAATGTTGGTGTATTACATGCTTATTTTGAAGCTGGTCTGTATAGGGTTCATTGTATTCATTTTGTCTGATCAGTTTGTAACCCTAGTGCAGCATTTATGGGCAACTTGGTCTGCTGCGTTGCTGGTTTCTAGCAGAGAGGCATAATGGCTTTTCTTTCAAAACCAAATACAGATAACTGAAATATATATATATCTTCTTAAACATTTGTTAAGAGTTTCAGAAACAGATGGCATAGGATCTGCCATAATAATATCAGCACACAGTGTAAAGGTCCCCATACACGTTGAGATCCGCTCGCTTGGTGAGATCGCCAAGCGAGAGGATCTGCACCTGATATCCCCACCTACGGGTGGGCGATATCGGGGAGCGTGTAGTTAAGAAAAAAAAATAATTTGATCGAATTATATTGGTGGCAAGGGGCAGTTGGTTCAGGGACCACATCAACGAGCCGATGCGGTCCCAGATCCGACTGAATTTTCTAACCTGGCTGATCAATATATGGCCAATTTCAGGGCAGATATCGGTCGGTCAGGCCCCTCGTTTCTGCCCCTACACGGGCCGAGGGACTGATATCAGCAGCTACAATCTGCCCGTGTATGGGGACCTTAAGAATTGCCCTGTGGTAGGATCCTTTAAAAAATGATTTGCTGGCTGCTTATAAGGCAATAGGCAATTGCAAATTAATTACTTCATCCACAAACCACTCATTCAGACTTAAAGACATATAAATGGGAAATTTCATTTTTCAGATTTCCTATCTGGGAAATCACAAATCTTACTATAAGGGTGATTTATGTAAATTACACTTTTTATGTTTATAAAGGAGTCTTTCATTTCTTTATGTGCCACTTACCTTGGCCTTTGCTGGGAGGGCTAACATAGTGATTCATTTTGTATATTACGCTCACTTTGCGGTCTGTCTGGTAGCTTATATCTGTTGGTCTTGATTCTGAGCCACATGTATTTTGCAAAACACTACAAGCATATGAAAGTGGTCATAATATTTGGTTTAAATGAATTCTTAAAATTTCTAGTGGTTGTAGGTGGGTCATGTAGGTTTCATTATGGCTGTATGAACTGGGTACAATAATAAAAGAAAGCCCAGCGCTCTTAGCTGCAAGAGAGTTCAACAGGAGTATATAGTGTAGTAGTTTCTACTTCAATTATACATAATACAATTGTGTGAGATGGAAAAAATAGATGCCAAAACAATTCTCCATCTATGGGAAACTCACATCAAGTTCATGGATTCATGCAGAGGGTTGCTTACTGCAGTGCTGGAAACCATGGGAGATCCCCATGGAAGATTAATAGAAAAACTTGGACTGAAGGAGGGATTTGGATAGCCTGTAGGTAGCCATCTAAACAAGTCTAACAGACCTGGTCTGCTTTCTGTCTGATCTAAGACTTTTTCACTCTTTGTAGATTGTTGTGGTTATTGTTTTTGCACCTATTTTTTCATCTCACATCTCATATAAATGGTGTATAACTGAAGTAGAAAATACTACAATGTATACTTCTGTCGCACTTTCTTGCAGCTAAGAGCGATGGGATTTATTTTATTAATGGTGTATGTCTGAGGACTTTGGGAGATCGATTTATTTCCTGCAAAGAGACAGAAGGCATACCTTATTTTGTACTTTGGACTTATCTTTTGTAGGAACTGGGTGGCAGTGGTGGATATTCATTTAAATTATGGGCAGGGCTGGTGTTAAGGAAAGGCAAAAAAGAGTTTTTGACCTCAGGATCCACCCTTTTACCTTTAGACAAGAGATCCCTTGCAGGAAAGCTCAGGTACCCTGTACGAAAAATATATATTTTGTGACAACTATTAGATTTTTCCCAACTGCTAGCAAAAGAAGTTTCCATTGTTATTGGTAAGTTGTTACTGGTAAATAACATCAAAAATAATCTATTATTGTTATTTTGTCATTTTGACTTTATGATATTTCAATGTAATCAAATATCAGGAGGGAAGCCATAAAGATTTTTAGTTATAATGTGAAAACATATATTATACATCCCAGTTCCAGTTGTAGGAAGAAACAACAAGAGAACAGCTTTACACAGGGGGATTCTCATTGGATGATTCTCTATTGAGCAATATTGTAGTTTAGCAAAATTCAACCCTGATTTTGCTAAACTACAGCTCCCAGCTTTAACTCTTGATAATAATAATAATGCTGAGGTCTGTAGTGCAGCAATAAATGAGTGAAGCGTGGTTAAGCAACAGTGTTTGCATCTCAAAAATTCAAATGCAAAATAAGTGCACCTGGTCCTTGTTCCGTCGTATTCTGCTTGCTTTTGCAAGATTTAATTGTTGCAGTTACAATTTTTACCATTATTTATTTCTTATGTATTTTAACCTATTCAAATTAATTCTTTTATTAACAGCAAGGCAATTGGCTTTTAAAGTTGACGGATCAAAGTATCACTGACATTTAAAATGCCCTTGAAACCTTTATTTTACAAAAACGGTTCTTTCAAGAGACACTTAAACTATGCAAAGATCACGTTCTATTGAGATTAAATGTAAAAGACAATTGAGCCGGTGCTTTGGTATTACTTTTGTGAAAAGGGGTAAAGAAAGGACACTTCTGTACTTTTAGCTGAGTACGTTTCAGAAACCCTGACTGGAATTCTCTTAAAATTAAAACTAGTCAGCACTGAATTTAACTACAAGGGTAAAGGTCAGCACAAATGATTTGTGTTATCCAAGACCAGACCTGACAATGGGACTGTTCTTTTCTTGTATTATTTCCCTCTATTATCCTGATGACAAAGCAGCTAGCTTTCTCCAGAACCATTCTAATTGAGGATCTTGTCTGGGGACCCATTATCATACAGACCCTTACTGCTATGGCCCATGGGGCAGCCACTACTGCCTCCTATTCACTTTAATGGCAAGAGCATCCTCACTAGAGCAGTTTCCTATTTATACTTACAGAGTAGATGGTAACTAGTGGCGGTTTTATTTTAATTAAAGCATATATGTATATATATCTCTTGTGAGAGATGCAAGCAGTAAATACACTGTTTGGTGTATTTTTGTATTTTCCACTACTGTTAAAGGTGGGAAACATGTAGCACCAGGTAAAATGCCTGTTTGTCCAGAAGCTAATGCTGGTAATCATGCAAGCAGCTTAGGAAAAGCCGGATAGGTCCTGGAGTAAATGGAGGGTTAATAGAATAGGTCCTCCATTCTGTACTCCAGTTTAGTATTTTGATTTGGCCAGCTGTAAGTAGCTGCCTGATTAGGCTGCAGGTGAGCAGCAAATAAAAGTGTATTGAGTTGAGTTGGTTATTGGTGATTAATGTTGGGGACTCACAAAGAAAGGTCTCTCAGAGCAGGGCACAGGGCAGGAAGGCTGCCTGCCTGTGTTAGAAACTACCAGAGGGGCTGGGGGTGCCTCCTGCCACTACGAGGAGCAGAGGGAGCGGTAACCAAGTGAGGAGTCACCCAGAGAAGGGCCAGGAGTCATAGAGAAAGGTCTATCAGAGCAGGGAACAGGGATGAAAGGTTGCCTGACTGTGTGAGAAACTCCCAGAGGGGCTGGGGTGTTGGCTGCCACTGCAAGGAGCAAAGGGAGCCATGACCACGTGTATGAGGGCCAGAACGTTAAGGCTTGGTGAGAAGCCAAGTGTGCCAGAAGCTGGTGAGCTGGTATCCCAGGAAGGGAGAGACAGCCGGGCTGAGTGAGTAGCCCAGAGTGTTCAGGAGTGTGAGAGTCACTGTGGATGTGTGAAGGTCATTGGGGATGGTGAGAAGCCCTGTGTGAGAGTTACCCTGGAAGGTGAGTGCTCTGAAGAAGGGACAAATCATAATTATGTTTACTGATGAACTGTGAACTGTTATGTTTATGCTGGGAGGAGTTTGCTCCAAATTAACATGTTTTTTAGAGAAAAACGTTATGCCACATTTGGTGTCCCTGTCTCTTATGTTCCTGATCCTCTGCTTACCGTACAGGCGTCAGCATGTCACAATATATACTATTAGGGATGCACCGAATCCAGAATCCTTAAAACAATGTAATTTTTGGTCACGTGAACACAGGAGTTTTTTTTTCTATTTTAAATAATTTACTTAAGCAATTGACCTCCAACATCAATCTTGTTACCTACGAAATAAAATCCATTGAAATAACCTGAATTATATATATCTGCAATTTGCAGTAATTTACAGGATTACAGTGATTTGAAAGTGATTTACTAATGTACTGTGAATCTGGCCATGATATTTATTACCTGGATAAGTCCTATGATTTCTTTTTTAGAGAACACATTCTTCAACAAAACAAAAGTTGGGACATGTAGAATGTAATTTAAGCTTCCTCATACAGCTTATGAAATAATAGATCTTATTACAATCCCTACCTTGCAATCCAACCATTATGTTTAAGAATTTGTCATAATTATATAGAATATGAAATATAAAATTGTCGTAGGCTGAGATACCTTTTCACAGGATCAACATGAAGGTTTCTCCTACATAAAAAATTACAGCGTTCATTCTGAGATCTCGTAGGGTTGAATCACAGCTTTCAACAAAGGAAACTTTCTCAAGAACCTATGTGACATTTGGAATTAATCTCAAATGATAAATTGGCAGAATTCTTATGTGTAACTGTATGTAACCACATTCACATACACTGCAGTTAAGATTCCTGTACTGCATATAACATTCCTTCAGCTGTTAGACCTGTTCTCTGTTCTACAGGCTCTAGCACATTTAAAGTGGCACTTAGTCACCACAGATTTGCCACCATGGGTGGCAATTAACTAGCATGTTTTTACAGACCACCATAATGCTTTTTTCATTAAATGAAGGTGAAAGCAGTTTGACTGGGCTGTAGACAATCAGACGTTTAGCATCTGTTTGAAACTGCTCTGATTGTATTGAGTGAGCCAATAAATAAGACCATTTACAATGTTAAAGAAGAACATTTACAGTACCATTTTATTCCATAGTCCCTAAAGTGTAGCAATGGGTACATGCACTTGAGGGGATATAATAATTTGTAGGATAAATACAATTTTTAAAAAAGTAAAAATAATAAAATGCATTTAGCAATGTAATATATTTTTTATATTATATTAAATATGCATTAATTATGTATGCTTATCCTTAGATTAATATGTTCTAAGATCCATATAAAAAGAAGTATTTGGTTTAAGTTTACATAAGGCCATTATTGGGATGTAAAACAATATACTGTGGGGTACCTGTAGTATTGGGGGGCCCCTGAAGGCTAGCTGGAGTAAAATTTCAGCAAAATACCTATTTGCTTTCCTATCTACTCATAGAAGCCCAGGTGAAGGTTAATTGGGGTAAAATTTGGGGCGTTGATATTCTTGATAAAATATGGTTTTAAATAGGGATTTACATATATCTGTAACTTCATGAGATAAAGGGACTCCACATTTTGGACCCCAAAGAGGGGCTTTGGAGTAGAATAGACTGGAAACCTCTTATATAGGCCGTGATACAAAAACACCCAGTTTTATTTATTTTTTTTCTTTTAAAGTATAACTTGTGTGGTCATTATATTTTAATATTACTGTGCCAATACTGTTTCAGAAATCCATATACAGGTATGGGACCTGTTATCCAGAATGCTCGGGACCTGGGGTTTTCCGGATAAGGGATCTTTCAGTAATTTGGATCTCCATACCTTAAGCCGGCTAAAAAATCATTTAAACATTAAATCAACCCTATAGGATTGTTTTGCCACCAATAAGGATTCATTATATCTTAGTTGGGATCAAGTACAAGGTATTGTTTAATTTATACAAAGAAAAAGGAAATATTCTTTAAAAATGTGAATTATTTCCTTAACATGAAGTCTATGGGAGATGGGCTTTCCGTAATTTGGAGCTTTCTGGATAATGGGTTTCCGGATAACTGGTCCTATACCTGTATATCATCAGCTTTGCCCCTGACAACACAAAGGTGGCAATTGTACTATGAGCAGACACATCAGCTATAAATCTAGCTGATTCTTACAAGTTCATAATTTCAGTCATTCAATAATTTATTTACATAAAACACATACCTAAATACATGTGACTGCATGTTAAATTGTTTATGCTTTGCACAAATGAACGTGAAATATTTTGAGACTGAGAACAAAACGACAGATTTAAATGCGTGGAAATTGTTAACCAATCAGTTTATTTCATATGCATGACAAAGAGTATGTCACTGGATACAACAAAAGGCTAAAAGCACTATCTATCACTGCCACTATCTCACTCCATTATCACATATTTATAAGCTTCCGGTAGGGTGATAAATGATGATGCCTTGGAAGTTTTTGTCCCTTTCTGCAGTTCAAGAAAAAAGAGCACACTGATCAACTTCATACTGTACTTTCACTGCTTGCTGTGTGAACTTTCTGTGTGGCCATAGTGAGCACATTATAATTGTGTCCCTAGCAATACCATTTTTCGTACTCAAGAAATTCCTAGCTTTGCAATGCAATATTTTGCCCATAATTACATTATAATTACAGGCCCTTGCCAAATTGTATCTATAAGATGCAAAGTAGAGTCAGTTGTGGTACAGGTATATTGCTTTTAATTTGAGCTTTTGATTTGAACTTGTGGACATTGTGTTAATATCTACACTAGCATCCTATTGACATAAAGCAAGTGGTTTACAGTTATGACACAACCCACTATTGGCACTGTGGAATCACCACTATGTCCAGGCTGGCAGTAGTTCCAGGGTTGCTCGTTCATCCATAAGTGAGCTTGCATGCTATTCATAAGAGCAGCCTTAATAGGTACATTGCTGCTCCCCAAAGGTACCTGCAAGTTGCTATGGTTGATGGTTGAAATTTGTAACTTTCTGGTTATTAGGTTTGGGATCAGATAAGAGATCCCAAATATGTATGTTGTATTTTGTGTAATGTCACTGAGACTGATAACCCTAGAAAATTCTTCCTGGATGGTAGGAGGGCATAGCTATATACTGATGATGACAGTGATGGCTAGTGTGCACAAAGCATTTCTTTTGTAACTGTTGCCCTTTATGTAGGCTCTATCAGTACATCGTGGATGGTCCAGTTGCAGATATTACACTGTTTAAGTGGTTTATTGTAATATTATTTCTAGTAACAATATCCTTGATATATTCCGTGTTTACCTGTTTACTACAATATAAGTGTTTCTGTTCCTGTGGGATTTTTAGAAGTATTATTATCAATGCGTAAAAGTTAGAGTTCACCATTTGGTAAACACGCTTCTAAAAATCCGATTTTTCTGTGGTGAGCTCTTAATTACATACTTTGATAAATCTTCCCCTAAGTATTCTTTTCTTCTTTTTATGTTGCCTCTCATTGAACATTATTTAACTTTATATTTATATTTGCATTTATCCTTTTTGAGATTAAGCCTAGTTTAACCTTGTTACTGATGTGTAGAAAAAAAGTGAGAATTTCAGATATCGCTTCTGCCTTTAACAACATAATCCTGAGTGTTACCTTTCTTTATTTTTCAGCTAATTAGAAGTAGAGTTTATATTTTTTTCTTAAAGGAGACATAAAGATCCAAAGCAGTGGTGCACCATCCAGACATTGCTAAAATACATGTCACAGCACCAACTGGTAAAACCCGATGGGGCTCTAGTCCAGAAAACATTTTTTTCCCAGGCCGGCAGCCTAGTTGATGCAGAAGTCTTCTAGCACAGTGGTCCTCAATCTTTTTTGCACCACGGAACAGTTTCAAGCAAGACAATTTTTCCAAGGACCAGGGGTGGGAGGGTGGCGCAAATAGTTCATGGTATATAGTTTAATTAGTACATATATAATGTAAATGTAATTATTACATTTTACATTATGCACTTTATTTTTATTATTATTACATTATAAAATATGATACACCTCATCATAATACAAAATCAGTAGGAGACCTGAGCTTGTTTTCCTGAAACTAGACACGCCCAGCCCCCTTGCTCTTCTTACATCCCCTGCCGCTTAGTATGGAGCTTTAAGTACTTTGGTCCTTGTCGCAATCAGTAGAAAGCTTCCTGGGCTTCGCTTAGCTGTTGTCATGGCTGTGTAATACATCAGGGAGTTGGGATCACAGGTAATTGGGACCAGAGGTGGCCCGGTTCAGCACAGCTCACAGCCCGGCACTGGTCCCCGGCCTGGTGGTTGGGGACCCCTGTTCTAGCAGGTATTCTCCTTGCTCTGTTCTCACTGTTTCTACACAATCTAGTCTTAGATGTATATGACTACCATCAAAGGCAATAAAAACATTTTTATAGCCCTTGATATTTAAAAAGGACTGTATCTGAAATGTGATTACAGTATGATATTGCTAAGCAAAAAAATCATGGTTATTGATATATTAAATGAGTATAACTGCCACAGTGTAGAATTACATTAAGTGAATCCTTATGTATTTGTGCATTAAAAGAGATCTAAACCCTCCATAAAATTGCACTGCTGACCAAATCATTGTGCTCCAGTTGTCATTAATCACCTCAAACTGCAGTTTCTGCTTTTTTAAGATTTTGTTTCTGGGGACTTAATTCTTTGTTAGTACCATAGATTTGTAAAAATAATGCAATGGGCGACTCCATTAAAGACTATCTGGGCAGTTGCTTGGGGCCGATTGCTTCCAGGGGGCCCAGTGGGACCTATTGTTGATCCAGGGCTGGGGCACCGTCCAAGGATTTTGCAGAACTCAATCCGTCTGCGGTAATGTAGCTCTTTCTCTTCAATAACTTGCATCCAGCAAAAAAGAACTTTGGGACCCCTTCACAACATGCAGGAACATGAACAATGGTATTTAATGGACTTCCTTTTCCATTTAGTTACTCCAGTGTGTTCCAAGGCATTGGATGATAAAAGGTTAATTGTGTAGGCCAGGAGCACTACTACTAGTAAATATATGTGTAAAGGAACCTGACTATGTACAATACCAGCTCTATCCTTTAATCTGCATATGGTCACATTGGCACAAATGTACGTTCACAAAGTGTATGGTATTTTGGGGCTGTTTAAATGTTTCCAGAAACAAACAGGGAAATTAAAGTCTGAAAAAAGTCGGATTTTATCCACAAGAATCAAAAGAGATTAATTCAGAAATTTTGTAGGCTAAAGACTGGAAGGTGGTATATTTATCATGCTTTGTAAAAAGTTAAACATTACCGGTGATGTTGCTCATAGGAGCCAATCAGATGCTTGGCTTTGGTTTTCTAACTGTTGAAATCTAATTGCTGATTGGTTGCCCTGGGCAACATCACCAGTAATGCTTCACTCCACTTTTTACACAGCATGATAAATATACCCTATCTAATCACAGTAACTATTAAAAAACACAAGTTTCCTTTAGAGGTACAGGCAGGCTGGCTATATTGAATTCTGAATAGGTTCTTAAGCTGCCTAAGTTTGTCACAGGTCAGGGATTCACAATAAAGGAGCAAAAGGGTAAGTTAACCAGAGCAGATTGTTTGCCAGGGACAGCTTCTGGACTAAGTAGTGCAGACAGATCTGCATTTTTGTGGTTTCTCAACCTGTTCTTGCTAATATTCCATGGTTTGTTTAGAGGAGGGAATTAGGATGTTGGCTGGGCTCTTCAGTGCAAGTTCAGATTACAATGTGAAATTAGAAAAAGGACTTTTCCATTTATTGCCTTTATTAAGCTTTTTATTGCTAGAGAGACATAAAAGGAGGCCCAGTTAAGTTCCCTTCTTTCCCTGACATTTTATGTTGTTTTTTGCTTACTAAGTAAATAGAAGTACACATTATGTAATGATGCATTGTTATAAAAACCCCTTCGGATAAAGTCAGTATTATACATTATATGTGTGTAGGGACACTTGTAGTGCATTAAAATCTTGTTTATAGGGATCCATAAGATGAGTGACTCCCAAATCTATAACACTGTTTTATGGAAACCACAGAAAACAAAATCTAATTATATTGCCTTAACAATTTATTATATGCAACTATCTAACTTAACCTATTTGCAATAATCTAACCTAACTATATCAAATGTGCAAGCTAATGAATATACCATGGCTTGTAAAGCAAGTGTTATAACATCACAGCTATACCATGAAGGGTAAAGGCAACAATATGACTTTGTAGAACTCTTCAACTATAACAAATAGTATATTTCAAGTAGAGCATAGGTTGATAACCTTGAACTGACTCATTATTAGCACTTTTCAAATGCTCACTCCTTGACCCTTTTTTTATCAGGCCTCTGCGGAGCTCATTCCACATTTATAACCAAGGTTGCCTATGTTACTTTACATTTTACAAACATAATACAGATTTGTATAGTAACCCAGGGCAGTATATCTTTACTAAGCTCTGACTGGATTAGTGCAGTCTGAATATTGAAAGCAAATGCCTGATAGATACACAGTACAATGACCCAAACAAGCTTAAAAACTCTTGTTGCAGTAAAATACCTATACTAGACATACTAGATATGATAGCTAGGAGCGAGCAAATGTAGAATATTGTTCTTACTATAGTAAGATAAGGCCAATATTGACTGTTGATCTGGCCAGTCCTGATTAAATTGACAGTTTATTTACCTGTGTTTCAGGCCAAAATCATAGCATCACTGGCGTATATTGATTTAGAAGGATGGAAAATCCAATTAGGTGAGAACCCTGCAGACAATGGATGCATGGATTTCACAGACAGTCCATTTGATTCCATTTTCAGTTTTCTTTAGTGCAGGGGCCAAAAATGTATCAGCTTGACTTGACTCATCACTTGGGAAAGATCTACTTGTTTGGCAATCATGGCAAAGTAATTCTTTTCATATATGGCGATCTAGAGTGACAGAAGGAAAGTCAGAACCATACATATCTTATAGTTTGGATACTTATTCCCATCTGCTGTTGAAATTAAAGGGGTGTATTGTTTTAAAAAAACAAGAATGTGCCAGTGCATATTACTCCTAAATATAGAAGGATTGTGCTTTAAAAAAGTGTGTTTCAGACTGATTTATTAAGAAATTCCCTCAAAACCCTACTAGTTCCACTCAAGTTCCACTCTCCAACAAAGGGGCCATTTTTAAATATATTGATAATTGTTGGCTTAGAGTGAAACTGGAACCAAATATTACTCGTCGTTGCCTACAAGATTAGGGGGGTTTAATTTATGCTAAATGTCTCCTTTAAGCCATGCAAATGGGCCATGGAGATTGGGGAGGTGGTGTGAATATTTGAATCTTGTTTGAATAACTTTAAAGTGTCAGATAAACATTCAAAATATTGTGATTAAGCCAATTTAAGCGCATCAAAGCAAATCACTAAGATTTTTGTGTATCTATGTGTAGTTTTGCGTTTTGAGCTAGTCAAGCCTTTCTTGATCCATGAACCAAATTATTCAGGTGTGTATCAGACTAATGAATTGAATGCTCTACTGGTTTCTTGTAAGGAAATTATCACAGTAGAGCCAGAGAACAGTGGAAGTAATGTGCAAACCTGAAGCTACAATTAGAGGGAGTCTCATGTGTGGAACCTAGGGATGTTCTTCAACAATAACAAATGTGTAAATTATAGGGAACTTGACGAGCATGTGTTCTTTCTTTCATCTTCAACTATTTTTGTACTGTTTATATGCATACTTTCACCTAATGATATTTCCATTCCACAAATACAAAGGAAATGCATACAAATAAAGTTTATTGGTGCTTTATGTGTGTTTTATGTCCTTAAGTAGTCAGTTCCGTTTGTGTTCTTTAAGCTATCAGTCACCAAGACTGAGCTAGGTTGAAGCCTTTGGTCAATAACATGCAAGACTGACAGGCAATCAGGGGAACGGCCTCTATGTGAGATGTGCCTCATACATCTAACTTGTCAAAATGCTTTATTGGCAATGACTGTAGCTGCCCAATCCTGTTGTTGGAGAGATAAATAGCCCCTGTGTAATTCATGCTAAAAGTAGAACACATGTGGGAATAACTGCAGTGTAATGTCTTTAATATTTTGGTTTAGCCATATATGGAAAACAGATATGTCAAATGTCAAAAAGATAAACACATACATTGCGGAACAGTAAACATAAAGCCACATTACAAGAAAGGCACAGACTAAGCAGGATATTGAAACCCAGACACAACTCACGGCAATCTAACAGCACAGGCCCCAGCATGTCTTTCTGGCTTGAATTCATTGCAAAAGTGGTTTATTTTGTTTGCAAAGCGCTGTGGAATTTGTTGATAGTGAATAAACAGGACATACAGATAGAATTAAACCAGACCAAAAATGTGATTTATTTAATATATTGAAGGCACCTATATACCAAAATAATGCCCCCTGCCTAACTGTGTTACTATCTGTACCTGGAGAGAATCTAAGACATGTAAAATATCTGCTGGAGGAGACTTTACAGCCAATATTCCACTCATTATCCAAGTATTCCCAATTATGGAGGGATCTGTACACTCTCTATCTAATGAAGTACCATCCACTAATCAAATGGACCATGGCTAATTATCAAGGGTCGTCTTACTGTGTTGCAATTAAAATGTTGAAGCTTCTCTTTTTGTCTCTATCCTTTATATTAAATGTGCATACTGTGCATTAGTTTTGACATCCCAAAAATAGATAATAACAGTTTCTCTTTAAATGTAGGCCTGAAATATATTTGAGGAGCATAACCCATCTCTTTACAATATTAATTTAAATTAGCATGACTTCCAAAAGTTGATCATCCTAGGCTGTAAAATGGTGTAGCCTGTCTTTGCAGGAACTGGATAGATGAGGCACAGCTTGTCAGCTTCTGTTGGTCAGGTTCTTCTAACATTCGGGAGTATTACAGTACAGCCAGAGCATCTGGTGCCAGTAAATGCATCATACTCCTTGCCTTCTTTTCCAGAAATTGCTTCATAACCAAGGAACACAAACGCCTGATGGATCACAATTGTTACTGTGGTTCGTTTGTCTGTAAGGTTTGAAACTTGGCTTCCAGGACACTTGATTTTCATCCTGCAGTTTAATTTGTTTTTTCTCCCTTGGGACTACTTTCAGAGATAAGACAAAAGGAAATATGGGGACTGGACAGAGCAATCTGCTCAAAAATATAGTTTCAGGCAAACCACAGCAAACATTATATTATACAGTTATAGAATCTGTTATCTGGAAACCCGTTTTCCAGAAAGGCTATCTCCCATAGACTCTGTTATAAGTAAATAATTCTAATTTTTTAAAACTGGTTTCCTTTTTCTCTGTAATAATAAAGCAGTACCTTGTACTTGATCCCAACTAGGATATAATTAATCCTTCTTGGAGGCAAAACAATCCTATTGGATTTATTTAATGTTCAAATGATTTTTACTAGACTTAAGGTATGGTGATCCAAATTAGGTTCCCTTATCCCAAAAACCTCAGGTCCCAAGCATTTTGAATAATAGATCCCATACCTGTATTGCATTATAGATATTGAGTAGTACTTATATATACATATATAGACGTATTCTTAAGACAGTTGGTATAAAAATAAGTATATATTTTTGTTTTTTTGGGAAGTAAAATATACCCTTAGCTGCCTTGGGTGGCCTCATTTCTTTGCTCTAGCTGTCTCTCTACATGAGTGGTTTCCAACCATAACTTCAGAGCCCCCCACAGTGCACGTATTCAGGGAATCCTCACAGGACAATCTGTCAGAATGACTCATCCACTTATGGATTCAACTGGGCTACTGTAAAGAAAGGGAAAATGACAGGTTTAGATTGTGCTGCCCTACAGGATTCTACTGGCATCATGTGCTTTTCTTTTGACATGGCTTAGTGAGCTAGTAGGGCTTAAACATGGAATAATAAAGCAACAGAGGAAAAGGAGAAAATAAACAGGTAGATACAATTGATATACATTCCCCCTCATTATGCGAGTGAATGTATGGAATGTGTTGGAGGCGAGTCCTTGTATCATGATACAAATCCCACCAGTGGTACTGAGAAAATAATACTCCATCTGCTGAGCAAATGTAGAAAGAATACATAACCAACAGACAGTTTTTTATCATATTGACCTATTAAAGAATGTGACCAAACTGGCATAAATATATCAGTAACTATTGCCCTTTTACATCTTTTACCTCGAGTCACCATTAAGGGGCTGATTTATATCTCTCTGACAAGAGATATATTAGTTCTAGCTTTCTCTGCAACCTTCTATTGATCAAACAATTGGTGTGATTAGAAATGAGCAAATCAATTGTTCTGGTTTAGAAACATTAGGGCTTCCATATTGTTCAAGTTAATATCGCACTAATTGTTTTGGGGACCTGGTTTAGCCAGGGTCTGGGAAGAGAAGTAGATATTTTTTGGTTATGTTGTAAAGGGAGAGAAATAGAATGTGGTGTTGGGGTGGCTGGCAATAACCCGCACTTCCAGCCCTTGGGACAGTAGGACCAACTATAGGCACATTATGCAAAGGTGTGGAAACCCATATCAACAGATTAGGAATTATCCATGACCATTCTGCTTTAGAATAATAAAATCACATTTCTGATTGGATGTCATGGGTTTCTACAGTATTCGTTAATGAGACCCTGCCTGTTTCCACAATAAAACAGCTGTTCTGGAGACTAAGTATCCGCCCTGTAATGTGTATGCAGGCAATATGTACTTTCGTTAAATGTCAAGCAAATGGTTACAAAGATGAATGCAACAAATGCAAAGGGTGGCAAGGATCTTGCTGATAAGTTGTGATTAGTGTGAGCAAATGAAGCGCAATCTGGCCCAGACATATTCATTTTTTATACACCCATTAGACAGTGTTTTACATGAGTACAAACAACACGATTGTAATATAATTATTAAATAATTATTCTTTATTTGCATAATTATAAGCTTTGACAGAGAGGGTTGTAATTGCAGGTGTATATACATTTATTTTAGCCGTAGTGACATATAAGCTAGTAGAAAGTGCCCATTAACCACAATAATAAATGTAACACATTTGTAGTAGTATGTAATTATTTGTAGGGTATCTGCAGTAATGTATCAAATAGGTGTTTGGCCTTGCTGTGTTATATAAAAATAATAATTGTGTGAAAGTAACAGTTATGTACTGAAATCTGGAATTATCTAGTATGGGACATTGATCCTTTTAACTCTTTTGCAGGTAAATTAGGAATCTTGCTTGTGCATTTGGACCACAAAAACACCCCCCCCCCCACACACACACATATATATATGTATATATATATATTATCCCCATATTGCTTAGCAGGGCTAATTTTAATTATAGCACACCAACCCCTATTTTATTATTATCCCTTTTGTATGGGAGGTCTGCGTAATGTTAATAAACCAAGTAAGTGGGAATTATTAATAAGGGCAATGCCCATTTTCCTGTTGCAGAGATTTCTCTGCATTTTCAACACTATTTGCTGAGCCTGACTTGCCTATTGAAATTATTGTTTTGTTTGTTCTCTGTAAGGCCAGTGGCACAGGCAGAATGCACACATGAACTAATGCCATGCCTGTAAGTGCGCTCACAAGACGGGGCAGATGGGAGCAGATCGGCCAGGGCAGAGATGCAAACCCAAACCTGAAGGAATCTAAATGCATCTTAGCCCTGCTCCTGGCTTCACCCCATGCCACTCTAGACTTATCCCAATTCCACATGCATATCGATGGACTTTGTATGATGATTGATGGGTAAGTTAGGTTAGGGGGTGCAAATTACTGACAAAGGGTGCAGGACCTGTTACTGTTGGTCACAGACCTACTAAAGGAGTTAAAACAAGGTGACTTCTAACTAAATATGGCTATTTGCCATAGCTATTTACTATGTGTGCCAGCGACCTCAAAATTATAAAGATATAAATATGATATTCCCATTTGTTAAAATGTTTTTGGGGGGGGGGGGCATGGTATACAAGTGGATGTGTGGTGTGACAGCACTGGGTAGGAATTGAAAAAAATGTGTAAAAAGCTGTGTAAAATATATGGTGAATTTGTCAAGGTGTGTTTTATTGTACACCGTCCGAAAAGCCTGGCAGTGTGTGTCGCATTTTGTTGCAGTTTTTTTATTTTTTAATAAATATCCCCCTAAATATGTAATGCAGCTTAGTTGGGATCAAGTACAAGGTACTGTTTTATTACTACAGAGAAGAGGAAATCATTGTAATTCAGTGCTTCCAATTTAAACTTGGATTGGATTGTAAGCTCTGCAGGGCAGGAAATTTCCAGCCCTGGAAGATATTATTCTAACAAAAGAATATGAGTAATGCATTTTAATTATAATACTGGCTGTTTGTAGCCTAGAGTTTCTGAGCTTATTGAATCTACATGTCTCTTCAGAGTAAAATAATAGCCCTGACTGTAATATACAGTTGTTGTTTATGGTGCCTTTTTAAAATAAGTTATGTTATGAAACACAGATTCATCATCAGGATAGGAACATTTCTTATCCACATAAGTGAAAACAGCTTGAGGTCTGCATAATGTCAATAAACCAAGTAAGTGGGAAATTGATTTTGAGATGATGGACTCTGCCATTAAATGAAAACAATTGGATTCCCTTTGAAAGAAGCAATATTATTAATATTATTGTTTTATAATTGAGCTCGAGGGTGATACCTTCAATCCAAAAAGCCTGCACATTTTTCTGCGTGAATCATGACATAGAAGGGATTTCAGTGTTTTGATTTGTATTATATATTGCTTCTGTATCACTCTTTTGTTATTTAATTTCAGCTCACTTAAAGAAGTTAAATATATTAAAATAATTGTCATCGCAGGTGAAACTCTTGGGCAATTATTATATTAACAATTATTAATTATTATATTAACAATTAATAAACCGTGCTGGGACAAAAGGTGAATGTGACCAAGGCAAGATGCTCCACCCCAACCCCCACCTCCACAATAAATGCTGCTCTGGTACCTGAGAACGAGTAGAGGATTGAGTCAGGGGAGGAGCTGGAAGAACCAGTTAAAAGTGGGAGGAGCGATAGGAAGTGGTGACAAGCAGTAGGGGTAAGGAGATACAGGAGGACCAGAAAGGGCACATGTCTAGCCCCACCACCGACATTGTTGTGCCCAAACCACATGTGCCTTTTCTGCCTACCTCTAGTAACAGCCCTCGAGGTATATGGTAAGCTGTATATCCATGTCTACTAGTTGCTCAGATAGACTTTGGGACTTTGACAGGTTAAATGCTAATTGCCTGGAATTCCTATCAACCCTGCCAGTGATACATTCCATCTGGATTCAGCCCCTTCCTCACTGATTTTGTTGATATGGATATCTCTTTCACTTTTTACTTTTACTAGGTCTCTAATATTTACATTTTAGTTATAACTTATTTAACCAATTAATTATTAATCTGCGGTGCCAAAGTTTTTGAGATTGCTCAGAACTAATTTTCCTAAACCTTTATCTTTCTAGCAGCTCATCTGTATATGCATGGTCAGTGTGGCTCTTTCTAAAGAACGCCACCAGATTTCCATGATACATGGCTATATTCCACCTAAATTATAATCATGTATAATGTTCTGATGCTCATCTATTATCCATGTCCAGCTCCACACTTACATAAGAAAACACTTTTGAGTTAAATAAAAAATATGACCAGACAGTAACTTATTAAAAAGAATGCATTACTTAGTATAGGCCCTGAACTGTTTTCGCCAGGCAAAGAATGTGGATATGTTTGACCCTTGACTATTGACCCTCAAACATGATGGACCTCAGCAATATCGAGCAAGTAGGCATCAAATGGTTAGTACTGATGACCCCAGGGATTCGTGAATGATTTTTATGCTTTTTTGAGGGGTATCAGATAAGTTGTTTCTAAATAATAGGTTCAGTTGCTAAGGTGAAGTATTTAAGGTATGAGCGGCACCTCTCAGAAGACAGTATGGAGACTAAATATTCTACTGGCATTGCCCAGGCACTCAAACACTGAATAAGGGAGCCCAACCTGAGCTTAAAGGAAAAGGAAAGGTTCAATCATGGCACGGGGAGTGCCAAAGGTTAGGCACCCCTAGTAATTGTAATCACTTACCTGATACCCTGGGCTGGTGCTCTTTTTAACAGAAAACTGCAACAGTCCGGGGTTCTTCACTTTTTCATGTGGGTACACATGCACAGTAGAAGGAAGGAAGAATTGAAAGATAATTGCTGTTTGGTGGTCGCATAAAAAATACCCTGGGCCGGTGCATGTTTCAGCTAACAGGAACAACGGCCTCTGACATCAGGTAAGAGATTACACTCACTGGATGGTAACTAACATTTGGCACTCCCCAGTGACTGAATCTTTCCTTCTTCTTCTAATTTGTAATATGCATGTGAAATGCACCCTGAAGGAAAATTGGAATGTAATAAAGTTGAAATGAAGTACTGCGGAAATTGTACATAAGGGCAACTATTCTTCAATTTGTGTGTGAAGAATAGTTGCCCTTATGTACAATTTCCGCAGTACTTCATTTCAACTATATATATATACACACACACATACATACAGGTACATGTATGGGCTCCTAAAATATCCATCCAGTCGGTTCAAGGAAGCTTGGACTTGAACCTTTAAGATATCACAAGTTCCCTTAGGAGTACATCATGCTACAGTACATAGATATCAAAAGGGTGTAACTTCATGGCTGACACATAAATATATACAATGTGGCAGTTGCACCTACAATGGCAGACATTACTTGACATATAATCAATGCATCACTGAAGTTAACTTCATCAGTAGCAGGTATATTAAATCTATGTGACAAACAGTAAGCTGTTAGATGATGATGCCCATGTGAAAAGACTATACTTAAATGAATGGAACGATTGGCCTAGAGGGGGTTGAACTGACCCAGGATGATGATATCACCAGTTTTTATCTGTAATATTCCTAGCCCTATGGCATACGCCTGTTTGTTGATCTAAAGAAAAATGTCCCGATTTGTGTAGAAAATAAATCCAGCTTTCGGTTTATATATAGCACTAGTGTTTTCTGCTGGCAATAAATAATGATGGATTGTTTTTCCAAACCACCCTAGTACATTGACTCCGAATATAGTATTCCCTGTGTCATGGCATTTTATTTTGTCTCAGAAGCTGGCAGTGATATCATTTGGTGCTCATTATAGTGTCTTTTCAATGCCAAGCAGTTTAAGGAAGTCAACCTTAGTTTTCTGTTATTATGGTTTATGGACATCTCAACAGACTTTATAGCTTTCACTGCACAGTCTGGTCCGTGAGATTATTTTAAGAGCATGCATTTTGCTTGGTGACATCAATGTTTACGTGTGTCATTTCACACACAATATTTTTACAAGGACAACTATAAATCCAACTGACGTATGCAAATATACATGGCCAGACAGTACACGGGAAAAGAATAGTAAACAAAGCCAAAAGGTATTTTCTTGTTTTTCATAAATGGCAGGTCCTCTTTCATCAAAAGTTGCTCGGTGCATGATGAATATGTCACTACAAGCAAAGCAACTTGGGAAGACTCAGAGGGTAATAATTGCTTGGAATGCAAAAAATGATAAATGCATTAATCATTAAAAATAATGAGAAATGCCTTCCCATTCAAGGTATAATTAAACTGCTGTAATGAACAAGCGTGTCTGTATTTGACTGAATTAAGCTACGGTTTGACAGTTTTGTTTCTCAGTTGTTTAACCTGTTTGGTATTCAAGTGACAAGCGTGCCTCCTCTTGAAAATCATAGTTTAATTAGAAGTTGCATAACTAGTTTAATCTGCGCTTCTGAAGTACTTGCGGCTGATTTAAACCTGTTCATTCTTGAACTACACTTGGTGCTGCAGGAAGGCTATTAGGGCCAAAGTGTATTGGGTTGCACTTGTATCTGCTGCAGGATGTCTATCAAAACATTGATAACATTGGTATTTCTACTTTTGTATATATCTTGTGATATCGCAGAAATTAGAGTCAAATTTAGTCATTCTTAAAAGGTTTCATTAGAACTATTGCCACTCGGCACTATGGTATGTCTGCAACATTTCTGCATGTCTTTTCTTTCACTGGTAATCCACAATTTTCCTGATAATTTGGTTTCTTGAAAGATGTATGAGCTTCAGTGTGGCTAGCATATGAAACATGGGCATACATACAGGTGTAAGGGGTCAGATGGGTGGTGGGTGCCACAGGCAAGGACTCGCTATTGTCACCAGTTAGTAACAGGACAGGTAGGAGCAGGACAAAGTGGGCAAACAGACAGGAATAGGCAAAAGCGGAACAGAGCATGCAAAGAGACAAGATTAGGTGGCACAGACTCAGGAACAAGACTGGAGCAGGACAGGACTGGAGCAAGAGGTAATAAGGATAAGCATTTTCAAGCTCTCAGAGGCCAATGCTCAGGCAAGTAAGGGAGGTCAAGGAAACAGTGGCTAGAGGAAGCATACCTTGCAGTCACGGGGGCCCTGGTGACAGGAAGGCCCAGACCATGGGGTCTGCATCCACTATAGCTGTAGGTAATCCCACCTCCCCAACTGCTTTGTTACCTACCAGTCACAATCAGACAGGGAACGGGGGACATGAGCAGGAGGGAGGGTGGGGAGGGGGCCCATAGGTGTTGTTTAAATTAGGCTTGACTAGCTGATTGGCTGACCAAAATGCTGCTAAATTGTGATGGAAGGGAAAGGTGAAAACCTGAGAATAAATAAGGATGAAAGTAAATTAGAGATGAGAGAGTTTACCAGCTGCCTAATGGTTAAGGAGAGCAACCAGAAACCTGTACATTCCTGGTTCTAATCCCTGTCCAACCTAACAACAAGTGACACACACATTTTCTAAGTATGCCTATGGCCAGCATGCATTTCAGCTATTATATACTGTTTGCACACTTATCTTGAAAAACACAAATCTGGGCAGTCGCATGCCTGTAAAAGTATCTGGAAATCAATAGCATTGTGGTGCTTAATTATGAATTCATTTGTGCAACCAACTTATTATTTAAAATCTCTCACCTTATTTTCACTTAATCATTCCTTGACTTCAGCATAAGAACTTAAGAATATATTTTGCTTTTTCAAAGCCATATAAAACTTAATGGTTCTTTTTTTCTCATTTAACAGATGTAGCTTAGCAACAGCTTCTTGTGTAGTCCTTTTGGGTGTCATTCAGTCATAATGCTTCCCAGTAATATTGAGACCAACATTTCCTTGCTCTGCACTAAATATTAGAGTTCTCTGGCAATAAAAAAAAATCTGTTTTATTATCTATTATTAGATCTGAGGACTGTACATCTGTATTTCCTAAATTGTATACCATCCATGTCAAAGTGACCTGTATTTAATGACAATTTCTTCCTTAAGTGATATTACCACTTAGGCATTAATCCAATCTATTACAATATGAAGCTTGCGTCACTCCCTGTGCCAACCAGTCTAGCATCAGAGCGTCAACACTTGAACAGTGAAGCAACTGGGATTAAACTAATGGCATTAAACTAATAGGACACCACGGAAATTTCAATAGTGATGTAAGATTTAGTATAATATTAATAATATTTTTCATCCCTCTTACTAGGGTTATGGTTCTTTTGAGAAGCAGACAAATAATCCACACAAATAAGTGTATATAAAAGGAATAAATTGAATAATAAATCAAATCATTGTTACAATTAAGTGATTATTTAAACTAAAACAATATTTACATTATTTACAATTAAGGATTAATGCCTAGTCTACATTATTGTTACCAACAGAGTAAAAGAACAGAGGTCAGCTTCTATCTTCCCATGATGGTTGTCCTCTGCCCTCCAGCCCCTCTGGTCTCCTGGCTTTACATGCTGTCTTGTCACAGGTTGTTCAATGGGAAAAATATTTACACCAGCACACCCTTACCTCCTAACGAAAGGGGTACGCCCCCAAAATGTTGCATTTTGAATAAACACGCAGGGGCTAAGCCCTGCTTACACTTTACTTGTTGTGCTGGCTGAAATATTTTGTCACAGGTTGTTCCCAATTCACAATTGTCCACTCCATAATTTGGTTACAATTTTGGCTGAACTTATCTGCAATAGAGATGTAGCGAACTGTTCGCCGGCGAACTAATTCGTGCGAACATCGGGTGTTCGCAAGTTCGCAAACTTTCCGCGTATGTTCGCAATTTGGGTTCGCCGCGTTTTTTTTCGCTGCGTTTTTTCTCTGTGTTTTTTCTCAGCCTAAAAAACGCCGCACAACCACACATGGGGTTTTTCAGCCTAGTACTGGTGTAAGCAAATCCCGTTTCCATGGTGCCAATAGCGCGAAATAGCAAAAAATGCCGCGTATTTCCGCTAGGTCTGCCTGTTTTTACGCAACGCTTTTTCAACAAAGTATTTTTTAGATAAATTTTTGCCCTTGATCCCCCTCCTGCATGCCCCTGTCCAGGTCGTGGCACCCTTTAAACAAATTTAAAATCAGTTTTCTGGCCAGAAATGGCTTTTCTAGGTTATAAAGTTCTCCTTCCCATTGAAGTCTATGGGGTTCGCAAAGTTCGCAAATATTCACGCTTTTTGGCGTAAGTTCGCGAACGTGTTCGCGAACTTTTTTTTTTAGGTTCGCTACATCCCTAATCTGCAATGCTTTAGGGGTGCTTCTGCCCCCGTCTGGTAAAGTGCTTCTTGTCAGGTTCCTTGACTTATGGCAGAAGTGCCCCTACAAACCTTGACTATACTGTGCTGGAAAACTGAAGACAAAACAGTATTGCCATGATAAACTGATAATGCTGCAAATGTTATATACTCTGACATCTCGTTGATGATCCTAAATTTTAATGTGCTTTAAAAATTTCAGCAATTTCTTTATCAACCTATTTAGTATATTATTTTATCTCATTCACATCACTTTTTGTTTATGCTGAAAAATTCAAAACACCCTGTTACCAGGTCTCAGAACCTTGACAGGTTGGCACTACTGTAGCTTCGCTGCTCACTGTGATATTGTATATTCATTGTGATGTGACCAGATATTAGGGTCATATTGTAATACATTCATAATATCTATATTACATGGTGGCCAGACCATTATGTGCAAAAGCCACTCTTAACTAAATTGTACATTTCATTCAAAGGACTTTATTTGTAATGGTTGAAGTTTTTACTTCATGTATTTAAACTGGGTCCTTACGTTGATCATTATGGAAAACAACCCCTACGAGCTATTGTAAATATATGTAAACAGGTTAAGGAAAAATTGCTATTTTTATCAACTGTACCTGTCTCTGTGGAATTGAGTCACTTGCACTTCTGAGGGCTTTCTGCTTAATAGTGCAGCAAGCTAACTACCAAAAAGAATAAATACTTTGTATATTTCTTTGATTCAGTCACAGAGGAGGGCCTCTGATTCTGCAGAGAATAACAATGATTGGATCAAAACTGCAGGAGAAGAGAGAGGCATTAGCATAACTGCTTTGTATGGAAAGTAGCTTTTAATTCTTTATACCTGTGTAGTTCCTAGGAGACTGACTTCCCAGCTGTAAGTCTTGTCTCTGATTGTAACTGGACCTTTAAAAACACAAACTGAAATTATTGTAGTTATGTATAAAGGGGCAGTATACTCCCTTGTTCAACATGAGTGCAATGAATAGAGCTTCTGCCAAACATACTTTTTGCCTATTGTTTTTATCACAAAAATGGTGTTTTGTTTTATTTCTGAAGGTAAGCAGGGCTTTTGTTCATGTGACCAAAAGTCACGTATGTTTAAAGGAGAAGGAAAGGCAAAGTCACTTGGGGGTGCCAAAATGTTAGGCACCCCCAAGTGACTTGAATCGCTTACCTTTTCCCCTGGGCTGGTGCCCCTGTTCAGAGAGAACAGCACCAGCCCGAGGTACCTGCAGTGCTTCCTCCTTCCTGATTCCCTGCGCGCGCATGCGCAGTAGAGTGAAAAGCCAAACTTTAACAGAGAAGTCGGCTTTTCACTCTACTGCGCATACACAGGGCCGGATTTGTAATCCCGCCGCCCCAAGGCCACCTCAGTCCGTCTTGCTCCGCGCATGCGCAAACGCACCATCGGCACCCCCACGCATGCGCAAACGCACGATCGGCATTCCCCGCACGTATGCGCGATCGATACAGCGTGTAAGCATTCGCATACGGAGCAGTTGGGGAGAGGTCCCCACTGCTCCGTATGGGCGAAAAAGCTTTAGATTGCGGTGCGGCGGGGCGGCATGCCGCCCCCAAATTTGTGCCGCCCTAGGCCCGGGCCTTTGCGGCCTCTCCGCAAATCCGGGCCTGCGCATACACTATTGTGTAGTCGCAGCGAAACGAAGCCGGAAGGAGGAAGCGCATCGCTCCAGGTACCCCGGGCTGGTGCTGTTTTCTCCTAACAGGGGCACCAGCCCGGGGTACGAATCTTAGCCGAATCCTGAACCGAATGCTTTATTTGATGCATCCCTAATAAAATCCAAAGCTACTCCATGTTTGATCCTTGCAAGGTTGATCATTACCAGTGCACAGCTCCACTGTGCATTTTTTCCCCCATTTTTAATTCTGTATCATAATTGCTGTATTTCACCCCATATTCTCTCTATATACGAGAGGTTGCTATGCAAATGATACTCTAACAAAAAGCCGACGTGATGCATGATTTACATGACTGAATAAAATCACTGTTTTGTGTATATGCATTCTCATAAATAAATATGTAATGCTTATTAATATTTGATAAGAATTTAATTACCAGGAAGATTACAGTATATCACTTTTTTAAGAATTTATGCATGTGGAATATTCTTTCTGCTCAGGTAATGCATTAGATTTGTACATTATGAATAGGTGTTTTACTGACATGCTCAATGATGTATTTTTAACTAGTTGTTCATATAACTATATGAAAATATATTCAGTCCTCATGGGAGCAGACAACACTTTCCAAGACAACAAAAACTGTGTCTAAAATGTTTCATTGTTTCCGAGTTCAGTCTCCCAATCTAAGACTAATGATGGAGGACGTAATTAATGGTCTCAAGTTTGCCATTTGTCTAGTAACCCATGGCATGTAGCATTTCCTGGTAAGCTATTTAAAAACCATGGATTTCTAGATGTGAGCAAACTAAAGATCTTTTCTTTTAACTGAGCTATAGAAGCGCTCCCCTGTTGTAATTGATATAGAAGAGATGCAATAATATTTTGTAGACCACTAACAACTAAAGATGAAGCAGTATTCTGTGGAAATGAAATAGGTACACATTTAACTGCTGAAATTATGGCAGTCATGTACAGTATATTGCACAATTAGTGCAACCTGAACATATTGACCAATTTGTTTACAGATATAACGTCACAGTTAAAAGGACACTCAGAAAAATCTCAGTAATTCAACCACAGGAATTTTTTTTGTACATCTGTAAGGCTTTCTGTATGTCTGCCTTGTCCCATCTTCTTCTGATATGGGAACCTAGTTGGGGCTGGATGACATTCAACTTCAAGGTTCTCTCATAGCTTTTAGAGATGCCCTAAACATATGTCAACATAAATATTTCTCTTTACCAAGCACAATTATGTTTGTAATAATGTAAGGGTATAGTTCATTTTAAAGGGATTTCATCATGGGAAAACATGCTTTTTTTTTTTTAACAAAAGAATCAGTTAATAGAGCATTTCTAACAGAATCCTGCATTGAAATCTGTTTTTTTTAAAAGAGCAAACAGATTTTTTTTTACATTTAATTTTAAAATTTCACATGGGACTAGCCATATTCTTCATTTCTCAGGTGCCCTCAGTCATGTGACTTGTGCTCTGATAAACTTCAGTCACCCTTTACTGCTGCACTACAAGTTGGAGTGATATTACCCCCCTAATTTCCCCCCCAGCAGCCAATCAGCAAAACAGTGGGAAAGTAGCAACAGGTTCCTGACAGCTGCATTGCTAAAAATGATCCCTATGAGAATCACACTTAATGGTAAAAATCCAATTCCAGCTCATGGCTCCTTCAGTTTTATTGAGTAGATGAAATAGGTTATCTGAAAGCAGTTCTATTGTGTGGCGCTCACTCTAATTGAAAGCTTCGAATCAGACACAATGCACTGATATGGCTGCCTAAACAACAATATTACAGCTAAAATGCATGTATTGGTTAAAGAATACATTATTTGCAATTTATTGTAATATGGAATCCCTTTAAGGACAGTCCTGGAACAAACTGTACTAGTCAACTTACGCAAATTCACAGATGACAATGATGCTTAAGGATATTGGCTTATGTTGCATACCCTTGTATATGTTATAGAGTAGGGTCCTGGGGTGTAGCCTTCTGTTGCATACTCAAGTGCAGATCCAGTAATGGTTGAGACATTGCTGTGGTCGGGGTAGGAATGGACTAGCCAAACCAAAAAGGTATGTGTAGGGGAGGTAGAAGGCAGATCATAAATTGCATGTGGGTGCTGTATATGGTAAAGTGGTACGCAACCTGGGATAAGCATTCATTAGATACAGCTGATTTTAATCTGTCTTCGATTTTGTCTTTTTTGTATTGTGCCTCGTGAGCCTGAAACTCAGATATATTCCTTTATGCATACTAAGTAAAATATCTGTGAAATCAAACAAATTGGTTATATCAGTGCAATTTGTCACATACCTCATCAACACAAACAGGCGAGAAGGGCTCATTTGAAGTTGCTTTAGAATCTCTTAGCACCCAAAAATGAAAATGACTTTAAAATGAATCATTATTTGATTTCCGTTTTTTTAGAGGCTGTAGAAAAAGGTAATTGGCCTTAAAATGAAGTGAAAGATATAGGAGCTGCTTCACCTCTGTCTGTCTCCTCTGTTCATTTCACTTCTAATTAGGCCGACTGGAGAACAATTTTATCTCATGCTTTTTCTGGGTGGTTTTTCCTGATGAAGAGAGAGGTGTTATTGAAGGTCTGTGTTCAAAGCCTCATCATCGTTAAATTGTTTTAAAGTGGGTGGACAAAGTTCGGTACTTTTGTTATATGCCCTTAATCTCGGTTAATTATCATTACTTATGATTGGTTTGTCTTAAATTAGATTGAGGTTCTGAAGGGTTGATCTTGATCACCTCTGATTTGCAGCTTGTTAAAAAGAAATAATCCTATTGATTTTTGCCTTGATGTGTAAATCAGGCATTCAGTTTCCAAACAGGGACAACAGATCAATGACATAAATTCAAGAAAGAAGAGCAATATACATATATATATCAATAACATTATAAAACCCAATAAAACTCATTACAGCTTTTTTGTTTTTTTATACCAGATCCCCCTTGTATTATTTGTCACTTGACAAATAGTTGACAATTCACAATAATCTCTATTTCTAATGATGGTTTCTATGTTTTCTGCAGAAGAATTGGATAGAGTCAGTGATAGTAGATAAAATGAATAGATATGAATTAGGTTTGGGGGTTGTGTGTACATAAAATTCTGGACAATAATTTTAATTATTGTCGTGAAAAGTGCAAGATGGGGGGATTGGGGACTAATAAGTATTCTTCAGTTTTATAAGGGAACAATTAATTAAATGCAGAGACAGCAGGCCCCACTACTACACTTTTCTGTAACATTATTAAGAAAAGAAAAACTGGTGTGGGAGGGGGAGATGCAGACAGAGTACAGGTATCGGACCCATTATCCGGAAACCCATTATCCAGAAAGTTCCGAATTACAGAAATCCCATCTCTTATAGACTCCATTGTAATCAAGTAATTCACGTTTTATAATTTTTTTAGTAGACTTAAGGTAGGAGATCCGAATTACGGAAAGACCCCCTTATCCAGAAAACCCCAGGTCCCGAGCATTCTGGATAACGGGTCCCATACCTGTAGTACATTTCTCTTTTTCTCATGAATACATTTTTGTGTCAGGGTCCTTTGTCATCTCATTTAAATTATATTGATCCAAAGATTGAAGGCACATAAAGAACATAAGTAGAAAGTCACACACCATGTAAATCTAGTGGTCCAGGTGCACCAGCCCCAGACCCTCAGTATAGGGTGCTTAAAGCAAGAGCAACATCCATATGGGAATAGAAATAAAATTAAAAAAACTTTATTCAAAGCTAGATTAAAATGTACAAGATCTCCATAGACCCTACGTGTTTTGTGCCCCAAGTGCTCTTAATCATGGACCCACGATTAAATGCCTTAAGGCACGAAATGCGTAGGGTCTGTGGAGATGTTGTACATTTTAATACAGTTTTGACTAAATTCTCTTTTAAATTGCCAACATACGTTAATATAGCTTCAGACTGAACACAAAATATGATGTTATTAAGATATGTGGCATCAGGGGCGGGCCAAGCCGACCGGACACCCTATGCAACCCAGTCGGCCACCTCGCCCCTGTACCTTACCCTTATGATATCTGGCGGGGGCAAGAGAAGGGACCGTGGGCTAGGCAGGAGAGGTTGCTGCCTGACGCCCCCCAATCGTTACACCCTAGGCAGGTGCCTCTTCTGCCTTCCCCTAGTTCCGGTCCTGTGTGGCATAGTGAAGAACAATCCACCAAAAATGGAGTAGAAAGGAGAGGAAAGAAAAAAGGGGAGGTGTATGCGGAACCGGGCAGGAATGATAAGGTAAAACAAACTAAAATCAAAGAGGAACCCGTCCATGTTACTGCCATCACTTGATAGTACATCTCTAAAGTAATTACCTGCTACTGTACTTTAGCCCGAACACCTTGTTTCATTGTTCCTTTTTTATTACACCTTGCTCCAAGGTTGGAGTGCATTTTAGTGAATAACTTCTATGGTTAGCACAGAGGCTTCACAGTTAGGGCTCTGGCACACGAGGAGATTTGTCGCCGGCGATTTTTAAAAGAACGATTTGGCAACAAGACGAGCGACAAGACGCCAATGCTAAATCAATGGAAATTGCCAGCGTCAAAACATACAAGGCTACTTCAAATCGCCTGCTGTTTTAAACCGCACACAGACCCTTTTCTGAGCGACTTGAGCAAACATGAGGGGGTTAACTGTTGAGTGTACGATGGGTAGCAGATCGCCTGGAGCTCAACTCGCATGAAATCTCTTCGTGGGTATTGTCGTGGCGACTTCTCACCAAAGCGCCAGGGGGAAAAAACGCAGGCGACAAATCTCCTCGTGTGCCAGAGCCCTAACACACTACACCCATTTAATTTGGATAATAATGATCCAGCCCTGTTGTTAACCTAATTCTTCACTCCGCAAGGTAACATGATATAATGCACAGAGTGGATAAAGAATACAGATCTGTTAAAAAATAGGAAAACAAGAAGAAGCTAGTAGAAGAAATAAAGGGCACATGCAACAGCACTGTAACCAAACTGTACAGAGTTTCCTTTGTTTTAAAAGTCTCATCTATCTGTTCCCTACCCAGAGTTCTCTATGGTTCTCTACTTTGTTCACTACCCAGGCCATCTGATTTGAAATGGACAGATTGAAAGGCTTCTGTAGATATTTACACAAGTGATTTAAGCGTATGGTAGATGTCATATAAAATCCTGCCCCTGCTGTGTGAGCTGTCTTCAGTGGAGAGCTGTACAGAGCTCTAATAATGGGCACTCTCACTAGTAGTCTGAGAGCAGCTTTTACCTAAAGGCAGCATTTTCATTTTTAGAGGAGCACTGCAGCTGGCTGTAAGCTCAGGAATAGCAATAACCCTTTGGTTTTTCTGTCTTGTACTAAAGATTAGGTTTTTCAGCATAGAACTGTGCCCTCTGTAGGTAAACATTATCACATTTCCTAACTATCCATTAAAAAATTGTTTATAAAATAGGTTTGAGTCAGATTTAGAGGTAAGAATACTGTGAGGAATTGGAGGCTGTTGGCAGAGAAGATCTTGAGGTGTGGTCTCTTCTATATAATTATAGAATCGGATTCAGATACTGAGACAGGAAATGAGAAACAGATTACTCAGAAATAAAATATTGTGCACTCCATGTGTGCTCTGCCTGGTGTGATTACAGCTAAAAACAGTGGTTACGGTCCTGTTTGCATCACAGAGGTTAAAATGGTTCTCTGTGGCACAGGTCTCCTGTCTTATTTCTTTTGGCTCATGGCTGCCGACAGCTGCTTAATAATATTCCGGTTCTGTAAAGTGGTTATGTGCTTATTGAGTTGCACTGAAAAAGGTTAGTCATGGTTCTGTGTAGCAGCGTGGTAATTGGCATATTGTTTGAGAGATGTTCTGCGCCTGAAAGACAGCTCTGTATGAGAAAAGGGAATATATCTCGATATATTTACTCATAACTGGTTAGTATATGGAATGAAATGATATTTACAAACACAAGCGCTAAAAATGCATGCGATCTTGCATGAAAACATGGCTATTTGCTTCTGTGTTTGCACTTTGCACAATTAATTTGCATTCGTAAAATGAGCCGTTTTGGCTAAGCAAATGACAGAACTCCCTATTGCACTGGTATCCTTGAGGCATATTTATTTTATTTAATCTCAAAATGAAAGCTGCCGCAGAATGAGGACCGCTGAGTTCCGTTTTGCCTGTAAATTCCATGGTAATGCATTTGTATTTCTTGTATTTACCTAAAATGTAGGAAATTGTGATATATTATGTCATGGTACATTTTAAGCTTGTGTAAATAAATGGAATGGGGTTAAAAAGAGCATATTTACTAACATGCAAAATGGCACCAGTGTAGTTCAACCCATAGCATCAGCGTCGGACTGGGCTGCTGGGACACTGGGAAAAAAACCCGGTGGGCCCCAGCGGCCAAGACCCGATCCCAGCAGGGTTCTTGGAACTGTATTTCTAATTATCTATAGTCTGAAAAGTGGTATTTTTATTTAATAATTGTGTTCAACACTACTACAAGTAAAGTATTTGTTAAATACGATAGCAGTCCATAGCTTTTCAATGCATTTTAATATCGCTAAAATTGTCCAGTTCAGAAAAGCGACACATATATTGTGATTTTTTTTAAAGACGAAAGCTTAAGTCAGTGGATGATTGCTAATGGCCCCATTAAATATACATTTGTGAGTGCAGCTGACAAACATGGCGTAAAAAGTTATTGGAATTTCTGGCTTCATGAAAAAGTTTATATAAATCAAAGGCTTGGCAGCATTTGTTATTTTAGCAGTGCCAGACTATTTGCATGACATTTCTTTGGCATTTGGTAAAAAAAAAGAGAAATTATTGCTATATTATATTTCAGTCTGATAAGCTAAAGTACTATTAGGTACCAGCTGGGGCTTGGGACCAACTGTGTGACTTTCTGACTGAAGTTGTTACTGTAGATTATTCATATCTATTGTTAGATTTTCCTATAAATGTTTCTGCATATATATATATATATATATATATATATATATATATATATATATATATATATATATATTGGAAGCAGTGTATAGAACTTATTTTTTTGTTGCAAACTTTACCCAGGCTTCATTTCTCCCCGAACCATATATACATTTGCCAAAACATTTACAGTCAACCAGTGAGTGGTTGGGTGGGTGGGCATAAATACTTTGTGGAAGGGGAACTCAGGGAGCCCAGGTTAGCCTCCCCAAACAATAGTCCACAAAAAAATACACAGTTCCCAGACATAAATGATGACATGTGATGCAAACTGCATCTCAAGGCACACAATTTCTCCATAACATAAAGTATGTGTTGTAAAATGCTGTAGAACACTGATCCCAAATCAAAAGCTTATGAGCAATATGTTGCTTATGACCCCATTTGATGTTCCTCAAGGTGGCCTCAAAGTAGGTGCCTAATTTTACATTTGTGGTTTGAAAGAAGCATTTTTACTTTAAAGCAGAGTCTCCTGCAGGTTAGCAGTCCACATATGGCTACCATATAGCCAATCACAGCCCTTATGTAGCCCTTATGAAACAAGTGTGACTCACAAGTAAAAAAGGTTTGGGTAGAGCCGCTCCTACCATGAGGTAGGAAAGTAAAAATTTGGGTCTGCGAGTGCAGAGAGCACAATAATGTTTTTAATAAACATCTTTCTGCAATTTGGATCTCCATACCTTAAGTCTACTAAATTAGATTATTGGGTTTAATTAATTAAACCCAATTTTGCCTCCAATAAGGATTAATTATATCTTTGTTGGGATCAAGTACAAGGTATTGTTCTATTATTACAGAGAAAAGGGAAATCATTTTTAAAAGGTGAATTGTTTGATTAAAATGGAGTCCATGGGAGATGGCCTTTGGAGCTTTCTGGATAACGGCATTCCAGATAAATAATCCAATACCTGTATTACTCATTTACATTCTATTGTAGAGTATCTAGAGCAACAGGGTCCAAACACAGCACTCTCTGTATCATCTTTGACAAACATTAGCTTTAGAGTTTATTACAGAATAGGTGAATAAAAGGTCCAGCGTCAATGAAAAGAACACATTCCATGAATAAAAATGTCTCCAAACATTAATATTCATGTTATGTAAACATTTTAAAATAACGGATGTATGCTAAAACTGACAAATTGAGCAGAATATTTTAAACATGCAGCAATATTTATTCTGTAGAACTGAATGGGTGGTTGGAAGCTTTCTGGTGAAAGGTAAAAGTACTCATATTAGACTAGACAAGTGCTACTTATTCCTATACATAAGGTATGAAAGAATGAAAGATAAATGAGCTTGACAAATATAATTTGTCTCTGCTGCTGAATCTTTCAAACTCCTTCCTTTTATTATGGAGGTTGCACACAAAATTCTTAACCGCAGCTTGCGGGACTTACTATCATATCCTTGCCGTCTCACAGCAAATTGCAGTCATTTTAATGTACATTCAAAAATGTAATTTCCCTACATTTTGACTGGTTGCGGCTGTGCTTGGATGCATCGCATGATTAATGGCGAAACAAGTGCCAGACAAATGATTTTAAAAAGCATCATCTCCGGATAACTTTGTGCTGTAGTCCCTAAATCTTCCTGTTGGCTGCCAAGTTCATTTTACTGATTGGCTCAGTTACTGAAAACCGTCTACAGAAATGGATATGTCTCACAAGTAAATAATGTGACCTGTACTGGATTTGTCTTCATAGTACGTGTGAATTATGTGTTGTAGTTATGACAGCATGTTCTTTACAGCTGGCTGCTGCAGACCGGCCATAGGCCCATAGTTTCTCAAGTGAGAACCTCTGTTGATGCTTGCCCATCATTGATATTTATTTTAGATTCAGATACTTTTCTCTAGCATTAAATGGGCATTGAGGAATTTTTAGTATGACAGTTCCATTCATATTGGCTTATCTTTCATTCAGTGCAGTTTTTGGAATTGTCACTGTTCACTGTAGCTTAAAGAATGACATGAGGATTGACCTATTACTCTATACAGTGGCAGATTAATGAGATTTTGGCCCCTAGGCACACTTTCCAAAGGCCCCCCTTCTAGCCTACTCCCAAAATGTTAAGAAATATACAACCATTAACTTTGAAATTATTAACAATTAGTAACAATACAATAACTTCTGAAAAGTCAGTCGAAATATGATGCAGCCTAGGCAAGCCTATGCATTAATCTGCCCCTGACTATAACTTCAGCTACATTTTTGTACTAGATTTTGCCATTATGGACAAACATGGAATAGTTTTGGACTTCTTTATTGTCAAGATGTGAAGAAAAACTCATGCCAATATTGTGGCAACATCAAAATATGTAATAATACTTAGTATTTCATATTGAGTGTGAATTTAAAAAGTAAGACTATGCTTCAGCAATAGACTATGGCTGTGCAAGTGGCATCTCTCATGTTCTGCTAAGGGTGCAAAGAAAAGAACTAGCTTCAGAGAAGTCGGTATAATGGCATTAAGGCCCAAAATCTTTATGGTGTTGGTGAGAAGATGGAGGTGGACATGAGAGTATAGTGGACAGTATGGTGGTGACCACTTGTTCCATCACTTGTTAAATGGATGGATTTGCAGTGTTTGTAGCATTGATTTTTGTGTCATTTTCTGATGCTGACTGGCCAGTTGAAAAGTTTATATATTAGAGATGGGCACAACTGTGATATCTACTACTCCTGTTATTACTGCCTGCCCTGGAATATCTAGTAGCATTGTCCTTACTTATTCTGCATGTTTCTTTTGTGTATAAGGCACAATCATGCCCCTGTCCCTTGTTAGAAAGTGCCACCTCCAAAGCTGCAAAATCAATCTGAAAAAGGACACATAGTTCCAGATATATTCTCCAGTGTTCCAAAGCTGGTTGTAAATAATATTTGGGGAGTCTAAGTAAGATCTATGAAATAATGTGTAAGCCACTAAGCTTTGTAAGGTTAGGGGACTGAATGATATAATAATGATATAATACATTTTTAATTAAGGTGCTTTTTACAACATACAAATACAGTAATGCCATAAGGAATGCTGTAATTCAGCCTGAAAGCCTCCCATGAGCTAGCTTGTTATCATGTATAAATAAGTTGTGCTAAAGAACTTCTTTAAGGCAGTGCAAAAGCAGATTTTTATTGCATTGTTCTGCATATGTTTATTGGCACTATGTTTCCTCTGTGTCTCTGTGTAGCCTTAAATCTAAATTAATGTGCGCTGTTCTAGGCAAGGAACCATTATTTTATCTTGAATCCTTCTATCTATTGCAGTTCATCATATCAAATCCCATCACAGGGGGATAGATATGTTGCACTTGTACAAATTGACTTCATTCTCCATGTTTCCTTTTCATTCCCTTCTTCATTTTGTCATCCTCAGGAGATTTTTATTGGGAAAAAATATTATGAAAACAGTTAAATAAGTATAGTGTTATAATCCTATGCAGGCAAAATCAGTGGGTGTATTTAATATGCTACGTGTATATCCATATTTTAGCAGGCTGCATCTAACATAAATATAAAGGATATTGATTGGAGTTACTTTGGTATGTTTATAGGAATTCCCTTATTTGTATATTGGCATGTTGAACTGAGAGATGTCTTGGGTTTTTTTAAGTGGATGCTGCTTCCATTGATGTTCATGGAGAATGCCTGAGGGTAGTAGCATGGCTGCTCCAACTGATATGTAGAAAAATAATAAGCAGATATGTAGAGAAAGATTATTCTGTGCATACAGAACCTGGAATCACTGTGCCCATACCATGGCCATGCAAAGTTTATGTTTTCCCTTTGAATAGAAAGTTTTATTGGGAGCACATATACAAGAGAACTAATTGATAGAACTTTGACTGTAGTGAGCCAAAAGATAAGTGACGATTCTAGACATTATAGGCAAGGCAGTGTAACTTTGATATCAGTAATAATAGGTGAGGGACCATATATATATACATATATACATATATATATACAGTATATATTTTTGTTTTAAAAAAAAAAAAATGGTATTTGCCTTTCTGCTTTGTTTAGTGCCAACTACTGGTGTTTAGAAAACAAGCATGCTCAGGTTGGATCCTCCAGTTTCTAAAAGTTATATAGGCAGATGGAGGATACTTTAGCCAAAGGTGGCCTGGCATAGTTAGGAAAGATCTTGCATAACCTTAGCTGTGAGTTTGAATTTGAGTAGATCCTATAAAAACTGCAACTTGGAAGATAACACTGAATATTGTAGATAATACCAGTTTCACATAAAACCTGGCCACATTGATCTCTTCTGTCATTTGAATTGCAACTTAGATTCTTTTTTTTTTTCTTAACAAGCACTTTTTTATATTTACAAAATATCAAACCACTTCTTTTGTGCAGAACTGTTAGGAAATCATATGAATGGGGATTCATGCAGAGCCCATTCGACATGGACAGAGATCAAATTGTGACACAAGGTATAAAAGCAATACAGTATGTACAGGAAAACTCTTTCTTAAAATATTGTGTTGCATAAGAAAAGTCTCTTAAACTATGTTTAGATTTGCTATAGACATCGCTAACCTTTTATGCTGTTTCCTAGGTTAGGTTTAATTAGTACCCTCCTTTCTTCTCATTCCTTTTCATCTTCTCTTCCTGTTGCTTCTGCATAGCCTTCAACACCCCCATAGTTAGATAGGGTTTCTGTCATGATTTTTTATGGAGTCATTTGTAATACTATATTACACAGTATAGTTTGCAAATAATTAATTTTTACCAGTAAATTTATTTTTTGTATCAATAATGGCGTGTAGGCACCCAACACAGTTTGTTGTGCATGGTTCTATGCAGAAGTATACTCAGTGGTAGTTAATTGCTTGGCATTTAAACCCTTATGGTTAGTTTAGTCAAAAACATCCAATCACAATAAACATATTCACAATGGTACCAAGATTCTCATTGCAATATAAATTCATTCAAGTAGGAAGAGAGAACAGAGTGGTTCGTGTGGTGTAACGAAAGGGGTAAAATTCTGCATTATGGGTAAAACCATGTTGATTTACAAATACAAGTACAGGTATGGGATCTGTTATCTGGAAACCCGTTATCCAGAAAGTTCCAAATTATAGAAAAGCTAGCTCCCATGGATTCTATTATGACCAAATAATTCTAAATTTTAAAAATGTTTTTTAACATTAATAAAAAATAATAAAACAGTACCTTGTACTTCATCTCAATTAATTATAGGAGGAACCCTATTGGGTTTAATTAATGTTTAAATGATTTTCGATAAACTTAAGGTATAGAGATTAGTGATGAGTGAATTTGTCCAGTTTCAGTTCGCTGAAAAATTCACGAAACAACGGCAAAATTCATGAAACGGAGAAAAATCTGTGAAACGCAATTTTGTTGTCACCTGTGTCTTTTTTTTGTCACCTGCGCCCATTTTGACGTGACCACACCATTTTAGACATGACCATGCCCATTTGGATACGCGCCCTTTTTTACACGACCATAACTTTTTTTTTTTGCAAAACAATTCGCCAATGGAGAAATGTGGAAATTCGCTGCGAATCTATGTCTAGCGAAAAAATTCACTAATCACTAATAGAGATCCTAATTCACTAATTCACAAATTTACTAATCACTAATAGAGATCCAAATTACAGAAAGACCCCTTATCTAGAAAGCTCCAGGTCCCAAGCAGTCTGTATAATAGGTCCCATACCTATAATTGTTAAAACCCATAATGCTTTTCAAATAGCATCCCAGAAACTGTGAGTGATGCTTTTTTATTTTTCAGATAATACTACATAATTTAATTATTTCATTTAATTTGTATCACATGCCTTTTTGGTTCATGCTGCGCTTGGGTTTTGGAGGAATATTTACAGTATCGAAGCTGATTCCACTCCATTACATACTTAGAGTTATGCAGTAACCTGGCAAAGTTTGACCCTTTGATAACCCAAAGGAACCAGTCAATAATTAACCATCATTGATACAATTTGCTTAGAATAATAAAGAAAAAAATCCATTTGGTTACTGCATTAGTGACCTTGCCTTTTGCCAGTAGCTACATTTTGAAGCACCCTGGTACCCCATAATCATGATTAAATTCAGAATGAGACATCTGCAGCAGCTATTGTAATTTCACACATTCAGGAGAGGATTACACAGTTATAGAATGAAGGGAAGTTGGAATTTGCTGTAGCATTGCAGGTTCCACTACTGCCTCAGACTGATTGTGGCATCAAACACAATATATTGCTTCCTTCAGTGGCGAAATCAGACGGACAAATTACCCTGCTTATACTGCTCACTAGACCCTGTAGTCTATGAAATGAATGCTGAACTCTTGTTAGAGGACAAAGAATAGAACATCAAGTATTTCCCAACTCCACTTTTGTTTGTATAACTTATATGTGTATAACCTAATAAATTGTGCTATATATTCTTTAAAAAAAAAAACTTGCTGATTTTACATTTTAACTATGTTTACTATAAAATATAAAGGGCTAATTTATTGCACCTCTACAGTTTTTTAATGAAAGTTTGTTCCCTTCTTTTTGTTTTAGAAACCAAGCCTGCGTGCATTTTTAATAACGTGGAATACTATGATGGGGACATGTTCCGTATGGATGCGTGCCGCTTTTGCCGCTGTCAGGGTGGCGTTTCCATCTGTTTCTCAGCACAGTGTGGAGAGCTGCACTGCGACCGCTACTACGTGCCAGAAGGGGAGTGCTGTCCAGTCTGTGAAGGTGAGCAATAAAATTTGATGTTTCTTAAACATGCAAGAAAATGCTCTATTTGAATTAGGAAATTCATCTTTGAATTGAGATTTTAGTGTGTAATTAATAGTTACTTTTTTGTTGGTTTTTAAATTAACAGTCTTTCAGGAGTGAGTCTGATTTACCGTCTCCTCACAGGGTCACCTACAGTAATAAGTCACAATTAATGTCAGTAATGCTTTGCTAACTCCATTTAAAGCATAAAAGTTTTACCCAAAATTCTCAGAAGCAGCTGGAACATGGGGTGTGACTGGGAGCATGACCTGGGTGGATTAGAGCATGGTTGGGACAGAGTAGGTGTTCTAGGTTGGCTTTTCTCTTTTTTGTTTTGTTACTTTTTTATTTATCTTCAATTCTGACTGGAGCCTCATTTCTAGGGTTAATATGCCTTAGCAAGCAGATAGCAGTTGAACCTGCAAGCCCTACAGCTACAGTAAAACAGAGGTCTCATAATTGATTCTATCTCCTGAGCCACCCTGAGGCTGCTTCTGCGATGGCACCCCCTCACCCCCCAGCAGGGCCAAAATAAGGGATAGGCAGAAGAGGCACCTGCCTAGGGCGCAATGATGGGGGGTGCCAGGCAGGTACCTTTCCTGCCTACCCCTCGTACATGCTTACTTTCCCCACCGTGATGTCCCTTTGCATGCACATGCTTCTCCATGCCCCCATCACTTACCTTCCCTGCGCCAGATGTCAAGTGGGACCCCATTGCTATGGCAAAGAGTGCAGTAACCGGAGTTTCATAACCAGAACCTTAACATTACCAGGAGCAGCTCTTTGCCGCCCCTGTGGGGCACTGAGCCGAGTTTCTCAACTCCCCTCATGGCAGCAGTTGCCCTGAGTGGTCTACATGTTCCGTTAAAATGATATCAGTTATGAATATAAAATCTCTGTTATAAATCATGTGAAAACCCTATGCACGCAGAAATAGACTTCCTATTTCATACTGTAAGTAAAATAGTATTTTCCAAACAGCTGTTTTAAAAATAAAACACAATTTTCAGACACAAATAATTTTTATTTTTGAAAGATCTTCCTTTTTTGCATAAGTTTTAGCTCCGTATGTTCTGCAATGACTACGACTGTAAATATTTGTAAGATATAATAGAAAAGTAATAGTTAGACATTTAGCTATTATTACTGCCACATGAAAAGCTTTAAAATGTTATTAGGATTCAAACAGGTGATTGAGCTTGCACTGAGCAGATAAGCACCCCCGCCCCATAGAGATGAACTGCGTTCTGCTACGCAAAGCATTTGAACAAATTATGCCGAAATAACACAGCTTGGAAGTATCAGTTTTGTTAAATAGTTCCCTGACTGTCAAAAAACAGAGATAGATTGAACTGCTGGGAACCTTAATGAATTCTCCAGTTCGATCCATGAAACATTCTGTCCCAACATGGTTTTGAAGAGAACTTTAAAATACAGTTATGGCCCCCTGTGATGCCAGCCCAGAATGAGTTTGAGTAGCATACTGCCCTCCCTCTGCTTTGTACATTTCCATTCTTTTTATTTTGTGTATTCTGACTGTTCAATAGATCTATATAACATTTTAAATATTTATGTAATTATATGTAATTATAATTATAACACGAGTAAGGCCTGTTAAAAATTAATATACCCAATCTTGTTATTCCCCTAGCCTGTCCTAGCCTATCCAGGTATGCTCCTGATCTTTCCGAATGTTTGGAGTCAACTATTCCTCTGCTTGGTCACACCCCCCAGTGTTCCCAAATACTCCTGCAGTTTTTATTATTACCCCACTTCCTTTACATCACTATTGGGATTTTTATATTGAAACGGGTGATATACACAGCAACTTCCTATTGATATAAGTGGGAAATACCATTCAAATCTGAGTAAAGCAAACAAATGAAAGAAAATATGTAGATATGGTAAAAATATCAGGAATGCAGTGCCAAACTGCCACCACAAAAATGTCTTAGCACCTATAGATCATCATTTATTAACACTGGGCAAGATTTCTTCTGGGCAGTTATCCATGGCAATTAAAGTTTTGCTTCCATTTTTCTACTTGAAGTAGGTTTTAAAAACCTAATCTCTTATTGGTTGCTATAGGTTATTGCCAGGTTCAAATGTACCCAGTATTGATAAATGCGATCCTATATATTGCATATTTTATATTTAGTGAAATCTCTCTTTTTTTGTAAAAGGAACTAAAAAAGTCTCCTTAGACATTAAAGTAAATCTGTAAAAAATAGCCTTTCTCTAATTTTGGAAAAGTAGTCTTTAGAAACTTGTGTTTCTCTGAGCTAACTGGATTGTGAGCATTGCATCCATGTCAGATAATTAAGAGGGCACCATACCGGCAGCCCAAGGTTTTGCTGAAGCTGTCAGAGTGCTGTGCTGTGTGCTGTCCTTTCTGAGCTCCCTACAGTGCCAAATGCACCCTGCACACCAAGGCTTTTATTGATGAATACTCTTCTTATTTAACCCTTGAAGTCCTTGCATATTGCAGGAGCTGCCAGAATAATAAAGGAGGTTTTACAGGAAGTTTTGGCACTTATATGCATGTTTACTTTTATTATTTTAATGTTTTTTTGCATCCCCATTAATAGACAGCATGGAGAGGACTATTAGAATACAGCACACTGTGTGGATGAGCATTCTTTCTGTGCATGATTGGAACTTGTCTTAATAGTGGTGCCACATGGTTCACTTATATGGCACCCTTATGGTCCTATATGCATATTTCTCTGTTGCTTCTTAATGATAAATTCCACTGTCAAAGAAAACAATCAATGTCCTGCTGCCCCCGCCCCATACTTTGCTGTCTGTAAACTTATAAATAGGCTGCATTTCACTTTAAGATATACCAATATAGACAGGAAAAGGGAGAAATAAACAGGGCTGGCATCCATCTGTTGGCACAAAATTGAACAGTTGGCGCAACAGAAAGGATGAGACAGTTCAGAGAGTTAAGAAATTAACAAGAAAGAATAGCAGGAAGCAAGTAAACATGTTCAGTCCAGGGAGGGCCAAATGCAGTAGCCAGTGGGAAATCTAAAAATGGTGATTGCTAATTACACTGTACAGGCTTTGGTAACACATGGGCGATGGAATTGGCTCCATTATTCATTCACCTCAAACGTCTGCCTTCAGTGCGCATATCTGTCTGATTACATAGATGCTCACTTCCTTCCTCAAGCTGGAGACACAGCTCATCTGCCTGCAACAGCTGCTTGCAACATCTGATAAACCTGCTACCATTTAGTGAGGGAGCCACGCATTTCAACAAAAATGGAAGGGTCATTACAAGGAGCACAGTTTGTTGTATGTGTGCACAATCACAGCACCGCAGTCACTATATTTGTCTGCTGATACAAACCATAGCGGTTTCTTTTGGTGACCATAATGAAAAGTAACAACCCGGCAATATTCTTCGCACAAATACTGTATACAGACAGCCTTATAACTCTGTTATATCATCGAGGCTACAGCTACAGCAGAAATCCATTCTCCTCAGGGCTGGTAGAAAGGAAATTTGCCTTGGACCCCCAAACTAACAGAAGACCTCTTGGCCTTATGAGTGAAGTGATAGATTGTATTATAAAAGGGGAACTCCCTTTCCAAGCAACTTTGCAATATACAGGTATAAGATCCATCATCTGGAAACCAGTTATCCAGAAAGCTCTGAATTACAGGAAGGCCATTTCCCATAGACTCCATTTTAATCAAATATTTTTGAATTTCAAAACATTTTTCCTTTTTCTCTGTGAGAATTAAACCGTACCTAGTACTTGATACCATATTCATCGTTATTGGAGGCAAAACAATCCTATTGGGTTTATTTAATGTTTAAATGATTGGCAGACTTAAGGCATGGAGATCCATATTACGGAAAGACCCCTTATCTGGAAAATACAAGGTACTGAGCATTCTGGATAACAGGTCCTATACCTGTACATTGATTACAAAAGTACTGTTATGGTTTGGAACTGTTACTTAAGCCTGGCCCTCTGTTCTCCTGCTTATATGGCTGATTCTTAACAGTAGTGGACTGTCCTCAGTCTGCCTTCAGCCTGCACCTGCAAATCCCAGAATTCCCTGCACATGTGATGTCAATAAGAAAAGTAACACTACAGTGCAATGCATTGTGGGTCATATAGTTCCTGCATGCTGTCTGAGCTGTGGAGAAGTTGTTACAATTTGTAACATCAATGTTTTAGTCCCTCCTCCCCTGCCAGGATTTCAAATGATGCAGAAAGAGAACAACTGTTTTGCAACTTGGTTTCAGCATATAAAAATAGTATTTATTCATACTTTTTGAAGGAAAAGATTAAAGTGATAGGTATATTAGGGGTTTCTGTTTTGTATTTGTTTTTCTGTGTTTGGTTGAGAAGCTGGAGTTCCCATATTAATTGTTTGATATTCTCCAGGTTTCCCTAGAAAAATCATGGATGACACTCAGGGTCGGACTGGGGGGTGCAGGGCCCACAGGGGGTGCCCCCGCCGGCTGCGTCCCCTAACACCCCCTCTTCCCCCCTCCCTGCAGGGTCCCTCACCCGACATCCTCCCCTGAGAGCGCAAAAATTTAACGCATCAGGGGAGGAATGGTTGGGCAGGGGGAGCGCCGGCATGAGTCTGGTCTGGGCGGCCACGTCCGACCCTGATGACCCTATATTTACTCCATCTGAAAAATCAGAAACAAAGGGTTTTATTGTAGGCTCTTGTGAGCAGGGCCCTCTGATACTATATTTATTCTTTAACCCTTTTTTGTTCAATTATGCTAAGACCCCCATTTGTTATAATGTAATGTAAAACTCTGCATAACTTGCTGGGGCAATATAAATAAATGTCAATGATGAGGAACAGTGTATGCTTACTGTTGCTTACTCACTAGTTAAAATTGACCCTATGCAAGCTATTGCCTGAGCATGTTTAATTGTGCTTGGTTCAGGAACTATTTGTGCTGCGTTAACAAATTGGCACTAGTGAAAGCATTATTCGGCAAAAAGACTATTATTATTTAAGTTGTGGCATCTACACGATTATATTGTATTAGGAAAAGAGCTCCAGCGACGATACCTAAGAGACTGACTGAGGATAAAAATACATCTTTGAAAGGGAACACATAAGTCCTTAAGGTCATATGAAGTTTGTTGCAAGTAAACATTACAGGGGAATTTTTCACACCTTTAGGGAATACACAAAGCCTTTGAGAGGGGTCTTTGTGTCTCCTTGGCTCTCTGCTCCACAAATAGAAAGCAAAAATAAAAGTATGTCACTTGAAAAACAAAATAAAAGTATTATACTTGAAAAGCAACACAGAGTATGCCCTTCACTACAGGGGGCATCTAGTCCAATAAAAGATAGAAAATAACATAACAGGATCTTGAAAGTAAAAATAAATGGGTTTATTGACCTGCCCAGTTAGTTTATTTTTTTTAGGAGAACCCTCCCTCTATAACTTGTAGTACACTGTGTTCTTTTATAAACTCAAAAAGTTGCAAAATGTTACTTACAACCAGAGTAAACATAATTAACAAACCATCAAGCGTTATCTGTTATTTTTTATTTATTTATTGTTGACTGGTTTGTTAATTGGTGCTTTTTATATGTGCTAAGCAGCACCTGCCTGCTATACAGGTATAGGACCCATTATCCAGAATGCTCAGGACCAAGGGTATTCCGGATGAGGGGTCTTTCCGTAATTTGGATCTCCTACCTTAAGTAAAAAAATCAATAAACCCTTAATTAAACCCAATAGGATTGTTTGGCATCCAATAAGGATGATTTATATCTTAGTTGGGATCAATTACAAGGTACTGTTTTATAATTACAGAGAAAAAGGAAATCAGTTTCAAAATTCTAAATTATTTGATTAAAATGGAGTCTATGGAAGATGGGCTTTCCATAATTCTGAGCTTTCTGGATAATGGGTTACTGGATAACGGATCCCATACCTGTAGTATATAAGCTATTCCCTCCAAGTGACCCCCTAAGAAAGACCTATCCTACAACCAGGACAATAGGGCACCGTTACTACTGCTAGTGCAGTTGCGGCAAAATTCCCCACAGCCAGTTGCTCAGAAAAAAAATATTTATTAAAGGTACTTTAATATAAATGCGCTACTTGCATTTGTGTATGCGCTAGGCGAAGCCCAGTCCTGACCCACTGACACAGCAGAACATTACATTAATTTTTATGGATCTCCTACATTTATGTGAGATGCCACCCTCATTACCACCGCAACAATGCTAACATTTTGAGGGAAACACTGCATTATGGGGAAAAATGTAGTGATTACACTCAAAATCACCCTTTGCCAGCTGCACTTATTAATATGAACAGGTCTCATTTATTAAAAATGGTAGAAGGAAAACCTTAAAAATGGATTCTAAAGCACATCAATCTGATTACCATAATTAATTTTAAATCAATTATTGGCTTGAACCATATTGGGTAATTGGTTGGCTTGGTTTTTTGTTTGGCTGAGAATGAATCCTACCAGAGTTTGATTGGCCAAATTGCTTGGCGGGGGGTAACTGACACACATTTTAGTTAGACTGTGACCAGAATGGGAAGAACCAGTCTATTGAATGAATGAATAAATAGCATAGCATATTATTCATTTAGAAAAGAAGATGCTTAGGATGTGTTTGCCAGATGCATCCAAACATAACAGGAGGTTATGTTCAACTTTTTTCTTGCATGCTGTTTATTTCATGACTTTTTTTTCAAATAAGTCAGATGTTTTCTATAATGAATAACTGAAATCATTAATTGTGTAAAGTGCTTGACTCTAGCTAATAATTAAGTGAATAGTAAATATCCCAGCAGTAATATCCCGAGTGCATGAAGTATAATATAAAAGGTATATGCTTCTTGGAAGATGGTTGTCATTCCTTTATGTTCTGAAAAGCTTCAACATATTGTATCTATTAAACTTTATACTACTCCAAGCATCTGGCACTCAGCGTGCTATTTAAATGAGCGTTAAATTGTCCAATAGTTCCTTTTTATTGTTTAGAATAAATTATTTTTATTGTTTAGAGAATGATTTTCCTTTATAAAGAGTAAAATGCGTTAAAGAATTATATTCATATCTGACCTAGATACAAATTTCCAAGCACAGATAATAAATAGATGTAGACAAAACATGTGCATATCTTTTTTTAAACCTCTGTGTTAAAAATGGTATTTTATTGCACTTCCTACGTAGTGTTAGAATTAGAACTATTGTAAGTATTATTAATATTTATCAGCCTATACTAATGACAAAGTGGTAAGATGCATATGGCACCTCAGTAAACTTCAGACATTGGTAGACCCTTTATCTCTTGTGTTTGGCTTCTTCACATAGATCCTGTGTACCCAGTTCATGACCCAGCAGGCTGTTATGCCAATGGACAAATAAGAAGTCACGGTGACCGCTGGAGAGAAGATGACTGCACCTTCTGCCAGTGTATCAATGGAGAACCTCACTGTGTTGCAACAGCTTGTGGCCAGAGTTGCTTGAAACCAGTTAAAGTGCCTGGAGAATGTTGTCCTGTGTGTGAAGGTATGACGGATACCATATTTCTTAAACATTATATATTTCAAACAATGCTCAAAGTCTCTGCTGAGATTCTAAACTAAAAGCTCATGCTTTTAGTTTAGAAGCAGAATTGCACCCAGGCCCATTGGAAGACCATAAATAAACCTCATGTGCCTGGTTGCACATATCTTGCATGTATCTATAACTTAACAAAGTGCTAGTTCATTTATTGCACCTTTTATTGTGCATTAGGCACACAATATTATTATCAAAGGATTTACAGTAATGGCTAACAGAACAGTGTTGGTGTGCCGTACAGACATGGGTCTGAACAGTCGAGATGGTACTGCCACAATTTTATCTCAAAATTGGTATCTTTTTGAGTTTCAGTGGGCAGTGATAACGTAGTCTGGAACCTACTGATGCAGAAGTATGAATAACTAAGCCTTAGGGAACAACGCATCCCTCTCTTGGATTATATACCTGCGTTAGTATGAGAAATACACACATAGGGGGTGTATACAAGGTGTTAAGTTTGCCCAGATGCAGTAAAAGATGCACAAAAGTGTGTTATTCATACATATATATCAGGTGAAGCCCGTTTGTAATAAGTAATAAATTACTCAAGCTGTATTTCTTGCTTGTTATTTCTATTTCATTTAATGACACCAAGTTTCTTTGATATAAACACTGCGTAAGGTACCAGGAGATATACTTAATTCCATTATGTGATGTTTTTCATGTCACAGTTGGAATTCTCTTGACATCCATAGCTAAGATTTGTCATTTTGAACGAATAGCCACTGGTATAATATACTGCATTAATCAATTCAGACTCGTGTCTGTATTTTTTTGGTAATGATAGTGCCATTAATTAGCCTTATAACTCTGTAATTATTAGAATGGCAAGCATCCTTATTCCATAATATGTCTGCAACTGGAAAGCACATAGCACATGACAATTCTTATTTTCACACCTTATAAAAGGAGAGAATGGCATTTGTGAGAGGGAGAGAAGAAAAAAAAGTCCTGTTACCATAAGCGACAAATACGTTAACACAGTGTGAAATGACTGACGACCCTTTAGCCCAGTGCTGCATGGGTTTTTCTGTGCTGTGTTAGAAGAGTTGTGTTGCTGAAAATACAATACTTGTGCAGATTTCAAAAACTGCTTTGAAATATTGTCCATGACACTTGGGGAAAAAAGCCAAGTACAGGTATAGGATCCCTTATCCGGAAACCCGTTATCCAGAAAGTTCCGAATTACGGAAAGGCCATCTCTCATAGACTCCATTATAAGCAAATAATTCTAATTTTTAAAAATTATTTCCTTTTTCTCTGTAATAACAAAACAGAACCTTCTACTTGATCCCAACTAAGATATAATCAATCCTTATTGGAGGCAAAACAAGCCTATTGGGTTTAATTAATGGTTAAATTATTCCCTTTTCTCTGTAATAATAAAACAGTACCTTGTACTTGATCCCAACTAAGATATAATCAATCCTTATTGGAGGCTAAACAAACCTGTTGGGTTTAAATGATGTTTAAATGTTTTTTTTAGTAGACTTAAGGTATGGAGATCCAAATTACAGAAATATCCCTTATCCGGAAAGCCCCAGGTCCCGAGCATTCTGGATAACTAGTCCTATACCTGTATTTAAAACATATAATTTCTGTAAGTTTTGCTTTGATAAATCCTTTCATATAAGTAAATCTTAGTATGATCAATATCATTGATTTTCCCAAGCTAATATTGTTTATTTGAAAAAAATGCATTGGTGAAATTTCATGGTGAAATAATGACTGAAGGTAACACGGCAACTATTCCTTAAAAATATCAGTATTCATTATAATTAATAATGTAATTTCAGTAGTGATGTGCGTATCTGTCCTGCTTCGCCGGAAAATTTCCGAAAGTTCCGAAAAATTTGTGAAATGGTGAAAAATTTCTGAAACACTACTTTTTTGACACGACTGCGACTTTTTTTTACGCGTCTGCAACTTTTTTTGCAGCGAATTTTACGCCCATTTTGTGAAAAAATGCGGAATTTCGCTGCTAATCCATGCCTGCCGAAAAAAAATCGCTCACCACTAAATTTCAGTTATATGATCTAGTTTAAAAATGGCAACAAAGATGTCCTAAACCTCTCATCTCACAGATCAGAAGTTTTTCTATTTCCAAAATTGCTATCCATTTATATCCTATTGGCTGTAAGAAATAACTGGCAAGCAAGCCTAGCAGAATGTTGAATGTTGCATCAAGCTGTTAAGTGTTGACTTTTTGTACCGTTAATTGAGTTGCATTCTGCAGCCCCCTCCCCATTTTCAACTACTGTGACATCTTTTTCTTCTAAATCCAGAACCACAGCTGGCGAGGGCTTGAATGTACTGAAGTTTGTTTGTAATTCTTTGCTTTCTATTTTACCAAACTCTAAAGTAATTATCATTTCAGTTACATAGTCCCCTTGTGTAATCTGCCTGGCTCAACTTTAGGAAATCAGCTTATGGGTAGAAACAGGGAGAACCCCAATGCAGAAATTTGCACATACTTGTTGGGCCTTATTTACTAAGACAAATGTAAAATTGTACCAGTGCAGCTAGTACTTCCTTTTCAAGAGTGATACAGATGTCTATATGATGTTGTTTTGCCTCAAAGGAAATGCAACACTAAATTTTTAGTAAAAAAACTATTCTACCCTGCACCAATAACTGCCCTATCCTGCAAACCACTCAGTATTTTAAATGCTTTAATAGAAAATACCTGCTAAAACTTGGCTTCCTGTCAATTGAACTACAGCGATAAGGCGAAGGAAGGCGCTGCATCCACTATGCGATGATCGATTGATCGAGCCTAGCCTTCTTTCTGTATAGGAAGGAGTCAGGCTAGGCTCGATCAATCGATCGTCGCATAGTGGATGCAGCTCCTTCCTTCGCCTTATCGCCATAGTTCAGTTGACAGGAAGCCAAGTTTTAGCAGGTATTTTCTATTAAAGCATTTAAAATACTGAGTGGTTTGCAGGATAGGGCAGTTATTGGTGCAGGGTAGAATAGCTTTTTTACTTAAAAAATTTTAGTGTTACTTTTCCTTTATACCTGGTCTTGGATATTATCAAGAAGGATAAGTACTATAGGACTTTATCTACCCTATAACTTCAATGAAACAAATTTGCTAGGTCTCCAGCACATCTAGGAGACCACAGCAGCTTACTTAGTAATGCAACATTCATCACATATAAGATATAGCCTTTGTTTCCAAATAGAATAATATTACATTTAATTATGGCCTCTATTTGTGAGTTAGGGAGGGGACAGGTCATACAAATTGAACTCAGTTTGCTTTGGAAACATGGTTGGTCAGGTTACTTGGTAATCAATTATATGGGCAATTAAGTTGCTGAGAGGCAAATTACCATGCAAATTATGATTCGGTATTTAACCAAGGGATCCAAACCCAAAAGTAGTGGATTTGGTGCATCCCTATGGAAGAGTGACTGAAATGTTAATATGGCAGTGCTTCACGAATCTGCTTCTCTTAATCCAACCTTCTGTGGTCTCTAAATAGTGTTAAGAAATCATCAGCAGATTTTGCTTAATAGTATAGACTATCTCCTTGAAAGTTTCTTTTTAATACTAGTGAACATCTCTAATACATTACTGTTGAATGGGCCTACGCTGCACAGTTAGCAAGGGGGATGGCATATCTGATAAAATGTAATGGCTTCTGGAGAGCTACATGGCATTAATCAAACATGCTTAAGATGATAATACATTATGCTAAAACAGCAATGTTTCTAAACTACTTAGACTTTCTCAAATCTTGCTGAAAGATATTGGAGATATCAAGTGTTGAAAGAGTCATTTAACAATGATTGAAGATCTTACAAGTTGCTAAGAGCTATTTATATCTTTGACTCAGACTATATGACGGCTGTGAGATACATCATACTGTCTGCTGAAATGTGTTTTCTCTCAGTGTGCTGTGTGAGGATAATTTATTGATTCCATTCCATCAGTTTACCCTGACTCATTCCTGATGACCACTTTCTTTTAATGGTAGACTTGCTGAGCTGTGAGTGGCAGGACAAAAACTTCTCATGAGTATGAGATGTTTAACTGATAATTTTTTTCTAATTTCAACAAAAATAGGTGACACTGATTGGTTCCCAAAGTGTATTACCATGTGTTGTCCACTTTGAGACAATATAGCACATGAGAGTCTTTTATTTTGATGGACTGCTACAGTACTTCACCATACTTTATCTCTGAATAATTTTGGTTTTGGCTCTATAATCTCCATTATTATTAGTACAAGATGATGCTAAATATGGTGGCAAACCCTGCAATCTTGTGCAACATCCTTCTAAAGAATTATATGCTTTAATGGTGTGCTGTTGGTGTCCTTTATACTCGAGTAATGGAATTGAATGGGAGAATATATATGGCATTTTTTACATTTAAGACTCCTATGGAATGAAGCACCAGACAACATTCTTAAGTTTCAAGAAACCCATGTTAGTTTTGTGTACCTCTATCCTGCAAGTCTCTATCCCACCTTACTCTGCTCTTCTTCAACATGTAGAATTCTAATTTTAAAGGCATTACAGTGATAAGAAAGGCTACATTATTACCTCTACCTTAACCAGGTCACTCATTTATGTTTCATTAATATATTAAATATATAACCATTTTTGTGAGGTTTCTTTAAACAAAATATTGAACAGTGTACAGTTAACACTTTGCCTGGTCTTAGTTATACATTTAACTTATTCATGGCCCCAGTTCCCGGTGGTCATTATCCTTTCCCAGAAAGTAACTTCTAGTCTAGAACTTAGCACTGACCTTCAATTAATATAACTGTTAAAGGGTTTAATATTGCATATAGAGTCTGGAGGGTGAACTGTAGAATATGATACTTTAAAAAGTTTGAAGTGAGTGTCCTTCAAGTTATCAGTAAATAATCACATAATAAAGAGGAAGGTATTTTTTTGTCCATGTACAAATTCTTTTTATCACTCTTCAGTAATTAATTTATATAGTGGCAGTAGATTCTGTAAAGCTGTGCAGTATGACCATGGGAATAAACCAAGTAATAGACATAATAACAGTTAAAGAGACTGAAACAATAAGGTCTGAAAACTTCCCATGGATGAAAGCTTCTTAATGGTCTATGTAATGGCATGTTATATCAAGAGACCTTCTAATTCAAATACAATAAAGGAAACAAATAAATTAAGCCTGGCAGGGTAGATTCTGGCTTTAATTAGAGTGCAGTGCTGCCCTTTCTTTGTTGTAAATGTAATTGCGTTCATTTTGCAACGCAAAGGGAATTTACTGTAGATTGGCAGATAAAGAGATGGAAGAAAAATAAGCGCATAGGTCTGTTGACATTGGAAAATTTGCTAGATCTGCAAGAGAAACATAAATGCAAGTGTTTTGTGTAATTTTGTTGTGGCTTTTTGTAATCTAACATATGCTATGCAAGGATACCATTCTGGTATTTAAGTACTGTGCAGTGGTGTAACAATAGAGAAAGCAGACACTGCGGTTGCAGGGGGCCCGGACCGGGGGTCTGCTTCCTCTATTTAGCAGGAAGCATGGAGCAAATCTCTGCTCTGTGCCAGCTCAAAGGTAGGAGATTGGACAACCAACGGCGAGTGATGATTAAGAGGCCAGTGGGCTGGGGGCACGCCCACAAAGGCCCGGGCCTAGGGCGGCACAAACTTAGGGACGGCATGCCACCCCACTGCAGTAAAATTGTTACATTTTGCTCCAATACGGAGCAATGGGGACCTCTCCCCACTATTACTGTATATGGTATTTGTTAACTGTTTTAACTGTACATGTCTTTTGGAAAAACTGAGATTCTGCAGGTTTTACCTTCTTTGAATAAACTAAAGTTATGCCACATACTTGTCACTTTCAAGATCAAAATTGCCATTTTTACATACAAATCTATGTTGCATCGTTTTGTCCTATAGAAGCAAGCATGTTGGAACCTTAGACAAAAAATGCTATAATAATACAGTAATAATACTTCAATAATGCTTCAATGCATTGGTATACCTGTAACAGTGTATATTTCAGTGTTCGTTATATATGTCATTAACTCTGTCTGATGGTAATAAACCCTTATCATCTATCTATCTACTTATGTTTATCTTACTGCCTATCTATATACTTACCTATGCTAAAATCCTAGATTTCAACCAGAAATGAATGCTATAAAAACTTGATTTAAAATCAGAAGGTATTCTAGAGCAGTGGGGCATGTTACCTTCATGTTGTATTTACAGTACAAAGTTAAATAAAAATCCCTGCAGGCAATATAAATCATGTAGTTGATGTGGCTAAGGACTATTTCTAACATCACATATTTCTGTGTCCATTTCAGCTGAGCAATGGAGTCTCTAAATGGTGACATATAATGTTTCTGTGGGATGGTAAACTAGTGATTCTGTTGCACAAGGATATATATATATATACACAAAACATGAATCCCTTCTATTGATGCAGTATAATTAAGGCTACATGTGCACTTCTTCATTTAATATATAAGGCCAGTTAGTCACATGATGTTAGTCCATGAAGAAGGGATGGCCTGTTACCTAGAACTCAGTCAAGACTTGGTTTCTGCCCAGCTGCCATGAGCTAAAAGTCAAAAGCTACACATAGGGGCATATTTATTATAGTGTGTAAGCCAACATTACCGGTGATGTTGCCCATTGCAACCATTTAGTAATTATATTTGAACAGTTACCTACAAGTTAAAAAAAACAAAAGCAAAGATCTGATTAGTTGCTATGGACAACATCACCAGTGATGTTACATCTGTATATTGGTTACCTATATATTATGAATATGTAGAATTAGTCTGGTCTGAAGGTTTGAAATTTCATCTCGCTATGTATTTGTATATAGTTGGGATAACAATATAAACTGAATCTGATTTTGAATTCAAAGCACAAATAAGAGCTTTTTATGGCAATAAAATAATCTCTGGCATGCCTCTCATTTTACTGTTATGGTGCCTTTCTGTGTTAGTTGGACCCAGGCAATCAATCAGTTTTAATAGCATATAGCTGCTACAAATCTCTGGCCTTACTAAACTTTGTTGGTACAGGTATGGGACCTGTTATCCAGAATGCTCAGGACCTGGGGTTTTCTGCATATACCTTAAAAGAAAAGGAAAGGTTAAAACTATGTAAATTTTATCAGAAAGGTCTATGTAAATGCAGCCATAAACACTTACAGTACTGCTGCTCTGAGTCCTCAATGAAAAGAAACACTGTGTACTTCTATTCAGTACACATGAACTTTGAGATACAAAAAACACTTGCATCTTTGTCAGACTTCCTTCTCTTAGCTCAGTCCTGTGCCGCTTGCTTTTCTCACGCCTTAGAGTAAGGATAGCTGGGGGGCTGATTGGTCAAGGGTTAATGAACACTGAGGCCTTTTCTTCCCAATCTGTTGTCTGGTATTGTTGTTGGGGTTGGAGGGGGAAGAGTGGGTACTGCAAGCGTCACCCTGCAATCGTCATGTTTATTGCAAAAAAAAATTACGTCTTAATTAAAACAACAGACAAAAACTGTTCAGCACAAGCCGCCTTATCCAGAGCTAATCTTTAAAAACGGGGTGTACTGCTTCTTTAAGGTATATAGAATACTCTGTGCTGTGTTTCATCAAACCCTGGGAACAATTCTTTCTGCAAAAGTTTTGTTGCTAAACTGATGCTGATCGAGTAATAAATGTGCAGCGTTCAGCAAGCCTTTGAAGACAGAGCAGTTTTTATTTTTTAACAAGCAGCAGTGACTGTTGGCAGTTAGAAATAAAAACTTACACTTATTTCCAGAAGCATATTGTAACAGTCACACATTTTAACATTCTCTGACAGCAGGAAAAAAAAAATCAGCACTGATAAAACTATTTCCCCAGACTGGCTGATAAACAGCACTCTGCTTTCTGTATTTTAGCTTCTGTCAAGTAATGGAAACCCCGTGACTGTGTCTTACGAGCAGTGCTGGTTTTAGCAAATATCCTACATTTGTATTTTACCCGCGTGCATTTTGTATCAGCCAGAGGAAACTGCTTGCTACAAAACCTTGAGCCTTCCTTTGCTGTGTTTCTTTAACTCTTTAAGGAGAAATAAAGGGTTAATTATTTGGCAGGATGCCAATTTGTTAGGCATTTCCCAGCTTTTATAATTATTTATTTCAGACCCCAGGCCAGCACTCTTCTTCACTGCAAAAAGGGTTGCCACCTTTTTCTGTGACTAATATTAGCCTTTAGGTTGGGGGCTGTGTGAGACATCATTTTGGGGGTGGGGCTATGATGTAAGGGGCAGGGAAATGAGTGGGATGGGCATCGAAAGGTGGATGGGGTGGTAAATGGGAGGGGAAATAGACAAACTTGTGGAGTTGCGCCCATAGTTATAAAGGTGAACAACAGCAGAGAGGGTCAGGGAAGGGTGGGATTTATACACCATTACAAATTTACTGGCAAGTGGTGGTGATTTACTGACTAGGCCACTCAAATACTGGGCAGGTGGCATAGGGGCAGGCATAGCCAACCAGGTGCCCTAGGCAACCCGTTCAGCCACCTTTGTGTGTGCGCACATGCGCAGTTCTGTCAAGCGGGGGGGAGTCATTGCCCCCACCGTGTAATGACAAGTGGCGGGGCAGTGAGAAGGGAGCGTGTCCTAGGGGTAGGCAGAAGAGGTTCCTGCCTGGCTCCCCCTAATCGTTGCGCCCTAGGCAGGTGCCTATTCTGCCTACTTCTAGTTCTGGCCCTGAAGTGGCAAAACTAGCTGCAAAACACACTGAGTAGCATGCTTGTGGCCATCACGTCACCATCTTACAGAATTGCAACAGTGTGTCTGTCCAGGGGATTGCTCGCCACAGGAAAACAGTGGGCATGGCCTGTTGCGAGTCCCTGAACACCTTACTGTGTGTAAGGGACATGTTGGGGGATGTTTGCTAAAGTTATTAGTACTACCAATGTGTTAATAAAGTTTGTTTAGGGTTGTGAAGAGGAAAAAGGAAAAGGAAGTGAGAGGAGGGGTCAGTTATGTGAGGGATAGGGAAAGAAGCAAAAGAGCGAGGAATAGCTTTAGGGAAGAAATTGAAAGTTTTGTGTAGTGTAAAATTAGACTTAGACAAGAAAAGTTCAAAACTGCAGGCCAAAGCAAAGATTTAGAGGATAAGAAACAAGTTGGCATTTACTATAATAGTACCACAAGATGGTGTAATTTTTAGTAAAGAGTAGCGTTAACTCAGGTTGTAAGGTAAATGTATGTATATCTTTATTTATTTAAATAATTATAATCAGTAGGGAGTGTCTAACAAATTAGCACCCCCAGTGACTACCCTGTCCTTGTCCTTTAAATATAGTATAGGTTAGATAGATTCAAAATGTGAGCTTTCAGGGCTACTTAGATCCCTGCTTCAGGCATGGTATAGAAAGATATTCCTTAGTATTCCCAAAAGCTTGCAATTTATAATATACTTGCTGTGTCAAATGCCATTTTTGTGAATGTTTAGCGCTGTTCCCAATGTCAAACTGTTGACTAAACATTTACTGCATTGCAAATGTTTAACACCTGCTTAAAGATGGCGTAATTGTGAGCACGACTTTTTCATTAAGAAGTTCCCTTACATTTACTGCGCATGTGTGCAAACTAAAACATTTGCAGTCGCAAACCTTTTGTCACAAGAAATGCAAAGGGTTCGCTAATGGGGGGTTTTTTGTCGCACAAACAAAAAATTTGTTGTAAGGGGTCATTATGATCCCATTGCGACTGTTTTTCTGTTAGCGATACATATTACATCCCCTATTAGTTAGCCAATTAAAGGTATCACCTGCTCTATATTTTCTGGTTTTGTTCTATGTCTAACGCGGTGCAACACTTTGCTACTTGTCCTTTAAAATCAGATTTACAATATCGATACTTGTAATAAAAAAGTGCCCTCAACATCATGCACTGATAACCTTTTTTTGTTTTACAATTCAAAAGGAAAATAAAGCTTTTTCATATATTTATAATTCCTTGGAAAGAGAGGAAACTATTAGACCATAGATTATTATATCACAGAATATATAGGAAATAAGCATCTAGGATTTGGTGTGGGATCAGGCCAAATCCCAGGATTTTTTGTAGGATTTGGATTTGGCTAAATCGTAAGTGTTATATGCTGTGGCAGATGCAAACTTCAGAAGAAAAACAATAGAATATAGCATAGTATTTCTAAACTATAGTGCATCTGGTCTCATTGTTATTAACATTTATATAGATGGTTTGGAAAATTGTTTTCCAGAAAGCTCTGAATTACAAAAAGGCTATTCAGTTTATTTAATGTTTAAATTACTTTTAGCAGACTTAGCATTATGTAATAAAAGACAGGAGCAGTAACCCATAGCAACCAGGTAATCAGCCTGCTCCTGGGCAAACTTAGTGCATTTTATTACATATGGGGATAAAGTATTGCTATCCAAATTATGGGAAACCCCTTATCCGGAAACCCCCATGACATAAGCATTCTGGATAGTAGATCCTATACCTGATTACCGTACCATTTACTTGTATGTAAGTAAATATACTGTGTCTTAATATGACGTACACAGTACAAGCAATGTCCTCCTAATTTATTGTCCATTTATAGGGGAATAAATTAAATCTATAAACAATATATAAGAAGGAAACATTTGACCTTGAGAACACCTTATATATATTTTTTAAATATAAATATTTTTTCTATAAAAAAAGTATATAAGACGGAAGGGAGAATTTATATCAACTTTAAAGCTATTAAAAATATTATAATCTATTTTTGTGGTATTTTGTTTAATGAGAAGGGGAAAAAAATCCAGCTACAGTATGTGAAGTATGAGGGTGGAAAACATTTAGTCACTCTTGGAATGATATGAATGTTTTTCTAGGGAGCTTAAGTAAACATGCATTGAATGGCTTAGAGGGCAGGGTTAACATTTTTTTGGATAGCAGACAGAACTTAGCCAAGTACTTTACAAAATTAATGCAAGGTTATGATCCTGTTACACAACAAGCGTGAACTTCAGAATACTACGCAGAGAAAACTAATGGTATTATTCATTTTTATTTAGGTAATATATTTTTCATATATTTTGCCACAGGACTGTACAATAGTGGGAATATTAGAAAACACTAACTGACAGAAATGGATGAAAGGCCACAAGGGCTTACAATCTAGAAAAAATATTATATATAGGAATGGAATCCATAATCCAAAAACCTGTTATCCAGAGAGCTCAGATTACTTTATACTTACGGTGATCCAAATTACAGAAATTTCCCTTATCAGGAATACTAGGGATGCACCGAATCCACTATTTTTGGGTTCGGCCGAACCCCAAATCCTTCATGAAAGATTCAGCTGAATAATGAACCGAATCCAAATCCTAAATAGATGCATGCAAACCGCGCACGCTGTAAAATTTTTTAAATTTCATGTTCACGTGACCAAATATCACATGATTTTAAGAATACGGATTTGGTTTGGCCAGGAACCTGAATCTTACCAAAAAAGGCAAAATCTAGAACCGAATCCTGGATTTGGTGCATCACTAAGGAAAAGCCCCTGTCTTGAGCGTTTTTGATAATAGGTCCCATACCTGTATACAGTTTGTCATGACCCATTTATAGGTAATTAATTCCGCTATAGGAAACACTGTACCTACAGGGAAATACTAAAACAGAGGAAATCATGACTTTTTGAGTAATGTAATAAAAGTTTGCACAAGGTCTATTAGCCTATAGCAAATAATCAAATGTTTGCTTTCAAAAAGATGGCTATCTGCTTATTGGTTGCCGGCTGTGGTTGCAAATGTCTATGAAGATTCTCATTCATCCAGGTCATGATATACAGTATCTAGTAGAATTAAGTCTAAAACAACTGGACTTTTCTGAGTTTTTTCTTGAAAATGTTTCACCACTCATCCAAGTGGCTTCTTCAGTCCAGTTGTTTTAGACTCAATTCTACTAGATACTGTTTGGTTGCAAATATTTTGTCTTTTTTAGTAGTACAGGTATCGGACCCCTTATCCGGAAACCCATTATCCAGAAAGCTCCGAATTACGGAAAGCCCGTCTCCCATAGACTCCATTTTAATCAAATAATTCAAAATTTTAAAACTGATTTCCTTTTTCTATGTAGAAATAAAACAGCACCTTGTAATTGATCCCAACTAAGATATAATTAATCCTTATTGGATGCAAAACAATCCTATTGGGTTTAATTAATGTTTAATTGATTTTTTAGTAGACTTAAGGTATTGAAATCCAAATTACGGAAAGACCCCTTATCCGGAATACCCTTGGTCCCGAGCATTCTGGATAATGGGTCCTATACCTGTATTCTAACTCAAACTGAGCGTTATTGGTCAGGTTTGATTTGCATGTGAACATATAGTAAGAAGCATCTACTTTACTCCATGTATGCTCCAGTTTTGTTAATTTCTTTTCTTGTCAGCATTATCATAACCAGTTCTAAAGTATCTGCAAGTAATGCATTTATAGTGCTGTGACTTTTAAAAACCTACCCAACAATAACCACCCTATTAAGCTAACAGCACCTACAGAATATAAAATGTATCAGTATACTGAAATCAGGTACATTATAGTCTTTATTTCAGTGTAATTAATATTTATTTATACAGTGCTGAGATATTCTACATCTTTTTACAAATCTTATGGGGGGGTATTTACTAAAACTGAAATTTTTCAAATTTTTATTTTTTTTAAAACCATGAAAAGACTCTTTGGCCAATGACAGAAAAAAAACAGAAAAAAAAATCCAAACTGAGAAAGGAAAAAGTTACAAAAAATTTGCAAAAATGGCACCTGGGCAAACTTAGTGCATTTTATTACATAACCCCTTCAGTCCCTATTACACACACTATAGTCAGTTTTTTAGTAGCCAGTTAACTTGCCTGTATGTATATTTGGAGTTTGATAGTAAACTGGAGTACTCGAGGGATGCCCACCTAAGCAAAGAAGAAGATACAGACTCTGATAGTGCCCTGGCTGCAGGGGCGATTCTGGACATATCGCCGCCTGAGGCGGCTCCTGGATGCCGCCCCCCCCCCCGCTCCCCAGCGCTTACCTTCTGAGCGCAGGAGCGGGTCCGGGGGCGGTGAGATCGCTAGTACAGAGAGCGCAATTGCGCTCTCTGCACTAGAAGAGCCGAATTTCCGGTTTAAAAACCGCAAATTCGGCTCTTAAAGTTACCAAGAGCGGCTTTTTGCCGCCCCTGGTAACTGGGGCGCTTCTGCCGCCTGAGGCAAGTTTCTCAACTCGCCTAATGGCAGAAGCGCCCCTGCCTGGCTGGAACCATACCTAGGTTGCAAGGCTTTAGTGCTAACCATTGTGCCCCTGTGCATCATAGAAATTTACTAGTACTCCTGTTCCCATAAATGTAATAAAAGGCACAAAATTTGCCCAGGTGCAGTAACTGTAGCAACCAATACGATGCTTGTTTTCTACATTGGTCACCAGTAAATGCTTGTGGTTGGTGACTAGACCTCTACCAAACTTTGTACCTTTGATCACATAACCCCATGTATATTTCAGAGTTGTAACTCTCAGTGTTCAACTGCTTGGAAAAATTCTGGAAGTTGTAGTAATAGTAATACTACATCTTGATCATACAATGAAGCAAAAACCATAGACAGGTTGTCACGTTATGGGTATTACACTGGCCTAGCTGGTAGAAATTATATTTGCTGGCAATGTTATTAACAGAAGAGAAGGATAAAAGATATAGAACACTCAGTATTTACAGTATAATGCAGTAGCTAAAAGTCTTTAGTGTACTTATGTAAAATGTACCCTTAAAATTATGTATTTAGCGCAAAAGTTACATTTTTGCCACAGTTTGGTCTAGAGGTTGTTTCTGAAAAAAATGCCAAGACATAAGGAAGAAAATAGTTAATTATAATGGAACATAACAGAGTCGGGAAATGTTTTAATGGCTGAAACTTTTTTTTTTATGTAAATAACATTTCAGGAGTAGCCAGAGGTCAGTTTTAATGTTCTTTTAGGCTCAATTGTTTTCTGTTTCCTTTTTCTATCCATTCCTTAAATTCCTTGTGAAATACGAATCCGTAAATAATAGAGGAAACAAAATGACAGCACAAAAAGATTTGATCTTTTCTGGCCTAAGAGCCAGTGTCCAATTGTGAAGCCATTGAACTAGTTGAGCAGAAGTTGTTTGACAATGGAGTCTGGCTAAAGCGGGTGTCGGTTAACTTTAAGGTCATTGGGGTCATGGGCACACATGATTTAGCACAATTATACCCTTCTTTAATGCTTCATGCATCCCACACACTCAACCCTAACATTTGTCGTTCTGGTTGAATTGCCTGGATGCTGTTAAATGCAATGAATGTGGTGAGATGAACTTTTCAAGTCACTGACTGAAAAATTCCTAGGTGGGTCATGGACAAGATCAGTGGTTTCTAAAGCTGCTAAAGCTGAGATTGAAGCAATAAATGAAATAAAGGAGAGAGAAGTGTACAGTGCATGCTTTTAAAATTTAGAATATTTTCAGACGTAAAAAAAGATATTATTACATCACCTAAAGGGGCAACATACCCCCTTCTTCAGCATGAATATGCAGGATACCAAATATTATTTTGATATAAAATTTCCTCATTCACATTGGCCCCCATTCCTCTTTGTATGCCCTCGGTCATCTGTGTAGAGAACCCAATATTTTGGGAATATGTCATTTATATTCACGAATTGGGCTACTAGTGCGAATTAAGCTTGCAATACATGAGCCTATAAGAGCTGTAGACTCTGCCCCACCATATAGAGATGGCAGCTTATCATTCTGTGTATGGTGCCCCTCACGTTGTCCTGCCTGACCAATATTAGGCAGAAAATCTCCTAACCCTTTGTTGGCCAGGTTTGAAAATCTATCTGGGCAAGAACTACATTAGCAGTAGAACCCTAATAGGATCTGAATTCTTGACCCCTGAGGCCCATCAGCCTCATTTATCCTACCAAGTGGGTGGCAAAATCAGTCAAAGATTAGTCCATATGGGGACCAGGTTAGCTGAGCTGCTGCCTGATGTCCCAGGTGTCAGTTTCACTTAAACCTCTGTCAAGTTATAGACATTAATATCTTTGATCATTATATATTAGCATTCTGATGTTGTTTTGGCTGAGAAGGTAGTATATTTTGGTATTTTATAAAAAGATTATGAAGGATATTGGTTGCTGTATTAAAAGGTGGTTTGCATTGGTTACAAAGACATTTCAGTTGTGTTTAGCCACTAATTTAATGTAGCAAAAGGACACCAATAAAGTATAAAATAAAAAGATAGGGCCAGATTCCATTGAATGAGAAAAATGTATCTCTTAATTAAGTTCCAAACTTAAGTCTGTCTGTATATGGTTAGATGTGTGTGGGCTGTTTACCTGATTTCTCTAGACTTTTATTGAGTTTTTATGGGATAAACCATGAGATACGTTTTGTTATTAAATGAAATATATTTGGATAACTAAGACTTAGGAATTGGACAATGTAAAAAAATCACACTAGAATGTTGCAGTATAAAGATTTCCATATGAGAGTATCAGTTTTCAAGAGTTTGAAGTGGGAAGAGCGTCATTTAAACAAATGAACCTAGAGAAATTGCAACACAGGGTTTGAGGGTTATGGAATAGTAATATTACCCAACAGATAGACCACCTTCAGACTCTCTGTTGTTATTTTGACTTTAAACATGAAATGGACTGAAAAACTGTGCTAAAGTGGCATAGATGTCAAAGGGTCTAACAAATTCAAAATAGTGATTGGACAGCTAACACTGGTTGTTGGATACTAAAGTTACTACAAGTTCATAAAGTGTAAAAACTGCAAACCAGACCAAAACTGCATAGCGAGTGGAAAGTTCAACTCATTTTTGTAATTTAAAGAGGATGAGTATGGGCACTTGATTATTATTAATATTATTTTTTTGAACTATGTTTTTATTTATTTTTAAAGAAAAACAAGGTAAGACATTGTTACATCAAGGTTACATACAGTATCCATTTTTAGGATTTAGTAAATACACATGAACATAGTAATCATAAGAAATGTATACATTAAGTAGTGTAAAAGTATCAAATACATAGATTATTATTAATATTATTATGCTTGCAGTTGGCATAAAACACCCCAGAAAGAGATACTAAATGTGATTAAAGGACAAGGGAAGTCTATTAAAGATCTTAATTCATTGGAGAGGCATACCTTTACTGTGGTCTGCAGTGCTGTACAATCCGCTCTGTGTGTAACTGTTTAGCTGATTAAACCACTTAGTTTAAAAAAAAATTTTGCACATGTGCATTAAGTCATTGGCGGCCATTTTAAAGCAGCATACATCCGAGATACATATAACCAAGTAAGCACAGATGAACACAGCAGGGGGTACTCTATTATATAATGCAAACATACTTTGAAGGTTTTCCTTGTCCTTTAAGAGTAAATTGTGGAATGAGCAAATCTGGGATAATAGCAGTGGTTTGGCGGTGGCTTGTGTGCAACTGCTCATCCCCATTGGGGGCCTTCTTGGGACATCAACATGAAGATGACAGGTACAGTGTGCATAAGTACATGTGTCCTGAAGGGGAGATAGCTTAGTGGGTGAGGGGGGATTGCCTGATTCTGCTGGAATCATGAACTGCTCTCCAATAGTTAAACATATGCCTTTTAAATAAAGTGCCTTTCTTTCTAAGCAATATATGTACAAAGGAGTAGCCTTATTGTGTCATTGTGTGATTATTTGTTAAAGATTATATATTATGGGTTATGGTATTGTTTTTGTATTTAGCTTCATGGTGGGCTTTGTCTGTATTCAATGAAATATTAGCATTTAGCCTGTTACTACTGATAAACCATGACAGCTTATCTAGTGTCATGCGAATATATTGTTTGTCCAGCAATATACACTTGACTGCATTCCTAATCTGAGTAGTTCAGGCCATCTGGTGATGTAAAGGTTAAAGCTGGCCATACACGTGGCGATCTCACGATGTTTCGTACGACCGTCGGTCGCACGAAACATCGTCAGATCCGCCACACACCATTCAGGGCTGAATCGGCAGGTAAGGAGGTAGAAACAATAGGATTTCTACCTCCTTCTGCCGATTCAGCTCTGAAGGGAGAATTTTGGTCAGGCGCCTTCTATGGCGCCCGATCAAAATTTTCTAACTTGGCCGATCGGCGAGCCGACCGATTTCAGCAGCTTCCTGCGATATCGGTCGGCTCGCTGACATGCCATACACGCACCGATTATCGTACGAAACGAGGTTTCGTACGATAATATCGGTGCGTGTATGGCCACCTTAACATTTATGAAAACAATAATTAGCTACACTTTTGTGTGAAATCCAGGGGTTAATTTCACTCACTAGTTAGGAAATTCCTTTATCCGCCACTTTGAAATCATTGAAATAATTGAGTTGGTACTAGGACTGTAGGGAATGTGCAGCATATCTGCAGAGACACTGTGACATTATTCTTATCACAGAGGGAAAAGTAATGGCTCTGTTTGACGTGTGACCTGGAGCCAGCTGCTTTATCTCCCTGTGCTTTTGATACAGAATTAGATTCATTGTGAACAGACAATACATGCCCTGAAAAAGCCTTTTCATTTTGGTACCTCTGACACCATGGGATAAATAGAGTCACAAAGTGTCACCCAGAGCAGGTCTTGAACCTTGGTCTTGATGTTTCCCTGTAAAATATTCCTTCATCCTTACATTTTTGACTGTAAAGTACTCTGTACACTTTAAACTTCCATGCCCAAGTAAACAAAGGATAAGGCAAACTTATCATTAAAATAAAAACATGGGTGGATCTTCATAAAAAGAGACATTTTTACCTGTAAATGCTTCTTTACACCTCCTCACAACAGCTGGCTTATCCTTTTGGTAGTAAGAGATAATTAACATTAAAATGTAATGTAAGATTATCTGTATTGAGAGAAAGCAATGAAACATTTCCTCACAAATTTACGTTGTTGCATGAGTGTTAATGCAAAGTGAGCCATAACGAACAGTAACCAGTTTGAAGCCTTTTCCTTGAAGGTACCAATTATGTTAATGGCTCCTTATTATTTTGTCAGGCCTAAGGGACTTGTAGCCAATCTATTAGTCTTAGATTGGAATCAAGCGAGATTCAAATTGTTTAATGGCTTGTTAAAAGTTCACAGTACTGACATTGCTTTTTAATAGGTCTAAAAGCCACTGCAAACAAACAGATATATATATAATTATATATCCAACCAGGAATGCAAATGTATTGGATGAATATTCATAATCAAAGCACATGCTGGTGTTATTATTTGATAAGCATGTTCAAAGAGAAACTTGTTTACATACTTCCTAATCAGTTTTAACTGTGACAATATATGATATGACCAAAGAACATGTATTGAACAGAAGTAATGAATGAAGGCAACCCCTCCAAGTAGCTGCACATCCCCTTAGATAACACAGAAGTTTCATTTAAAATTAACTGCACTTATGTAGTGGTATTCTGAAGTTTTCTTTAGGTCTGTGGTTTGGTTGTCAAGTTTGAAATGGCAAGTTCCTTTAGGGCTCTGGCACACAAGGGAGTTTAGTCTCCCCGATATGACATCCCACCGGCGATTTAAATTTTCGCCGGTGGGATGTCATATCAGGGAGATTAGTCGCCAGCAACAAGGGAGATTTGTCGCGGGCGACTAATCTCCCCGTGTACCAGAGCCCTTATGGTTGCTAAGATAAGGGTGGAATGATGGACCGGAATATGAACAGGAGTGTTGGGAAAGTCCATCTAAGTGTAGATGGGCTGGAGTCCGTAGATGATTCCATAAACAGTTTGCTGAAGGGGCAAGGTATAAGCAAACATTTGATTGTACTTCATATTACTTTATTCCTTTATGACTTTATTTTAGGCGAATCCCTAGATATGGGCTTATAGAAGAGGATATTTTTTTTGTTGGGTTTAGTACCAATGAAGCACATTTCTTTGGAGTTCTGTGCACTGTTGAACTTATTATTGTTACAGAAATAATTCATACTTATTTGGGAAAGGTGTGGGTAAACAGGGAAACATCTGTCTGCATTATGAGCCAAAGAGGTGCTTACTATGGAGTATTGGTCAGATCTAGTATAGTAGCTCCATAGTAGCTTTAACAGTACAGGTTGGTAAATGAATGGTAATGTATGGATCATGTCAGAAATGTTCTCATTTAGCCTCCATTTTATAGTCATTAATAAGCTTTACAAGTCTCTTGGTAATTTGAAGCAACCATTATATTTACAGGTATGGGGCCTGTTATCCAGAATGCTTGGGACCTGGGGTTTTCCGGATAAGAGATCTTTCTGTAATTTGGATCTCCATAACTTGAGTCTGTTAAAAATCAATTAAGTAATGAATAAACCCAATAGGCATGTTTCCCTCCAATATGGATTAATTATATCTTATTTGGGATCAAGTACAAGGTTCTGATTTATTATAACAGAGAAAAAGTAAATCATTTTTAAAAATTAGAATTATTTGCTTGTAATGATGTCTATGGGAGATGGCCTTCCCGTAACTCAGAACTTTCTGCATAACAGATTCCATACCTGTACTGTATTTACACCAAGTAGGAAAAAAACATGCTCTTTTGACACAAAATCATTCATTTGGGCTTATGTTAAAAAACATTTGACCTGCCAAGAAAGCACATATTTTTATTTTTTTACACAGCCTTACATGATTCCTCAGACACAGAGGAAGCTATAATAGTTTGCCTCTGACTATGTATTACTATAACCATTACCAATGAACATATATTTTAAGAAAGGCGTGCAACGTTATACCTCCTTTTTATTGGAATTCCTGTATGGCTCAATGACCGAGTGAGAAAGCATCCCTGGAAGTCATGGTCCAGCATTGGTAATTATAGGGTGGTGCCCAAATGCTAGGGAAAGAAAGTCAGCTTAATATACTCTACATGCCAAGCTTTATGTGCCTGCATAGAAAAACAACATTCATTTTATCTTTGATTACTTGATGATTGAGGGGTACATTTGGCCTAAGATGGCAATGATAAGATCATTAGCAATTTTCTTCCACTTTGGGACTTGGTTATACATTCACAGTTCAGCTGTCACTAAGAAATCTGCAGTGATTTGTACGGTGTTAATGGCTGAGACAGTAATATCACAACATAGGAAATGACAGATACAGTGATTACAGACTCTTTATGGTGCTTTATGTAGTCTGCGACACTTATACAGGAGATTGCTGCTTATTTATGACTGTGCTCACAATGCTTAAAAGCCATAGCTTTCTCTTTGCTAAATGTATTCTCAACTTGTTTATACTAATGCATAAAAGGAGAAATATTATCCCATTTATTTTAATGCATCTCAAAGGTTGAATGCTTATGTTTCAGCATAAAAAGAAAATTCTTTATTAAATTTATGCTTATGTAAATCTCATATATGATCTCATATAAGCTTTTGTAACTCATTCCTACCTGACTCCTGAAATGGTGGTGTGTTACAGCTTTTAACTGTTCAGACCTAATAGCTTGGGTTTGTAAGTAAGCAGTTGTGTGATCAGGAAATGTGTCTTTGTCTGTAGAAGTGTTGGCAATTTAGCTGAAGCCTCAATATGCTGGGAGCATCCTGTCTTAGATAGAACATTGCAGCCGACTTCATGTGCACAAACCTCTGCAGAGATTGATGTAGTTTTGTGAAATGCCTTTAAATTACACCTCTGGGCCCCATTCGTTGGCTAATTTTCCGGCTATTACAGTAGTCTTGACCATGCAGAATGAACATTATTCCAGCTAATCATTAACTTGTTCTCCTCCCTCCATCCTCTGGGCTTTGCAAACGCAGACACCCCTCCACATATAAACAGAAATCCTTTCATCTGTGGACTGCGTGCCAGTATGGGGGATTTATTGTAACAAGTGCATGCATGCCGCAAATCAACTGCTCTGGAAAGGCAAAAGAGATGATGAACGTTTAAATGCTTTAGTATACTCATTATAGTAAAGATAAGTAATGTTAATTGGTACATTTTGATGTTTAAAACAAGCCAAAACCAATTTATATTACACTATTCCACAGCTGGCATATGCTAAAATCAATGAAAGCTTTTAAAAAAATTCTATTTTAAGCAGGACTATGCATAAAACAAGACAGAATAGACAAGCAATATGTGTTTAAGTGCTGCTAGTGTGTAAATGAACATAATCCCTGCTTCCCTGCTTTCAAATTAAGCTTGAGCATATTTACAAACAAAACATTTCTTTTCAGTATATTGCCTTAATATAGACTTGTAGAAGCTGTTATAGTGCTTGAATCAGTAGTTTTTACATAGATTGCAATGAAAGTAGTAACTTCAGTGGTAATAAAGATGGCGCTTTATCCAAGTTGAATCGAACACTCTTGCATGGCCAAAATATCCTGATGTCTACCATTCCAATATCTCTTACCAAGATATTAATATAAATTGCAGCTCTTCCCACCAGCCTTTAGTCTTCTGGAAAGGTTGTCCACTAGATTTTGAAACATTGCTGGTGGAACTTACTTCCATTCAGCAACTATAGCCTTATTGACTTTGGGCAATGGTTTTATAGATTAGGCCTGGCTTAGTCTGCATCAGTCTGCATCGAAGTTCATCCCACAGTTGTTCAGTTGGTCTACATGCCAGCCAAGTTCTTCCACTCCCATTTCAGCAACCCCATTGACTAGAATTGAGAAAATGTAATTGTGTATTATAGCTTAAGGGTTTTTTTAAGTGGAACCGGAGGCCCTAGCCAAAACCATGGAAAATTGGCCCAGACTATTATTCCTCCTTTGCCAATCTTTACAGTGGCCATTATCCATTCAGATAGGTAGTGTTTTCCTAGCGTCTGCCAGAACCAGACTTTTCAATCAGACTCTCAGATAATGTGTTTTCCACTGCTCCAGAGAGCAATGGTGGTGACCTTTGTTCCACTCTACCTGATTCTTGGCACCCTTGGCATTGCACATCACAAGTTTAAATGGTCACCCATAGGAACCCCACACTCCCAAAAAAGATATCTTGTGCTGACATTTTGGAGACATTTTGAAACAATAAAATCATAAAACAATAAATGAAAAATAAATAAATGGAAAGAAAACATAAAATAAAAAGAATGGGCGGTAAACTGTAATGATAAACATGGTTCAGTTTCCTGTTAAAGTGTTGTATTGTAAAATTACCTTGGAAAATTCTAGCAAATTTATTGAAATGACAAAGAATGTATGGCCTAATATTGACTTGGTCTTTATTTATTAAATTCAAAAATGTAAATATTCCATTGCAAAGTCACTAGTCTTCCAAAAACCAAAGTAGAAGCGATAAAAGGCTCAATCTAAACCATGTATCTAAACATAGCCTACATCTTTGAACTGTTTATTGGTGCTGGTTTATGGCACACAAGTAAAAAGTGGAAATGAGCTTAGTAAAAAGATAACCAACTTTTTTAGTGGCTATTATTGTGCCTTCCCGCTATAATTCCTGCTCCAAGAGCCAAGTTCATTATCATTAACTTTGAAGCTTAAAGACTTTATAAGACTAAGCGATCTACACACAGCCATTAAATTGCACTGAATGCTTGCTATTGCCTGAGATTCAGATCTTTGTGACTCTAGGGAAGTCATTTAAAAATAACATTTATATATGAATGCCTCTCATTTTACTTAATGAAACTTATACCCTTTCATTTATACCCTGTTATGCCTCCCACTGGCCCACTACTGACCTAATACTATAAGAGAAGCAAGGCAAAATAGCAGTACTATTATAAACTGCCATTATTCTCATAGGCATAGGAGAGATAACAATGACTTCATAAAAACAACTCTACAATGTGTGTATATACTGTATATATATATATATATATATATATTTTTTTTTTTTTTTACTCAAAACACTAGAAGCATAGAAATCTAGAAGGATAGAAGCGGTATTGGTTCTAATGTTTGTTAATATGATTTTATGATTTTTTTCACAGTGAGGGCAGTGAGGTTATTGAATTCCCTACTGGGTAATGTTGAGATGGCAGATTATATTAATGCCTTTAAGATGGGCTTGGATGACTTCTTGGACAAGCATCATATTCAAGGCTATTATGATATTAAGATCTACAGATCTATGAGAGTGTACAGACATGTGTGTATGTATTTTTATACATTTGAGTGTATAGCTAGGTCTGTATAAGTATGTAAATATGTGCACTGGCGTTTGTTTGGAGGGGTTAAACTTGATGGACTTTGACCTTTTAATATTTTTTCAATCCAAACTATGTAAGAATGTATGTATATAGCTAATATCAAATGCAACATACTGTTTTATTATTACAGAGAAAATAGGGTTTTTAAAAAGGTGAATTATTTGATTAAAATTGAGTCTGTGGGAGGTGGCCTTCCAGTAATTTTAAGTTTTCTGAATAACAGTTTTCCAGATAACAAATTCCATACCTGTATATCATTTCTAATGAAGTCACTTTATTATTTTGTCTCAACTTTTTTATCATGTTCTATCAACAGTATATGATCAGGTTTCTCATTGTAATGAGGCACTGGGTCATTTAGTTCTGCTCACTAGCCGCTTAACTACTTATTTTAACACTATTTTAACTCCGAGGTTAATTTGATACAGAGGGTTATTGAGTTGGTGCAAGGGAGCCATTTCAAGGTAAGAAACTGGGACGGAGGGCAGTGTCAGCAAGATCTTCACAGCCCCTGGGGCTTCCATAAAGTTCACTTGCAGGAGTGTCACAGCCCATTTACTAACAGCAGGCAATAGCATATGCCTAGGTTGTCCCTCAAAGGCAATTACAAAGATCTAAAAAAAGGAGAAAGAAAAACATTTCTACTGTCTTCAAGGTCAAAGAGTCCTAGTGTGTGGTTTCTTAGAAAGATGATCAAAGGAGTTGTAAAATAACTGTACACATGAGGTAGGAGATATTGACAGGAAAGAGGTGTTTCTGCATAGGGATATAGTCATTTGGAACAGTGACAACGGTTTTATTCCTTTGCCTCATTGTAGTGAAGCATTCGTCTACCCAAGAGAGATATTGAATAGAACTTAAATAGTAATAGATTATGAAAGAATCTGATTCCAGTGTGTTCCAGGGAGGGAAGAACAGTAGACAGACTGTCAGCAAGAATACATAAAAGATCAGACATTACAGACAGCTAGGGCATTTCACTTTGATGAGCAGAATTTGACAAAAGTTTGGACTTGTCCAGCTGGATGCGCCTATGATGTGAGGCTAATTAGCTACACAGTACATCACTAGGCTTAGCCCAGTCATGCTTATGATTCAAATAGATCTAGCATTCTCTCTTTTCCGGGTATTTGCCCGCTACATATGCCATTTTACTTTTTATCCATATAAAGTTACGCTGAAATCCATTATAAACTGGGTCAGATGTGCATTTGTAACGTGATCTTTTGCAAATGGTTTGACCATTTCAGTTTGTTGGCTTTTTAGAAGTGTGTAACAGTGTTTCCTAATGCTATATGACAATTCACAGAAGCAAATAATCTCTGACTGTACAAATATGAGGTTTTGTATTTGAGTACTTGTATTCAGGGGATTTCATTTGGCCGAGATACTGAAAATGCTGGAGCAAATCCAGTAATACCCAGTTAAACATTGCAAAACTCACTTGTAAATTGATCCCAGAGTTGGCACCATTATATTTGCTCATTGTACAGATCAAAAAAAATTCAATGCACGTTTTAGACTATGGACAAATTTTGTAAAGTACAAATTTTTATTTTTCATGTAAAATATATTTTGCAATATGCAGGTTGTGTACATTTGGGCAAATATACAATTACTGTTTTTATTGTAACATATAACAGTCACTAGTGAATTAACATATACCAATTGCATTCTATGTAACCTATGTATTCCCTATATGTGAGGCATTCCTATACATAAACTTATTTCAAATGCCTCCCATTACTAAAAGCTTTTAACTACAGTTATACAAAGGATTATTTGCCCCTAACTCAGCTAGTGTTGGTACAAGTGTATATAATTCCCCTGGGAACTAGCACTGCTTTAAAATAACCCCTTTTAGATCAATGAATACCGTTAACATGTATTTGTAAGGAAGTAGTGCACCACCATATCATTTTCAATGGCCAGCTCTCACCTAGGGAATAGATTACTTTTATCTGTTAGCACAGTTGCCTGCAGTCTTATAGGGGTGTCTAGACAGGTTTGAACTGCAACCAAAGATTAATTCATCTTGAGGCAAAGAACTACAGTACCTTTATGTGATGCAAACTTCATTACTTGCTTCGCCTCCTTGTGACCTGGGGCAACTAAGATTATATCTCTGTCACTTGAAGATCATAAATTACAATGCATGTATGATGTGCAAAATTGCTTTTTTGAGAACTGCATAAATATACTAAACAAACGTATTCACATTGAGATGTCTTATTAGAACACTGCTTTATGGACTAAACATGCATGACCATAGGTTCCCCAGTCAAAATGACACATGTTGTTGCTTCATATTAATACGTAAAATATATTCTGTAAGGTTTTTGGATCTGGATTTTTTGTTTTGCCAACATTTTCAGCAGATAGTTGCCAATTAGTGACCCGCAACCTGTGGGACCAGCCAGTTTACCCTTAGATCAAGAGAGTTAGGCTTTAAAAATGTAGGTGATCATTGCGGGTGCGGTTTAGTCCGGGTCAGACTTAGAAAGTGCACTTTGCCTCAGAAGGTTCCCTCTCTTGTAACCTAAGGTGTGTGCAGAAGTAGTGAACAGTGGAAAGACAATGGCAACATTTTGGATGGAGTTTTTCTATACCCACATATTACTATTAATAATGTAATAATGTAAGAAACTTAAAATATTTTGGTGGTTATCCTTGGCGGGCCAGCCTTTGTCTGACTGGACTTATTGGAATACAGAAGGAGGAGGTATATGACAGACTGGTGATTCAGGAAGGAGAGTTGAAGAAGGAAGATTGAGGGTGGAAGGAAGAGGAAGTATACCAGGCTAGTGCACCTCAAGTGACTTCCTTCAAGCTGCCAATGCTTATTTGTATGCTGCGTAATGTAGTCTTGCTGCAGTCCGGACCCGCACAGAATTTGGTAATGCTTCTGCTCTCTCATAGAAGGGATGGGGTAACAGTTAACATTGTGTGAGGAACGAGAAGGACTGTGTACACAGCTTTGCCAGGAAATAAGGTGGGAGGGGAGCAGATACTGGCAACTCATAGGGGTCTGATGCAGGGAGAGTAAAGGATATCAAAAGGCAAAGCAGAGTGGGGAAATGGTTGTCAAATTGGAAATTGGAAATACAAGTAAGTGGGAAAGGAAAGATCAGAAAGAAGAAAACTGAAAGAAAGACAAAAGGCAGTCCAGAGTATTTTGCTTAGAAAAACAGAGGAAAGGTGGCAAAAAAAGGAAAAGTTTTAATGGAGAACATTTAAGAGAAGGACTAAGGAAATATAAAAAAAAAGAAGAGGCTTATAAATGGGAGGAATAAAGCACAAGGAAAAAAATTGAATAGGAAGCGGAGAGTTCTGGGAGATCGGGGGAAAGTGGAACAGAAGAAAAAAGAAGAGAGGGAATAAAGCTTTACAGTGAATGGGAAATAAGAATGGGCAATATAGATAAGTGAGGGAACTGGGTGATGCATACAGACTACACTGAGATGGGTATAAATATGGAGTCATGCATTAAGAGCTGGGCAGTCTGCCTTGTTATCGCACCTCCCTTTTGCCCCTGTAGCATATGAGCCAGCAATACCAGGTCTAGGGGTCCTATCAAAATGGGGCCCTGCAGTTGATAAGACTGGCCCTGATCCTTGGCACTTCAATGCCAAGACTGTATCTAGATAAATAACAGGAATAAAACTGCCAAGTGTGACATAAGCTTGAATATTTGAAGACCTAACAATAGCATGATGACCCCAATGCTGTATGTCAGCTGGAACAGCAGAATATATGTTTAGCAGTAGTTTTGTCAGAAACTGACATGAAGTAAGAGCCTTGATTTATTTTAAAGGCACTGGGATGACTGATGCCTTGACCCTTAAAATTGGTTGTGATTGCAGAAATTAATAACTTTCACTTGTGCAGATATGAAAGTTAAGCAGTTCTATTTTGTGATCAAATGCACCAGTGAAAGGTAGAATTTATTTTGCAACTTCTAGAAGATCTGATACTCAAATATGTTTTTCTGTGACCTCTGAACCTATAAGAAAGGTCAACATTGTATGAAAACAAATGGTAGCAGACACAGTCTAAGAGAAAAAGAAAAAGAGGTATGGGATTCGTTATCCAAAAAGGTCTGAATTATGGAAAGGCAACAAAAAAGCACTGGCACTCAAAGCTGCAAAAATGGGACAAGCCCTTTTAAATTCTTTATTGCGGAGGTGCACCTCCGCAATAAAGAATTTTTTAAAAATAAAGAATTTTAAAGGGCTTGTCCCATTTTTGCAGCTTTGAGTGCCAGTGCTTTTTTGTTGCCATTGGAATTTGGGAGGGTGCCGATCCCTCCGAGCAGTGTGCACCGAGCGCTAATTTTTCTTGGAGAGCTAAGGGTGTGCGGGTAGGATCTCCTGTTCTTTCCTGAATTATGGAAAGGCCATCTTCCATAGACTCCATGCTAAGCAAATAATTCTAATTTTTTAAAAGAATTTCCCTTTTTTTTGTAATAATAAAACAATAGTTTGTACTTGAGTCCTTAAAAGAGGCAAAACAATCCTATTGTGTTTATGTTATAATTATTTTTTTTAGTAGACTTAAGGTATGGGGATTCAAATTACAGAAAGATCCCTTATCAAGAAACCCCAGGTCTGGAGCATTTTGAATAACAGGTACAATACCTGTACAATTCCAAAAACCTTTGCTGAATTTATTATGACTTTTTTTTTTTTTTTAAAGCATCGTACTTTCTACCAGTTACATTTTACAATGTTCAATCTAAACCTGTACGGCATCATAGTTTCTTGGGATAAAATGAATGCTGGGTACTTTAGAGTAGGCCTTATGCCATGCTTGTTATCAGATACTGTAACTTAATGCATAACTTGCAGCCGCTCTATAAATAAATGATGATTATATTATTTTTCCCACAAAGGAATATTTTTCCGACAAATTATAAAGTTCTGAAATTAAAAAGTAGTTTGTATGTGTGGTATTCAATACATGAGATCACTGTGAGGTTGGGACTTGTTTGGGATCCTGGCTCATGTTGCAAGGAAACAATCATGGTAATAATGACTAAAAGTTATACTTGATAACTATTACAGCTTTGGGAAATCCAGGCCATTTGCACACTTACTCTTAGCTAGGGAATTAGGGCACTACTTGTTAAAAGTAGTCTAATACCCACAGCTGTTTTTCTAAATTTCCCTAAATAGGCAGGTGTGGCACACAGGACAGGAGCCTAAGGGCAAGGGCACATGGGGTAGATTGTCAGCCTGAGGATAAGCACAGGCTGATAATCTCCCCTCACTTAAATAATCTTCTAGTGGTGCCTGCACCCAGAAGCATTGAATCCTCCAGGATGCAGGCACACACAACCAATCTCCACCAACAAATGCAAGACTTGGCATTTGTTGGCGGATATTGGCTGCGTGTGCCTGCACCTGGGCAGTTTCAGTTCTTCCAGGTGCAGGCACAATTAGAAGAGTAGGTGCGGATTGTCAGCCTGTGCTTATCCTCTGGCTGATAATCCGCCCTGTGTGCCCTTGCCCATAGGCTCTTGAGCCTCTCTTGTGTGCCACCCCAGGCTATTTAGGGAAATTTAGAGAAATAGCTGTGGGTATTAGACTACTTTTAACAAGGGATGTCAAAGCATAACCCTTCTCCAACTTTCTCCAACCCTATGTGCATTAGGGCATGAAGAAGGTGGTCATGGGATAGACTCCCTTGCCACCTAGTCCATGAATAGCCCATGCCTCTTGAGGAAGTTCTGCTGCCAGATCCTTCCTCATTGTATTCCATGTTGTTGATTAATAGCCATTTCACTTTCCCTGTATTATACCCGTAAGGATACTGGCAGACAAAGAGATTTGTCACCTGCTGTAAATCCGTGCTACCTTGGGCAACAAATCTCCTGAAAATGCCTTCAACTTTCCTAACCATTGGATCTCTGTAGTAGTGCAGATTTACCATGGGCAACAAACCACCTCATCTGTAAAAAATGTCACTCATCCCTATCCAATATGATGCAGAGAAAGAACATGCAATCTGGATCTGAAAATTAAATTGGCTAGACAGCCTTCTAAAGTGTAAAGGGTACTAAAGTTTTCCAAAAATACATATAATAGCAGTCTTGACAGTTCAAGGCTTGATTATATGTTTCCATTCTCTCTAGCATTAAAAGGTTTATGCTTGACAAACTGTAAGCATGCTTATATTTTAGTTTCCATTGCAACAAACAGTTGGTTCCTTATTATTTTTGAGTGAAAATCCACTTGAATGCTTTTGTCCTGAGAGTGGAAAGCAGGATGCCCAAGACAGATTAGTGCTCCTGTATGCAAGGTCAAATATAACAGATGTGCGCTACTGAACAAAAACTGTGACATCACCAGCTTTAGCAGAATTTGAAAAGGATTGGCATTCAGTGTCACCAGGGATTTGTACCACTGATATCCGTCTGAATGTTCCATGGCTGTCTGCAGCACAACCCGATGAAGCTAAAAAATCAGAGTGCCCAGGGAACATGGCATTAGATTGCTTGCTTTATCACTTCTGTTAAGCATTTCAATGGACGTCAAAGCACTTAAAGAAATGATCTCATCAATAAAAGAAGGGTTCAGTATGTGGCCAAATAAGTATTTAATATTGTGTAAAGTACATTTTGTTTTCTGGCCCAGAAAAATCCCTGGCCCAGGGTTTGTAGATATACAATCACAGCAATATTCTCAAGAGACCCATGGCAAGGCCAATTATCTTGATCTGAAAGGCTTTTTTGTGCCATTGCAGCTTGAAGTGTCCTTTGTAAAGTTAAGTACTGAGAGGTTAGTGGAGGAGGATCACTCGGACTTTAAAGTACACAAATGTATAAAAGTTGGATCTCAGGACTAGAGATGCACCGAATCCAAGATTCGGTTTGGGATTCAGCCAGGATTCGGCCTTTTTCAGTAGGATTAGGATTTGGCCGAATCCATGCCTCTGGCCAAACCGAAACTGAATCCTTAAAATCATGTGACTTTTTGTTGCTTAAACACGGTAGTAGAACATTTTTCACCGCACACGAAGCATGTGTTTTCAGTCACATCTGTAGCACTATAGGATTCTGTGCATCCCTCAGGACTATTTAACTGAACCCTTAATCTTATTGCATTATTGACTCAAAAAACTGGTCTTAACATTGATGTATTGTATTTTTCCAATAAGAAAAAAGTTTTGAAAGTGTTGGCAGAGAGGAAAGGTAAGAAACCAAGGCTTTTTGCATGTTCATGTTAGGGATCCACCAAATCCAGTTTTTTGTGTTTGGCCGAACCCTCGAATGAATGTTTCGGGATTCGTCCGAATACCAACTGAATCTTAATCCTAATTAGCTTATTCTTATTAGATTTTGTATGCGCCGACATTAACCCTTTCAAATCCTAATTAGCATATGCTAATAATATGTGTATGTTTCATGTGTATGGGACAGAAGGGTAATATGAGGACTGTATTTGTGTTACACAGATAATTTTGCAGTGGTATTTATCTAATATGAAGCTCTAACCTGTATAATATCTTCTACAAATGTAAGAATACAATAGTAATCCAATGCCTGAGCAGCTGGTAAATAGGCCTGGTGACGGTTCATTTATCTGAACTGAAGTTTCAGTGACTGATGCTAAGTGGCACGGCACCTTTAGTTATCAGAATTCCTGCTTATACACGCACAGCGCTGGGAACAGTGCCGCTGATTCTATTTGCAGAGTGTTGCCTAGTGAAGTGAAAAGAGCATATACATTTTGTTTTTCAGCTCACAAATTTTTCTGGGATGTGGCTGAAATAATTTCCTTTATCCGCTCCTCTCAGTTCATTGAAACTCAGGCATGCATAATAAATAACTGTATTTCAATGTCTACCTATAGGGAGAGACCGAAAAACAGATTTGCAATGCTGACTGGCTGCATTCAGAGTAGGCACAAAAGTGTGTGTGGGGAGGAAGGGAGATAGAATGACTAATATCAACACATAGAGGATTAGCAGAATTCCCACTGACTGCAGTCACATAGAGTATTGCCCCAACCATGGAAGTCATGTTTCTCACAGCAGTATGCTGCATATCGTTTTCTACTTTGTATCACAGCATGTGTCCCATGTAAGCCTTTACCACTTTGTTCTAAAGCAATCAGCTGTGCTTTGCAGAACATTCATTTAGCCGTTACTGCAGCCTTCTGAATTAAAGTCTACTTACCTAAATAAAGCTATCTTCAACCTGTTATTCTCAGCTTTTGCTGAAGTGCTAGTAGATCCCTGGTCTCATCAACTCTAAATAAGTATTACTGTAGCTAATCTTTAGGAATTTATGGTCAAACTATTTGTTTTGGTACCAAACATCCATCCCAAGGAATAAGGTGCTTATACACAAGGGTTTGAACCCACCAACGAACCGGAAAAATAAAGCATTGCTCTATTTAGCTGGCAGTTATGATAAATAGTGCAATTTACAGATTGAGTATTACGTGCTCTTTCATTTCATGCTGATTGGCCCCAAGGGATCCTTATGGGTTTTAGAATCCATTTTCCCTGACATTTACAGTAATGTCCATTCAATCTTGGAGCATTGTCTGCCCTGGATGAGGAGTATGGGAGGCTGGAAAAACACTTTACAAAACATTTTTTAAAATTCAGGAACAAATGGCCAGGGTGATAAGCGACCATTATAGCTTAATTAACTGATGCCTACATTGTGGTAAACAATTAAGTTAAATGATGGGCTAATTGGTTAGATATTTTTACATGTGGATGTCCATTTTGCCAAATGAGAGCAACAATTTCCCCATACATTAGTTGACCCAGTTTTTTGTTTTTGGTCAATCAGTGTGATTGGCCAGTTAGCGCAGTAAGGTTGCCTATACATGATGATCATATACCTTAGCCAGGAGGGGTGTTACAAGCACACCTAGCAGTTACTGGGGCTGGAATCTTTCTCTTTCATTTATATAGTGAATAACATACCCCACTATTGTCACCAAGGAGTTCCATGACCATATAAAAGCATGAGGCCGAACTGACTTTTACTATCCTCATATTTTACAACAGACGGTACATTGTTTATTATAATACCAAAGTTTTAGTGAGTCATATGACAAATTACATCACTAAGCACTGTTCCTAACTAATTACATCACTAAGCACCATTCATAATAATATAGTTAACAGGGCATTCATGGCTCTTGTGTATTATATGGTGGATATTGTACCCCTTACTGTAATTTATAAAGATATTAGTCACTGAGGAGTTATGTGACCACAAAAAAACACGAGTTGTCATTGGTAGGGATATAATTTACAGTTTGACCCCATAGGGAAATGGGCAAACTGTAGATTTTCTAAGTATTACTATATTTTCAAGCTGTTATTTTATAACAGAACTGTTTAACTGCACACAACACTATGGCCTTCGGTCTGCCAAATTTTTGTAAGGCATCACTTAAATGATATAATTATAATGCAGTATAATTGTATAGGGACTGTAGTACCAAATCTCTTGTAGTACTTTTATATAAATTAGCTAATAGAAGTGCCAGGACTGAATCAGATAGTATGTAATACTCTAGGGGGCTGATTTACTAATCCATGAATGCGAATCTGAATGAGAAAAATTCGGATTGGAAAACAAACATTTTGCGACTTTTTCGTATTTTTTGCGACTTTTTCGTCGCCGTTACGACTTTCCCGTAAATTTACGCAACTTTTTCGTAACCGGTACGACTTGTGCGAATTGTCGCGACTTTTTCATAGCCATTACAAATTTTGTGAATTGTCGCGACTTTTTCATTGCCATTATGACTTTCGAGAATTGTCACAACTTTTTCATTGCCATTATAACTTTCGAGAATTGTCGTGACTTTTTCATAGCCGTTACGACTTTTGCGAATTGTCACAACTTTCGTATTGAGAGCTCGAAAAAGTCGCGACAATTCGCGAAAAAGTCGCAAAGTACCGATCATTACGAAAAAAACGCATTCGGGCGCTTTTCGGACGTTCGTGGATTAGTAAATGTGCCCCTAAGAGATAGACTTTTACTTTAGCTGAAAGATGAGATTTTAGGAAGAAGATGGAAGCAAATAGGGGTTGTAGGGAAAAAGATTATGGCTCTGAGAGGAAATAAGAGAACCAGGAACATTATGAGACACAAATAAAAGCGATGTAACTATGTACATAATATCGTGTTATCATTTCCTTAATGGGGGGCCCTAAAAAATAATGGTCACATGTCAGTTATGGCTCTGAAAGATTAAAGGTCAGTCATAGATCTCTGCACACCTATAGAATGAAAACCTTTCATATAGGACTCTTCCTGCCAAGGCATATTTTATTTTGAGATGCCGGAAAAGCAGAGATAATTTTTAGATGTAAATAAGTGTTTTCATTTTCTTGTGTTACTGGCCTTTAAAGTTGAGCCAAGGTGTTAAACATGAGCTTCATATAACTCCAAGTTTCCATTTTGGTCAGTAATGCAAGTGAAATCCCCTGCTGCTAGGCAGATTTTGGCTCCCCTACTGAATCGCCCTTCTTGGCTCTTGGAGCTGGTTAGCAGCAGGTGAGAGATGAGAGGTGAAGAATATACCAATGTCAGCACTTTCTGCAGGGAAAGGATTCCGGATAAGATAGTTTTCCCCTGTTGTAACTGTTAATTCAAGGGCACAAGGTCACATTTCTAGTTAGTTAAGGAAGTTGCCAGGGATGTTTTAGATATATGATCAGCAGTTCTATTAGGAATGTCTGTGCATGGTTACACAGCACAATGGCTAACTCAATATTATTAAAGAACTTTGTACTTCTTGGTGTATCTTACATGTCATGTTTAATAATGAACTTAGTTATAATCAAATGTACACTATAAATGTATCAGTACTATCCATTTGACAACATTGCATTATTACTATTTGGGTTATAAATCACTGGGGGCTATTAAGAGCGGAGAAACCAACCACTAGCTTTAAGCGAAACAGGGCTTAAAGGAAAACCCAATGCTTCTCCTTTTGGCCTTTATTAGGCAAATAGATTATTCATGTAAATCCCCTCCCTTTACTCTGTTGTGACTGTTTTGTATATAGGTGTCCATTATGAAGGGGAATTATCTGTGAATTTGCCTTGCAAGGCCCAAATATGGAGTAACTTCAGTGTTAACCTATTGAAAGCTTAGTACAGAAAGATATTTGCAGGAGTCTTGTGCTTATTTTAAAATTATAATTCACACAGAGATCATTTGAACCTGCAGCTGAATGGGGAGATATGATAACATGGCTAATACCCAATATTTGCAAGAATCCTACGTTACTAACATAAATGACTGACTCCTTTACTTTATAATAAATTCCTTAAACAAGGTCATTGTGTTATCGTGCCAGCAGACCATTCAGATTTCACGATTGCACGGATGTCAGATTGACATGTTGATGACTTTATCTGAAGCTTCCACTAGGATAATAAAATTTGCTTTTCCACAATAAAGTGAGCAACTATATTTATCAGCTTGGGCTTGCAATTCAATTGCTGAGAAGGGCATCAATCACAGATGTTTGTTATGACAATATATTTGCCATTAAAAAAAAAGCAATGGCAAATAGCGGTTTTCTATTTTTGTCAGTTGTGTCTAAGTTTTAAAATAAAATAAAAAAAACAATCTTCGGAGACTGTCCTGTGTCCCTAGATGTTGGACTTGAGCATCACACAAGGAAATAAAAGCACTGCTTCAAGGTCAAGCAGAAATCCAAATTTAGTGTAGATCTCCTAGCTTTTTCCATCCATATAAGAAGTCAACACCTGTAAATGTTCAATAAATCTAAGGGCTATTATGTATTATCCTAGGAAATATAAACCAGAAGAATTTATACCTTCTTGTATATGTTGTATAGCTTATGGATTCATCTTTCTCGTATATTTCATATAAGTTTCCATTTACTGTAAAGGGCAATGTACTCTTGTTCAACAAAATAACAGGAATATTGTTGAAAAATGTTTCTACTTATTGTTGTGGTTAAAAATTCATTAGTCTGTGTTGAACTCCGTTTCTTTCTTACGCTTGCTCTCTGTGGGAGGTGGGAGAGTTATTTCATCTTTTGCAGCATCTTGTTCAGTTCCCTCAAAATAATAAAATGCTCCTTATTTATGTGAGTGATGCTGACAGATTCCATATCTTGTGTGTGCGCACTCTGATGCTTTGAATTTAGTTAAAACTTCATGGGGAAGGGGGTGGAATTCACAATAGTGTCAGTAAGTACACAGATCTTAAAGTGTCGGTCACCAAATTGTAACAATATTGTAAGCATGACAAATTCACAAAAGGTATCTTTATAGTTTAATGGATGTATGTACTGTATAACTTTATTTATAAAGATCTACAAGAATACACAGCGCTGTACAATGTTACTGTGTACAACAGTATGCACAGGGAGGACACGTATTATAATAAATACAATGCATAAGTATAAATACACTAATTAAAGGACAAGTCAACCCAGAATATATTTTTTTGCCTAATAAAAAAACAAAATTACATTACATTACATTAACATTTATTTATAAAGCGTCAACATATTCCGCAGCGCTGTACAATAAGTGGGTTACATACATTGGACATACAGAGTAACATATAAAGCAATCAGTAACCGATACAAGAGGTGAAGAGGGCCCTGCCCAAAAGAGCTTACAATCTACAAGGAGAAAGGGTTGAGACACAAAATTCTAAGCAACTTTACAATATATGTTTATTACATATTTGTAATGGTTTTTGAGTTATTTGTATCAATAATTGCTATTAAACTCAGTGTCTGTCTGTCCTTTTCTATTCTTTGCCATGGTGGCTTTGACTCTTGAAACAATGTAACACAGGGCAGCAGACTGACAGACCTGAATTGCTGGAGGAGACTGACCTTTGTAACATTGTTTAAAAAGTCATAACCAGGAGTTCAGCAAATGCTGCTCTCAATAGCAATTACATTTACAAATAACTTTTAAAGCACTGGACATTTTCAATAAATTCATATTAGAAAGTTGCTAGGAATTATGTTTTAGTAGTAATTATGTTTTAGTAGGCAAAGACTTATTTTGGGGCTTGACATGTCCTTTGAGTGCCATGTGGTATGAAACACAGTAGAAAGGATGTACCTGCCCCATCGAGCTTATAATATAAGTGGGTGGGAAACATATAGACTTATATAAGAGTTTAAAAGTGCACAAGGATTAAGGGTTGGCTTAAAATGCAGGACTAGACAGAATCATTAAATAGTTCTCAAGTGTGCCAGAAGGTAAATTCTGAGTTCTTACTTAAAGAGATTGAGGGATTGTTCCTTATGAAAGAATTCAGGGATGGAATTCCAGAGTTAAGGAGCAGCAAGGTAGAAAGGTTTAAGACGCAGTGGGTGTGGATGGTGTAAAAAGATGGTGATAAAGATATTATGGATTTGTGGTAATGCCACCACATTTTCAAGTGTTGTATACACGGTAAACAGTTGTTTTTGCACAGTGAAAATGTTATTTTTGTGCCAAAAAATGCCTTTTAAACAGACTTAAGCCCCAATTTTCCCCAAACATTTTTGTTATGGCAGAGAAATTTTAGCTTAATAAATGCCTATAAAAATGTAGTAATTATGACTAATTCTCAAAAATGTCATACATGTAACACAAAAATAGCCACATTCACTTTTTAACAACAGGTTTTGAAAATTGAAGGAGGAAAAAAGAAGGAAAATTGACCCGTGAACGAGTTAGCACAATACATTTTTACAACATTATCCTTACTGACATTTTGGTGAATTCCCCCCCCATCCCTTATTGATCTACATTCCGACCTTCTTACTAGTTCCATTGCTTGGCCATTTGTGTTGTGCAACTCTAATAGGCTGAAAGGCGTATAAAGGGTACCTCCAACCTATCAGAATCAGTCTTCCCTACATTATGACAAATGCACGTACAGAGCTCAGCAACAAAGGCCACAGGGGTTCTGAGGCAGTGCTGGCCAACTTATTACATGTGGTGGGCCTATTATATCTCATAGAGCATGTTTGAGGACCAGATTATATTAAAATGATAATGTCATACAGTTAAGTCTAGGGAGCCTTTAAGTAGAATGACACTGTCCTAAAACAAAAGTAATTTGTAATAAATTTAGTACAGGAGGGTATAGTACAGTATGGTCAAATAAATCTATTTCTTCACACACCTTTTTGTACATTATAGATAAACTTTGTTTTTATGAAGAAGTTACATTCTCTCTTTAACTAAAACATAAATGCATCTTCTTCAGGATTACCTAAGATGAACATTTGGCCTTCGTATTGAATTCTAAAAATGTGGAAGAAACAACATTATATCAAAACTTAAACATGTACATTCTATAGAACTTCTTGGACAGAAATGTATTTAATGCTCAAATAAACCAATATGCAGGGCCGCCTTAGGTCCCTTGCTGCCTTCAGCAGCCAAATTGATGCCATCTCTCCTCATTCCCCCCTGCTTGGTTTATTGCATCAGAGCGGGTGGAGAGGGTCTGCGTTGCTAGTGCATATACTAGACGAGCCAAAATTCCAATTTAAAAATTGTAATTTGGGGTCTTTAAGTTACCAGGAGCGTCTTTTTGCTGCCCCAAAGCAGGTGTCCCCTAAACAGGTGGTTATTGGTTGATGTTGCTGTATTGTGTAGAAACTAGCTTAGTGGGAGCCATTTTATGCCTGTTCTGGCTAGATGTTTGTGGATGATAAGTGTACAATACACAGTCTTTTCCCCTTGAGTTGTAAAGTAATTTCAAGCTCAGAATAAGTCATGGCATCTAAAATGGGCCATTTAGGCTGTTGAGTAACATGTGAAGTACAGTTTGTCGCTCCTTGTCTCATCATTGGAGGCGGTAAATACAGGAGGCTAGTTATCATTTTGTGCACTATTTCTTTAGAGGATGAAGACATCAGCTCACAGTGTCTGAACTGATTAAGCGAGAGCCTGGCTAGATGTGTTTGTTCAATGTCCAATAGCTTTCACATAAAGAGAGGAATGTAAGCATGAATAAACCCAGTTGTATAAATCCTTGGATGCCCTGTAGTGTGTCGCAATTGCCTGAAAGGTATTCATTTGTTATTAGGCAGGGAAACTTTTTGCAAAAACTGCTGGTGCAGAGTTTATTTAAGGACTTGGTGCGCCACAATATTAATGTCCCCACCAAAATGGGTTCATCAGTTCTGCTCTTAAAATCTGCTTCATCTGTATGACTTATAGGGGCCCATTCACTTAAAGTCGATTATGCTTATCGCATGCTTTTTTGCGTTAAAAAGCATGCAATAATTAAGTCCCGATTCATCAAAGTAATTTTGCATGCATTAAGACGCATATTGTTATTTACCTCACATTGCGTTAATTAGCAAATAAAAATAATACTAACGCATGATTCACAAACACATATGGAGCGTTAAACGCGCTACATATTGCATTAGTCTGTGCGAATATTAACACCTACTTGGGGCAGGCGGTACTTAAAGAAAATTGTGGTTCATGAGCTTTTGGCAACACAACATGGACTTTGCAGTGGGATTTTTTCAAGTATGTGTTGGCCCTAGAGTCATGCATCCTCCAGTTTATAGGGAAATGGTCATTTTTAGAGCAGTAGTTTTCCGAAAGTAATGGTTACGTGAGTTAAATCACGGGTAGTACCCATGGTCTTAATGCCTCCAAAACTTGCCTCCAAGTTGGAAATTCTAGAATGAAGACCTGCTTTGAGGCCACTGGAGCAACATCCAAGGGGTTGGGGAGCAACATGTTGCTCACGAGCCACTGGTTGGGGATCATTGCTCTACACAGGCCTTAATCAAGTGGTAATTACAGAATTCCCTATGTGTGTTGTGCCCATACATATTCTTTCTCACACTGACTCAATTATGTGCACATTCCATTATTGACACTACATGGGCTGCCATACCCACAAAGATACTGCTGGAAGGAGCACCAAATTTGCCAAGCAGATTCTCTTATCTAGAATGGGTCTAGAGCCACCATATGGGAGCCAGAATAGAGGTTAAACTGAATGGGATAGGATTTCATATTCTGCTAGTAAATATAAATGGCACATTTCTACCCAGATGAGATGATAGTAAACTATTTTAATTTTCGGTGCTGAAACTGGTGAAAAAATGTTAGAGGCCAATGTGCTCTGAGCCAGGCTTCCTAGGGTAGCATCAAGCTTGAGATGAATATTTGTCAGCCCAGAGATGAAGCTGGTGAATGCAGAACACAAAATTAGCTGTGTAACTAATACTTTTACTGTTCAACTTGCATCAAAAACTAAAATACTGCAGCCTCTTTATAGAATCCTTTGTGTGGTGGTATCTTACAACGGAATGAAAAGGTTAATCCCAGACGACACTAGAGAATTATTCATTAACCCATGTATTTTGGACTCATTGCTTATCGCTGGCTTTCACCTGGGTGATATTCCATTCATTAAACCAAGACAGCAAGTGCTGTGAAATTAGGGCAGTACTTTCTACAATACCGGTATTACCTCTGCAGTAAAAAGGGAAAGGATTACAATCTGTAATTGGAAGAGAAGAATTAAATCCAATTTCATTACGGAGTCAGATCTGATTAAAATTGGGTGGCTTAGAAAAACTTTTCTTCCTGCTCAGAAAGAAATCCTTTGCTTATAAGAAATGAGTTAATCACTGCAATCGGCATAAAGTGATTAAACCAGGCCTGTATGCTCGCTGCTGCCGACGCTTTTATTGGCGTTGCTACTAGAAAAGAAATGACCTTTCCTATAAGAATTAGAGGGCTCTGTAGAAACATCACTGGCTTCATATGATTTTAGATTTGTTAGGAGAAGAATATAGCCAAGATAAAAGTGTTTCTGTGTGAAAGGGCATGCTAGAACATTCACATATTAACAGAGATATTGAAGGGTTCTGCATGCTGACATACAGTAAGAAATATGAGATTGTATATATTTTATTTTAGTAGGTTTTAGCTAGGGAAAGGACCTCTGATTTTCAGCGAAAAGTGTAATTTTTGATGGAAATGATTTTTGTTGAAAATGCAGCCTTTTTCCCAATAATTTTAAGCGCCATTGCAGCCACCAGGGGGAGATGCCACTGGTGCAGTTGGCTCTGATTTATCAAAACGCTTTATTATATCAGACACAATTGCACTGATAGTTAGGATTTCTACATTTCCAGTATTCACTGTCAGAATGACTTCTGCATCAGACTCTTTCACCACAGATTCTTGCTTTTTGAGCTGGCCACAGTGGGGAAACCTGGCCGTCTCTCGAGGGTTCCCCTGCATCAATTAGTGTGCATGATTCATCTAAGGCTAATGCCACATGTAGCGTTTGGCATACGCTTTGTGTGGCATTAGCCTAAACAGACTTGTGAGTGGCTCTGTGCACTGAAACACCCAAATGCAAAGACCAGCCTTTTTGTGCTTCTGTACATGTACCCTAATGTGTTCTTTGCTGAAAAACACATTTTCACTGTGCCTGGCTTTTGGGTGTTGTGCCTGCTTTTGTAGAAGGGTTTGCACTTAAGTATGTCTTTTTGCTGAAGGGGTGCTTTTGGTCTGGATATAGTCATGCCATTCTTCTTCAGGAGGTGTAAGGAACTAGGGATAGGGAAGTCATGGAGCCCTGAACTACAGTGTTGCACCTATCACCATGTCCTTTGCAACTTTTCTACACGTTATTATAAATGACAAAGCTTACAGCTAGTGTCCTAGGGAAAAGCTTTGCAAGTATTTGCTGAAGCCCTCACTTTTAAATTGTGCTCATAGGCAGCACTTCACATTAGCCAGCAATGGGGCAACAATTAATGTGTCTGCATGTAGACTATGGGAATGAGTCTTCCTTTTTCCATTCTGGGGCTCTTATAGTGAATTCAGATTCTTCCTGTCCAAATGTGTCTCCAAAACAGAGTACCAGAGTACCCTGCTATGACTGTTCTGGATAGTGTTTTGGTATTTATATTAATATTACCCCATGTGAATGTTACATTTATTTCTTCATTTAGTTACCCTGACATTCAAGATATCCCAGTAGATACAGCAACAAACATGATAAAGGCATGTAAACACAGGATTCAGTGTGTTATCTAAGCTGTTCCACTGTGCATTGCAGGGTAAAGCAGTATGTGCCAAGCTGTGCAAACCAAGCAGTTTAAATAAGCTTCCCTTCTATGCCTTAGAGCCCCTACCGTGATCCTTTCTCACAATCAGCCACTTTTACAGTAACTAGGCCTTGAAGATCGCTACTCTGGGATGCAGGTTAAGGCTGCCTGATAAGGATCAATTTCCTTTTAACTCAGAAAAACTCCTTTCTCACGTTATGCTGCTGCAAAATCATTTCCTGCCTTTTGATCACTGCAAGTGTTGAGATTTCTGTAGATAGTCCGTATAAATGCACACTTATTTTATTTAACACTTCAGTTTGGGGTGTCCATTCAGCTAACAGCTGTTGTCATGGTTACGAAGGATGCTAATAAAATGCTAAAAAGTCACTTCACAAATAGATATGCTGTATAAAATGGATTTCATAGGGTTATGGCTGCCTCCTGTGTAAATTATAGCATTCTTCCATCATACCCTTATGTATATGGGCAGACTAAGCCTATGAGTGATACCACAAATGGCAAAATATAAACAGTACAACAAACTGTAATACAAGCTGCTCATTATTATAATAAACATATTTCATTATCACTCTTTCATACAATATACAGCAGAACAGATGGCAGAATCAAAATTCATATTTAAAAAATATTAATAGAAATAGTTGAACAAAAAGCAACGCTGGGGCGTCCAAGGGGACATGCTCATACCACCCCCCAGATTTTGCCTCATTAATACAGCAATGACAAACACAGGTGGATCTGTATTCATTAAAAATGAGCTGATTTTTTTTTTTACTTGATTCTTAAATTTAAAGACCTGTGTTCAACTTTTGATACAGAAAGGAAAGTGAAAAATAGCCCTGCTCTTTGTAAATGAGGCCCTGATGGCATTTCCATGTTTCTCCATGACATCTCCATGTTTCTCCATGACATTTCCATGTTTCTCTTTGGGCATTGGTACACCTGTACATGCTGCACTAGGGGTAGTGATTACTGAGTTACAAATGCAGCTGCACAATCCAAACATTTTCCCTGCCCTTCTTGATATTTGTGCCAAGCATTAATGCTCCCACCCAGCCTGTTCTTATGTATCAAGTGTACATACATCTGTCGACACTAGGGAAACCTGTAGCTACTACAACCCTTAGTATTGTGGTAATTCTATAGTGGGCTACAATAATAGGCACAACAGACATTCACCCAAACAATCGCACAAAATTGGAAGAAATGGAAATGACACAATTCACGCTCTTGGCAGTAACTTCCTTTTGCTTCATCGGGTGCAACTGCGGTGTGTGCAAGTCTGCATGTTTCTGCTAATACACTGCATCTGTGGAAAAAACACTGCATTGTTGGTAAAACAGTCGCAGGAACCAGTCTTCAGTTAGCTATTATAAGTTAAGTGAGGTTTGGTTGATGGAAGAAAAATTCTGGTTGGTTGTACTTCTCCCTAACTCCCCAGATGATTTGTCAGTGTCCACACATGAACTGAGACTTAATTTATCTTTTACTATGAATGCAGAATGATTATGTACAAAAAATAAAAAAAAATTCTATTGTATCTTTATTTTATACAGAACCAACATATATTACTATGGCTCCGCCCACATGTGACATGTTGATTAACTGCACGTTGACTGAGAAGGACTGCACCTATGGTTTTCGATTAGATCAAAATGGATGCCGCACATGCCAATGCAAAACAAGTAAGTCACCAGTAAAAGGGTATTTTCCATGCAGCAGACCACCTACCCACTCTCCAGTGTTCAGAGACATGATTGCAATAAAGTGTTAAATATACAAAAAAAATGCAGCTCTCAGTACACTGTGGCTTATAAAAATGCCTTGAAGGGCTGTGTTTTCTGTCTTATGTAATTAACATGTTGACACTGTTTGTACATAACCTTGATTACTAACTAAGGAAAATCAACAGATCTTGCTCTGTCAAAAATTAACATGAAACTCTCTTGATTAAATTATCAGAAGATCCCTACGTCGACTTTAATGCATACAAGAAGTTCAATATGAATGATAAAGAGGGGGTCAATCAGTTTTCTGGAGTTAAGTAGACATTTACAGCTGACAAGTACAGAACATTTAGTAAAGTGGGGTTGGACCCCCTGAGAGGGCTTGGAGCAAATGCAGAAATCTCAACCTGAAGGCCAGTTATGGTACGATTTGGGGAAAATGCCTTGTAGCTACAGCTAAAAACCTAGTTTTGAAGGTCTCTTTATTCTCAGACATTGAGCATTGGCACAGCCAACCAGATATGGATCAGCTGAATAAACCAATGTGCTGCTCTAAACTAGTCTAGATCAGGGTTGTTTTCCTATAGTGGCACAATTATTTACTGTACTGCATGTGCGACGGGCAAATTATTATTAAATTATTGTGTCATTTGTAGGGGTCTCAGGTCATTAGGGCTCTAGAGCAGTATGGAGGCCACACAAAGCAGATCTAGACTTGCTACTCCTAAACATTTTCTGAAAACTGAAAAATAATTTTTATCAACATCAACCCATGTTAGTAGTTAGCACACATCTCTTTAGGGTGACAGACTCATTTGCCATTATTCTTATCCTTAAAATGGATGATTGGCTTCTCTGTAAATTAAAAGGGAAAGTCACTACATCCATAATTTATCAATCAACAGCCCAAATGCCCCCAACCTGAATAGCTATATTTAAATAAGCCAAAACACAATTTTAAAGACCTGGCAAAGCATATAGAAAGTATTTGGCACTGGGCTCTAAATGGCTGCTTACAAATACAGCCTTTCCAGATATGTCATTGGCAGCAGTGGAAAAAGATAGAGCTCCTTGGTGGCTTAAGTGCGCAAGTGTTAATCAGTAACCATGAGAGCAAAAAAATTGAGTAGCTAGCCATGTAAACCAAGGAGCTCTTTCAGAAAGACTTCAAGCCCAGATTTAAAGGTGGCGATCTGTGATCTTTCGTGCGACCATCGGTTGCACAAGAGATCGTCAGACCCGCCGCTAACCTTCAGGGCTGAAATGGCAGATAGGGAGGTAGAAACAATAGGATTTCTACCTCCTTCTGCTGATTCAGCCCTGACGGCAGATTTTGCTCAGGCGCCTTCTATGGCGCCCGATCAAAATCTTTTGACCTGGCCGATCGGCGAGTCAACCGAAATCAGCAGCCTCCTGCGATATCGGTCGACTCGCCGACTTGCCATACACGCACCGAATATCGTACGAAACGAGGTTTCGTACGATATTATCGGTGAGTGTATGGCCAGCTTTAGTCTGCTGCCAAAGATAAAAGAGGAATGAAGGGCATGCTTAGGAACATAGGTACAAAGGACTTCAGGTGTGGGGGTGATTGTACATCGCATTTTGTTCTCCTTTAAGTAATAAGCACAATCTAACAGTCTATGTTCATTAACACAAATTTACCCAATGCGTCGGTTGATTTTAAAATTAACAAAGTGTTCACTATTGTCATTTTTATTAAACATGACATCTCAAAACACCTTTAATAAGATCTGAAACTTCCAAAGGTATGAGTGAAGTCTCCAGCCTCCCAAAAATGTTTTTCAAAAGCACTTAAAAAGCTTAATTTAATTTTCTTATATGGAGCTCCAGGCAAAGGATAAAATGCTCCTTAAGGGACACGTGCCCCTGTTATGTGCCGTTAAATAGAAAAGGTAGTTTATCTTAAAGACAGAGCAAGCAAACACATCTGCTTGCAGACAGCCAGCAGCAACATGCTTTAGAGTGCAGTCTGTGCAGAAAAAAACCTTTTCCAGCAAAGAAACAAAGGACCATGAGACAGAACCTGTCGCTATGCAGCCATCTGTATTATTCTAGTAATGACATACCAGGTCAGCTGATTTGGGGCTCTGCAAAGGCAATGTTTTGCTAATTATACCATGCAGTGGCCACTCTGTATTACTAAAAGGAATTGAAGGTACAGGTGTTGATTCCATTATCCAGAAACCCCTTAGCCAGAAAGCTCTAAAGCCATCTCCCTAAGATTCCATTTTAATCAAATAACTCACATTTTAAAAAAATGATTCCCTTTTTTCCCCCTGTTATAATATAACAGTACCTTGTATTTTATGCTAACTAAGCTGGATCCATATTGGAGGCAAAACAATCCTATTAGGTTTAATTAATGTTTAAATGATTTTTCTAGTAGGTATGGTGATCTAAATTAAGGAAAGATCCCTTATCCAGAAAACCCCAGGTCCTGAGCATTCTGGATAACAAGCCCCATACCTGTATTTGTTATCTTAATATATAATATATTAATATATAAACCTTTTTAAAGGAGAAGGAAATGTAAAGAAAATCACTGGGGGATGCCAAATGTTAGGCACAGTGTTTTCTCTGCCAGGGGTATAAGGTAAGTGATTATCACTGGGGGGGGGGGGGGGTGCAAAGTGCAAAAAAGGCAGCTCTTAGACAGCTTGTTAGACAGGGCTGTATTAATGAGGGGTGGGGAGCAGAATCTAGGTGTCCTCCCCTTATGCCCCCTACCTGCCCGTACCTTGTGCATCTTTCAGCCAGGATCAGGGCTCTCTCCTGACAGGGCTGAGCTGTACGCCCTGACACTGTGCACTTTACTGAGTAAGAAATGAAGGCAAAGAGGTGCACTTTTGCACCTTTCCCAGCGTCTTAAACGACCCCTATAATCTGGCAACCACAAAATAGTTTCATAGTGGCATATAGGTTTCACCAAATTTCTATGCATCTTATACAAGCAAGGGAAGTTTAATGAAGGAGGCTGCCAGGGCATCAGCTTTGCGCCTGGTTCTTGAAAGGATCATGTCTACACTTATCTCACTGCCAGACAAGGTATCAAATAGACTTTCTGCCACAGACTACTATATATCAGGTATCAACATCTCATAATAATCTCATTAAAAATAAAGCTTAGGCTATGTTTAATTACCATAATCTTTTCTGATTTCTACATCTAGTACTGAGAGAGGGGACACATGCATATAATGTGATGTGCATGCTTGTTTCCATAGTAATCAAGGAAAGCTGTTTGCTGAGGTGCACAGCTTGGTGCCTGATGCTTGTGCAGTAGGTGATCTGCTTTTCTTGTGTCTCCAAGTGCAGTTGTAATGTGCTCCAAAATATGCATGGGACATGAATAGACAATATTAATAATAACAGAAGCAATTCACAGTTCCCCATAAAAGTCTCAACATTTAGAACTAGCAATGTATTTATTAAATAATAACACTAATAGCAAACTGCAAACAGTTGTAGTCATGCAAAAATGGACACAGTCATTGTGGGCATTAAACATCATTCATTAAAGGGGCCTGTTATGGGACCTGTTATCCAGAATGCTCTGGGCCTGGGGTTTTATGAATAAGAAGTAGTTTGGATCACCATACTCAGTCTACTAAACAATCATTTAAACATTTATTAAACCCAATGGATTATTTTGCCTCCAATATGCAATAACTGTATTTGAGTTAGGTATCTAAGTACATTGTACTGTTTTTTAATTACAGGGAAGGGAAATCATTCTTTCAAATTTGAATTATTTTATTGAAACGGAGTCACATGATTTAAAGCTTTCTGGATAATGGGTTTCAGGATAAATGAACCAATACCTGTAGTCGTGCCACCGGTTGCGCTCAGTGCCAGTGTGTCCATCTTGTCTTCTGTTTTGAATCATGTGCCTATTGATGCAGGGAAACACTGGAGTAAGCCAGTATCACTGTAAATAATGCTATTCTATTCTATTGCGTACGATTCACATGAAAATTCAAGAGCAATTTTGCACATTTTACTTATTAGTGCTAGTTGCATCTAATTTAACTCCTCCCTTGTGGCCTCAATGACGCACATTCTCCGCTAAAAGCGTCCAAAACTGCACTTGCATTTTTAAATGACCTCTGTTGTGCTTATACTATTTAGCTGTATTTTGTTTCAGCATGGGGGGGGGGGGGGGGGGGGTACAATGTGTATCATGGTAGTATCATCATTTGGGGTGATTTTAGTGACTCCGTTTTAAGTAGCCTGAAATGGCCGCCTGCTTCGCCCTCTTGATAAATGATAGTTCTAGAGGTTTTAAAACTGTATGAAATCTGTGTTTTATCACAGTTGAGAACTGCATGTAAGAATCCTATAGATAGGTGTTTATTGAAATGCATGCTGAACACATCAAAATAAATGTAGTGCTATTATATGTAAAAAGAAATATTAGAAGTCATCATGGAGGTCCATGTGTATGCACAGGTACAAGGCCGCAGGCCAAGTATTTCTACACAGGTCATTTACTGTATCTTTCAGGTGACTTCTATTTTGACAGTATAGGGTAAGTAATGTAAGGGTAAGTAATGTGACATCCGTAGCACACATTATAACTAATGTCATCCCTAAGCACATCTGCAAGGATATATTTTATCAATTATCCATGCTACATACTCTCATATGCCTTGGGCATGCTCAGATCTCTTTCAGTCATTGTGATAGAGAAACAAAAAAACTGAAAGTGAAAAGAAACATTGCACTTTTTCATGGATGTGGGCTTTTAAGCAGGAGGAGGTAAACACAAAAAACACCTATTGGGCAATGTTAGGTAGACTTGTTATTCACAGATTTTGTGTAAAAGTACAGGGTGGTTTACAAGTAGGTGTTAAAGGAGATGACACATATTAATATTTGCACCACCTAGAAGCAAGCAATGTGACGATATTTAGTAGAAATGTCTGCAAACACTAAAGATGTTGAATGCCTACCTGACTCTTGATATTTATCCAGCAGATGTAGCTACTTTGATATATGATTTCAAGTTTTAAACAGTGCAGGGTTCATTTAGTGAAAGTAGGCACAAGCATTTGCACCCATTATTGTATGATATACAAAAGCACGGGTGGCTACTTATGCTTTTACACTGGACAACCTGGTGTCAATGTGGTTTTGCCCATGTTGGTTCATTAGGCACAAGGAACACAAGGATATTGTGTGTATATATATATATATATATATATATATATATATATGTTGTAGTTAAGTACGACGCTCCCATAGTGTGTAGTACCTTTCTATAGACCTTGTAGTGCTTATTTAGTTAAGGAAGGCACAGACACAAGGCACATTAATCGCCTTAAAATTAAAGAACGTGTTAACCCAAAAAATAATTTTTTGCCTAATAAAAGATACCATAATTCCAAGCAACTTTGCAATATAAATTATTTACAAATTTGTAATGTTTTTAATGTTATTTGTACAAGTTTAGGATCCGTCATCCAGAAAGTTCCTAATTACAGGAAGGCCATCTCCCATAGACTCTATTCATTATAAAAATATTAAAAAAAATTAAAATTTTTAAAAATGATTTCCTTTTTCTCTTTAGTAAAAAAAAACAGTACATTGTATTTGATCCCAAGTAAGATATAATTAATCCATACTGAAGGCAAATCATTTCATTAATGATTATATGATTTTTTAGCAGAGTTAAAGTATGGAGATCTAAATTACGGAACAACCCCTTCTCCAGAAAACCCCAGGTCCCAAACATTTACAAATAACTTCTAAACCAAAATATTGTATAAATTCATATTGGGAAGGTGCTTAGAATTATGTTTTCTTTTGTTAGACAAAAAACATTTTTTAGGTTGATGTTATTGCTTTGCACTGCCCAGCGTAGAAAGTGAACTCTTGTGTCTTCACATAGACTCCAAGATAATAAATGTGCACCATGAAGTTTAAACAGGCTATTACCAGAAAGAACATTGACATTGCATGACTTGAGTATAACTCAATGCCAGTCCCATACCCACCTCTAAAACACTCACACCAACTACAGCTTGGCTAGAAATGCTGCAGCTTAATGTATTACATGTGCACTACATTAACATAGGATAAATTATCCAACCAGAAACAAACCTACATCACTATAAGGCTAATGCCAGACGAGGCATAAGGCAGATATTTTCGGCAAGCGGAAAAAACGCTTGCCGAAGATACCGCCCTACGCCTTCCTACATGTGCCTGCACTCGAATGAATGGAATACGCTCGGGTGCAGGCACATGTAGCCGAAATACGCCTAAAAACGCAAGACTTTCAAACTCTCACGTTTCTATGCGTATTTCCGCTACATGTGCCTGCACCCGAGCGTATTCCATTCATTTGGGTGCAGGCACATGTAGAAGGCATAGGGCGGAATTTTCGGCAAGCATTCTGACATCTGACGCCTCATCTGACATCAGCCTAACATTTGAATAGCAGTGACGTGGAAAACCATTAGTCGCTGAAGTCTGCACATAACAGTTGTAGCTTACAATAAATTAACATTAACCCCTTTAATCAAAACTCACTCTCAAGCCTGAAGCTAATCCTCCTCTACCTAACTACAACACCTAATGTGATTTCTTACTTTTAAGTCTAGCCTTAGGCCTGTCCATCACCAACCCCACTTTAATATTACCACCCCTGTTTTTTGGCTAGCTAGTAGGGCAGCCCCACTACATCATAAGCTGCAACATGTCATCTCCCAGACCACCCATCCAGGGCAGGAAGGAAGGACACTGCCTGGTCCCTTGTTGTTCCCTAAGGTAAAAGGATCCTTTATTTTCTTTGCCAGATGTTTAAAGGCTAAGCCCTTCCTATTCTTCCCCCCACAACTACAAATCCCATAATGCCCAACATACCACCCTAATGTTCCCAATGTTCCTATTTCCTCTCTACCTGTCCTAGGCTCACTACATAGAGCTTTTTTTCTTTGCAATCAAGTTGGCAAATTTTGTTCTGATATGTTTTTTAGCAGTTACTTTATTATTGTTTATTTGACACACAACTTCCTGCAGTGTCCTTCCTGCAGTGTCCTAGGACATGTAAACTGGTACAGATGGAAGGTAACCCACAAGAGCTTGCAATTGAACAGACATTGATGCAAAGAATGAATGCAGCCTCAGTCTGATCACCTTTCAAGATGTAAATTGTTCTACATATTACATATCAATCCCTTCGCTGCTGGCTTTTTAGAGTTGAAAATGTAAATGGATGCCTCTGCTAAAGGTGCTCACTAGCAATCAGTCAGATGAATTATTTAATTTAATCGATGGTTCACACCTCTGACGCATCTCATGAGCATTGTGGTTGTTTGAAACAGAGATTAATGGGGACCACTATGTACTGTAGGGGAATCTTAATTAAAGAATATTAATTTACTCTGAATGAGGAGCCTCCCTTTGGGTTTACGAGTACGAAGTCTATCCGATAGGAAAGCTTGCAATCAATACGACCTTGCCTGCAAAAGGCTTATCTGTAAAGCAAGCAAGAACACCTGTACCACAGTGCCTCGGCAGGGGGGTGCTTCCATTAGACAAAGCACAGCAGAGTGTAAATAAATCACTGATTATGGCTGTATCTAGCAGGGTGTTATCCTTGCAGACATAGAATAAAATCAGCAGGTTACCAAGCCCAGCATTTCCATGCTACTCAGCGCAGTGAGATTAACACAGACGCTTAGAGACCTTTACTAGGGAGGTTAAGTGTTTTCATTTCCCTGAATCTTTAGAAGAGTTAAATATGTAATGGCTGAAAAGGTGCATTGAACATATCAGTCCAGATCCTGACGGCTGAGGGAATGGAATATGTAATACATTGATTCCTGTATAGCCTATTTGCGTGGCATTCAGCACATCATGTATTGAACTGATCACTGCTCATTTAAAGGAGAACTGTCATTAATATGAATATAATACAGGTATAGGATCTATTATCTAGATAATCGGCTTAGGATCTGAGGATTCAGACAAGGAGTCTTTCTATAATTTAATTCACAATACCTTAAGGTTACTAAAACTCCTGAGTGTGAGAACCCTTAGACTGAGCGTATGCGCATTGAGATATTGAGAAACCGTGCATGCATACACTAAATTTGCCATTCCAAACACAAAGTAATTATATAGAGTTACCAGGCTTGTGAAAGTCACCAAAGCTGCCAGGGAAGATGACATCAATAGAAGTGAAATAGAGGCTGCAAAGATAAAGGAACATATATACTGTATTTATGAAGCAGTGTAGAAGTAAAAGTAAGATGGATAGTGGCAAATAAATATTTTGATTCCCTATGGACTATAGTGGACAATCTTTTGCTAAGGTTTTGTCTTGGGGCTTGTCTTGTCCTTTAAAATAAACCATTCTGTTTTTCCATACTGCACTTGACGTGAGTGATGTCGGATCACGACCCACCTTTCTCTCAACCATAACCCTTTTACCTCTTTTACTTACCAACCCCAATAAACACACGGACACCAATTCTTGGGATAAAAATGGCCGCAGAACATTTATTTACAACAATCAAAGTTTTAATTTAAAACATATCATAAAGAACAAATCATATACAAAATATCTCTTGAACACAAAACAAATGTTTGTAAAACAAACAACCAACTTTGAATAAACATACGCCATAACAAGCCAAATAACTGCGCAGCGCAACAGGCGCTGCCAGCTGCCCTTCCAGCCCGGAACCCCCTACCCAACAAAACTCACCTCCTGATCCACTTACTTACCCCTGAGGTTCCAGGCATGCCCCAAACAATTAACAAACTCCCTTCCTAACCCAACCATTGTTTTTCCCCAACTCAATCACCCCGCCAACACCACTCATTGCCTCCACCTCTATAGGGAGAGAGGGTGGGTGTTTTACTATGCTGCCTAAAATGGATGAGGAGCGGGAACGGTTCTGATTATTTATACCCCAATACAAAGCCACCAATCACAAATAAAATGGGAGTGGCTATGTCTGCCCTACGGCTACGTCATGCCCCTGCTTCCCTACGTTTCTCTATGAGTCATTGGGCTACTGGACTCAGGCTAGAATCAGCCAGTTAAAGCAGGAAAAATCAGATTTACCAGTGAACAGTGAAACAAGTATATTAAGAATTCACTGCACTTAAATGGGTTACTAGTACACACACCTTGGAAGAAATATAGGCATTTACTTCCATCAAATAGGAGGGTAGTATATAGAAAAAGAATTATGTAGAAGATCTGCAAGAGCAGAAGCACTTTGTGGCAGGAGTCTTGTATCAGTGTTTGCTAAAGTGCATATTTAGCTGTGTGGCAAGCTTGCCAATAACTCCTGAGCACCGTGAGCGTTGGCACTTTATACATATTATTCCGCTGTTGGAAGGCAGTTTTTTTCTTAAGAGTTCTGCTTTACGGGGTTTGGGAATATTACATTCTCCTAAAGACCGAAATCCATTTTATCTTGTCTTTCTGAATCGTGGTTGTTTGCAGTATTCTTAGGCACTTCTCAATAAAACCATCTGTCTGGGGCACAGATGTCTAAAAATGCATGCTGAGCGTGTCAAAATACACACATTGGGGGTTATTTATAAAGTTTGTGCAGCGCATATTTGGTTTGCAAATGGTGGTTTGCGCATGTTTTCCCCTAAATGTTTATATTTAGCACTGCTGTACCTGTACTTTTTTTTGCAAATCACAGTGAACTACAAATTGTGCACACAAAATCTCTAGAGATTGTGATGTCCTCTGTGCGTGTTTATTATGTGCGACTATTGCGTCCATTTTCTCTTTTCGAACATAAATTCGCAGTTTGTGAAATGAGTTTAGCAAATGTTTTTTTCCGCCACAAAAGCTGTGACGTAACTCGGACACAGAGGGCGCGCATAAATATTTGCAATTTGCGAATATTGCATATTCAAAAACTTTAAGAACATTTGCACTGTCAATAAGAATTGACATGCATTTAATGTTTGCGCACTAAATACACCAATCTTGTCCAGCTTTATAAATATAAACACGGGCAGGGCAAATATGTTCGCTGTGCAAATAATTCTGTACTGCGTGAATTTTATAAATGACCCTATTGTGTTTTTTATGGGGATTTTTAAAATGCAACATTTTTGCAAGTGAAATAAGGATATATTTAATTGCACTAGGAATGCACGTGGAGCACAAAAAAAGTAGCTTTTAAAAAAAAAACTCAATGAAATGCTGGCAAAGACTCAATCTAATCACACATAAGAACAGGTAGAAGATAATGGTATCAATTTGATCAATTTGCTGATGCATTTAGGTGCGCTCAAACCTGCGCCTCTTGCTTGTTTGTAAGTACTTGCTCTCTTAACCATAAGGACTAAATGATCAAAGATTACAGGATTTTTCTGTGGATGGAGTCATCTTTATGGTCTGTACCTAATGCCTTTATGTAAAGTGAACTACAGCTATTATATACCTCACAGAAATATGTGAAACCACTGGTTAACAGCAGTTCCAATGTTATTATCTCCTTAGTAAGATATGAATTTGGCATGGCGGGGGTATTCCTTGAGTAATGTTTCTGCTAATTGCTTACTGTTCACTTTATAAAAAGTCTTTACTTGTTAAAAACATCAGTGCTTCACATAGTTATTAGCATCAGCCCTATAACAGATAATAAATATAAAAACATGTTCTATAGATAAGAGGAATAATTAGGGTTAAGTCTTTTGGAACTAGAATATTGCAGATATGTGTTGCTATTGGACTGCTAAGTAAGCACAATTTTGTGATATTAAATCCTTGCAATCTCACTCATTCGGGTTCCTGTGAAGTTCTCTGTAACCCAATACTACTAATAAGCTTGTCCACATCCATGTTCTGAGCTTTACGTACTAAATAAGATATGCTTTTTGGTTATGCATTGGCTAAAGGTCTTATTGTATGGTCATAATTTTAACTCAAATGTATATATTAGCGGTTAAGATGTTAAGCTTTAAAATATATGGCCATGAGTTCAGTTCCTGTATGGTTCTTGTGTACTGTGTTTGACCTTGGCTGACTTTACCTTAAAAGAGGCAATGCATAATGTAGTGGAATGCTGGGACTTCTTTTAGTTCTTTAACAGCTGCAGATAATAAATCCAAAATATAAATCCGGTTTTCACGGTTGGGCATCAGCATCTTTTTAATGGTGTTTTACTGGGGTAAAGGTCAAGACAAAGTTGGGATGTTTGAAAGGCCCAGATAATGGGAAACACAGCGATTAACCCAGCTTTGTCCTACATGACTAGTATGGGTTTAATAACTTCAAAATGGAAACAGAAATAAAAGTAGAGGGCAGTGGCTTATGAATGCTGTTATGCTGTAATGCTGGATAGTAAGAAATCCAAGTCAGGCTTGGGACTCCTCCAGTTACATGGGAGTAGGAGAAACAATAGGCTACCTGAAAGCAGTTCTAATGTGTAGCGCTGGCTCTTTCTGAAAGCTCAGACTCAGGCACAATGCACTGAGATGGCTGCCTACACACTAATATTACAGTTGAAAAAATACATTTGTTGGTTCAAGAATACATTTTTCAATGGTGGAGTGAATTTCTGCAGTGTAAAGTGTGATTTAGAAATAAAAAGTACACCATAAAAATCACGACAGTATCCCTTTAAGACCTGTTAGTGGGAGGAATAAGGTACTTTGCACTAGGATATGACATAGCTCATATATATATATATATATATATAAAGTCCAAGAAGATCAGGCACTCACGTATCAAAGGTAAGGATGCCTGGGTGCAGAATTATAATAAAGATAATACAAAAAGGTACCCCGCACTCACAGGACTTATAAGAAAATAAACAATTTTTATTGGTCAAAGTTTTTTGACCAATAAAAATTGTTTATTTTCTTATAAGTCCTGTGAGTGCGGGGTACCTTTTTGTATTATATATATATATATATATATATATATATAAAAGTATATCCAAAAAATGCAGCTCATCCCATGATTCAATCAAAACTAATTGGGTACACGTAGGTGAGTGGCTTGTATTATATACTATACACATTACCCCAGCACTCCATTATATAGCTTCAAGAAAAAATTAAAAACTAGTAAGTGCTGGGGTAATGTGTATAGTATATATATAAATATATATATATATATATATATATATATATATATATATATATATATATATAATTCCACTTCTATGGATGCTTTGAAAAAATAATCTGGAGTCTCATTGTATTGTGGCAGGCTTTTCACCTTTATGTGTTTATCCTGCATGCCACATTGTGTTACTTTTAGATATGCCAGAGTACTAAAGTGAAGAAGGCACTATACAGTCAGGAAGGTTATCTCCAGGGAAGATAAAACATCACATGGATTACTGGTATATGTGTTGTCAAGAGTCACTCAACAAATTTTTGGTTGCTTCCACGTGCCTGACAAGAGCATTATCTTACAGGCACTCAGACTTGTCATTAAAGAAATCCTAAACATTCCGGCAATTGCGGCTGAAGAGAAGAAGGTCAGAGGGCATTATCTAGGTGGCAACAGATGTCTTCATGTATCAGTACTGTGTAACTGGCATAATACCATATAGACCAAGGTGTAAAAAAGGGCTTCAAGATAATTCACTAAGCACTGAGCCCTCAGCTAAATAGAAAACTGCCAAGCAACCAGATGATGTAGTGGTGAATGCTGGGGCTGGGGAACTAGATATAATGGTGGCCAAATAGTCAGTGTCTGAAAAAGATGGGCAGGGAGGTATGGCTGCAGATGACTGAGCCCATATTTCAATAACCATTATTTAGGTTGTTGTATATTTCACATTGTATATCAATAGAATTCTATCAAGTACAAATTCCTCTAATCTTCTAGACAATAATGAATAATTTATGGTTCTGGTTTCACTCTGAGTTAAAAATTATCATTATCTTTAAAAATGGCCCCCTTATTGGAGCTCCCTATAGATTTGCTATAGCCTTGTCTATGTTTCAAATGGGGGGGTTGCCCTAACAGTCCCTGCCAGAAGCACAGCGGGATAGCTAATCACAGCCCTGTAGTCACACAAGCAAAGGCAAACCTGCTGTTCCCTATCAGGATAGCATTGCAGCTGATTGGTTCCTATTCTACAGTCTAGTGTGCTGAGTGCCGCTGGCTCCCCTGCATAGCCTGAGAAATTTTCAATAAATCAACCCACAACAAAACTTTTAAAGCACATTCCTTCTATATTTAAGAGTTTATAATGCATTGGCACATTCTTGTTTTTTACACAATATGTCTCCTTTAACACTACAGCAATGCAAAGGATGTAATACTATAGGCCTTATTCATCGAAGCATTAATGTGAAAAGCAATTAGTTAGCATCTGATTTTAAGCTGTATGCTTCATGTATTTGCAGGAGAGGAGCTCTGCACTGGTCTGATATCAGGCTGCGCATTGGACTGCCCTTTTGGATTTCAAACTCATCTGCACAACTGTGAGATCTGCCAGTGTCGGCCGCGGCCCAAGAAGTGCAAACCTTTGGTGTGTGACAAATACTGTCCATTTGGCTACTTGTAAGTATCTATAGTGCTAAATCATTGTTCTGGAAATATTTTTCTCATAAAAAAAATCATAAAACTCTGCCTTTATCTCCCCAAAGTCTTAAAACATGGAATAAATGCGCAACCACACCTGCAACCACACTGGGCACATATTTTTGCTAGAACAGCGTCATTTATTACCGTTAAACCACTGCCGGCAATGTAGCCTAATGCAAAGGGGATAAAAGCTATTTTGTGTTCGCAGGCATTATACTGGCTGTACATCTAATTCCTTTTATCACAACATAAAAGCATAAAAAGATGAAATGTTAAGCATTTTTACAGTAGATCCAATCAAACCAGGTGAATATTACATTATAAACAGAAGCACTAAGTGGATGGAGGTTTTTCTAAAAAGAAAATGTACCCTATTTATTAGTAGTATATACCTTCCATTTATTAAAGGAGCACTTAACATAAAAAGTAACTTGATGCATTGCAAAGCTCTATAATTTAAGGTGGCGCACTTACGAGCTGTGTGCACATGGTAGCCACCCTTTTTGCCTCTTCTTACCCCTTAGCACCTTCCTTTCTGATTCAGTCACCTGGTAATTATATGGGGTCACAGTGAGTGAAAGAAAGGGGCACTATGAGTGGTAGAGGGACAAGAACCAACAGAGTAGGACTTGTGGGTTTGGGGCAAATGTGATCTCATACAGAAATGTTATATAGTGTTATTATACTTCAATTGCATTTTCATTACTGAATCACTTACACATGCTGGGAGCTGTAGTCTAACAGTATCTGGGGACCCATGGTCTAAGGGAAACTATTGTGGAAATGAAAATGTAAAAGTTTCATCCCATAATAATAACTTGTATATTAAATATAATCAATTACAAAATACTATACCATTTCTGAGATTATTCTTCAGTTTCCTTTTCTTATGAGTCTTTTTTCATTCTCTCTTCATTCAGAAGTCAGAGTTAGATTTTGATGGATGGTTAGGTCTAATATGTTGGTTTCTACATGAAATATTTGTGACAGATTTGCCAAGCATAGAACTCTAAGTTCTATGATCGCCAGTCATAAAACTCCATGGTGACTTCTACATTACATTATTTCTTATAACACATTAGTCTCCATGAGTGATGTTAGTGACACAAGTGACATAACTTAGCTCCTGCTATACCCGATGACACTGCTGTGCTTCGTTTATAAGAATATCAATACATTAAAAAGGAATCCCCATTCTGTAAATTTTAACTATTATTACATTGTACGGTTTTAAAATATTTTCCGGAGCTTGTTGTCCAGGTCATGCCCCCATTACTTTAAACAAGACAGTATGAGTCCTGTTAAAGGGAAAATATACCACCTATTTTGACATCAACTCATTTAGTTGGATAAGCAGTATTTGAACAGCCATAACTATATATATATATTTATTTTTTTTTGTTTGTTTGTTTGTTTATTTTCACACATGTACCTGCTTAAACAGATTGAAAGGAAACCATGATAGGCTGCCTCTGTGCTCTTTGGGACAAGTTTACACCCCTTAGACTTACAGTATAAAGCTACCCTTCCATTGCCTTGATTCTTTGGTACTTGCAGTCCTTCTGCTTTCAAAAGAGTCTATGCACTGCCCACTATAGAAAGCAGAAGGACTTTGATCCATCACTTCACAAAGAAACAGGGTACGGGAGGAGTTGCATGACAGCCTAAGGGGTGCTGGGAACTGGTGCTTGTTTCAAACAGATACACCATCATGGTTTCCATCAGTCTGCAAAAAAGTTAAGTTTTATTTGGATGCTAGACCTTGGCAGTGACATGGTGGGAATGTGCAGCAAAGCTGAGTGCTTTTAGGAGTCTCTTTCTTCCTACAATCCATTTGTGGAATTGGGTATGTCTGTATATGTAGAAACTGCATTTATATTTATTTCTGGATGTTCAGATCCATCTTAAAGTTTTACCTATAAAAGGCAATAACTCTAACAATTAGTTATTTTCTAAATCACTCAGTAGTAATTGCATGTCTCTGTAGGATTTTTGTCATGGTTTGTCTATCCCACTTGAATTACACAGGCTGAATGTAAGCACTATACATAGATTAAATATGTGTCTGTGATTTTTCTTCTTAAATATCTCAAATTAGTGAATAGATTTGCACACATGAACCTGCCTAATTTCCCCCAGAGAATTACAAATTGCTTGTATTGCATGTGTTTAACTTATTAAATGCTGCTGTTAGTACGGTCAAAAAAAGGATTTTATGCAGTGTGCTTTGGATGTAAAATTCAGTGTTAGTATTCTTGTAAAGTTACAAAATAATTGAGTTTATGTCTTGGTTACAGGGTCATTACCAAGGAAAAAGATTGAGCTGAATAAATTAATGAGAAGTAAATACTTGCCTTATCAGTCAAACACTTATCTAGCATTGCAAAATGAAACAAGAGTTAGTAAAAGGGTAGAAAGTTGGCGCAGGGCACACCAGTCCTTATATAAACTTTGTTTTTTTCTGTGTGCCTATGAGAGAACAGGAAAAGCTTGATTTATTTCAGGGATTTGCAATACATTACTGTCCTGGTATGGGACATTTACACACAGAAACCAATCAGATATAGAAGTAGATTAGATTTTAAAAGTCTTGTGTTTCTACTTGAGTTAAGAGGCACCAATTTAAAAAGCGAAATAATATTTTAAAAATTAAATCTCATGTTAAATTATGTGTGACATGAAATGCGTTAGGCTTTGCCCTGATTTTGTCTTTATGTTTTTTTAATGACTGATGATTATTTTATGGGTAGCCGTTACACAAAGATGGAAATATAATCCGAAAAAACAGAAAACAGCTCTTCTGCTATTTTGCAATTAGTCAGGCTCAGAAACAACGTAGATATGGCAAAACAATAACACTCTGTGACTTTTTAAGCAGCCAAATTGTTTCACTTATTAGAAAGTGGTTAGACATCTTCTGAGAAAAGGGCTGGCCCTTGGGCAAAACTGTGATGTCAACTTTTTAGAGAGTTCAGTTAAAATGGATTTCTGAAAATACAGTACAGTAGGTTGCGAAGTACAAGATTAAACAGAACAGAAACTGGGGAAATTCAAGGCGTTCTTACGTGTGAATTTTCTAGTATCTTTTAGTGTTGGACTTGCCTGTTCCATTTGCCCTCGGACTATCACTTAATGGAGCTGAAAAATAATTCAGCTGTAGTACAAGTAAGACAATCTCTAGTAAATGTATCACAATGGCCTGCTATATAACCAATCATTGCTATTCTTGTTTCTGTTGATGGGACTTATTTATGATAAATCATTTGCATTAAAATCTGTTAATGTCCAGATTTATGTTCAGACTTAAAGGAAGACTAACATTTTTTAGAAATAATAGAGAATCAAAGAAATAGACTTGCCTATCTCAGCAATGGCATTTTCCAAAGATACTAACAAAATGTTTTTTTATGGCATGCTCCACTTACTTTGAATTCAGAATCTCTTAATATATATTTATACAGATAAAGGACCTGTTATCTACAATGCCCAGAACCTTGGCTTTTCTTTTGAATAAGAGGTCTTTCCATAATTTAGATCTCCATAACTTTAGGCTTTAAGGGTGGTGAAGAATGTGGATTGTATATTGGGTGTAATTGTTGCATGCTTTTGCTTAAAACGTTCAATAGGTGGCAGAAGAACTTTTTTTTAGTAGAATGTTATTTGTATAGGTAACAAATGGCAGTACAGAGGGAAAACAAGTTAGGTGTAGTACTCCAGTCCAACCATTAGGGGCAAAAGGGTATAAATGGGGGAACCACACACATGTTCAGGGTCTTGATGGGAGAGTTCAGCAAAGTGACCAGCTGGAAGAAAGAGAAGAAAAGACATACAGGGTAATGACAGGCCACATCAGGGTAGCTTAATAGTGGAGCAGGCACTAGGTGACTGAGTTAGGGTTAATTAGCATGAGCCGCTGTGAGAAGGGTACAGTGAATAGTTTTCCCAGTGGATAGGGAAGATAGGGACCCAAGCGGATAGGAGTAGGCTAGTGAGAGGGTTTGACTGGCTTTGGACCAGAGTCTGCCAGTAGAAAAGTCCTGTGCGGAATGGCAATGGGGCACAGCAGGGAGTGTCGGATTGCTGATCCAGGTGGGACAGGGGATCCAATGGAGACTGGAGAGAAGAGGAAGTGGAAGTGTTGCATGTGTTATGTGCCTGCTTGGAACTTCTTGTTCCTGTATGCCGTTAACCCTGGATGTGTGAATAAAGTTACTACATTGCATGACTGTCTGGAATTTGCGTCGCCTGGTGCAAGTGTGTGAACTGCTTGTTGCCCTCCTTACAAGGCTACTAAAAATAATTTAAACTTTAATTAAACCTAGTAGGATTGTTTTGCCTCCTATACGAATTAGTGATATCTTAAAGGGAATCATTTCGAAAAAAAATTGAATTATTTGATTAAAATGGAGTCTGTGGGAAATAGCCTTAACATAATTCCGAGCTTTCCGGATACTGGAGCTTCTCGATAACATGCCGGTACTAAATTATGCATAACAATAAAACATTTTAGAATTGGTTTGATGATGCCTGAAAAAAATGTATGATATAACAAAGGGTCCTATTTATTATAGTGTATAAGCCAACATCACTGGTGATGTTGCCCATAGCAACCAATCAGAACGTTGCTTTTGTTTTCTAACTTGTAGGTGACCGTTCAACACTAATTGCTGTTTGGTTGCTATGGGTAACACTACCGGTGATGTTGGCTTACACACTACAATAAATATGCCCCAAAGCATGCCTTACTGATGTGTTAAATGGTTTATAATGGGCAATGACAGCTTTGTGCTTTTTGCCCTGAAAGTTGCCATTGGTTTAATTTGCTATAAAAAGCACTTTGAGCAAGGCTTTAATTCCTTCAGCAAGCCATAAAAATAGCATTATCCTGATTTTCCATATCCTTAAATGTTTATATGTTGGCATGATATGTTCCTATAGGAGTTGGACACTGGTGATTTGGTCGAATAAAAAATCTTTACAATTTACAAAGAGGAAGAACATCAAGAGAAATTAGCAGCAAATTATTTGCAACCTTTTGTATTATACTTCCTAAAGAGTTCTGAAATGTTGATTATAATAATTATGCAATTAATGAATTATTCACTTTTTAACATGCCACAGACTGGTAATTAATTCCCTTGCTGCCAGGTGGTTTCATGTTGCGAGAGCATTCTTTTCTATAATAGGATCAAGCATTGTTTTTTCCTTGTTTTAGAAGATATGTGTTCATTTTCTTTGGGGAAAAGTCTGTATAAAAAAATGCAGTCTCTGTAGGGAGAGATCATTTTCTTTCAGTTCAATTAATTGCAATTTTTATTAAAGAACATTGTGCTATAATTGCACTGGTCTGGGATGTTGAAATAACCTGTTTTTATTTTGCAGTTATATTTGTCTTTAAAAATAAAATGTAAACTTTTTAAAAAAAATAAACATTTTAAAAAGCAAAAATATCACTGTAACGTTCATATTCTCCCACCTGATCACTCTGTAGGGTTGCCACTTGTCCGGTTTTGACCCCGACAGCCCGGTTTTTGGAAGGGCTGCCAGTTTCTCTAATTAGGAAAACTGGGTAGGACTCGGTAACATTGACGCGTCGATAGGCCAATCACCGATCGCTGCGCCATAGCCCTGTGACATCACGGCCCCGCCTCCTTTCTCACTTACCAACCGATTATATAAAGGTCCAATGTGAAGCATGGGGAAAACCTTGTATAGGTTATTGGTTGATTCTTGTATGGAATTTGAAATATGTATGTTCAATGCGTGCACCTATTTATCATACAGTTACAAAATATGTTGGTGCTATATATACATATGTATTAATAATATTGTTTCATACAGACCCCTGTTTACCAGATGATGAAAGTTAAAACATAAAGGGGAAGGAAAGAAAAATAATATTCACCATTATTCTATCAAAACAATTTTAGAAATGTATATTAAGCAGTTTCTGTCAACAACCAAATTAAGAACATCCTTCCTTCCTCCATTTTGTAATAGGTGCCATGTTTTGCAGTATGATGTTGGTTATGTTTACTGCTCCCTTCTTCATGCAAAATGATGCTTGGAATATATGTGAACAATGCAGATTATCTCACACTAAAAGCCATTATGAGTGAATCTTACCCTTTGATCTCCCTGTCACGTGTTGTGTTGCACAGATGGATTTGAGTACACTTTTATCTTTTATTTATTTGCACATAAGGATGCTGATGGTGGTAACTCAATAGCAATTAGAGAATCACTGTAATCAGCTACTTATAGATCTCGAAATGCACATAAATAGACACCCTTACACCCAGAGCTGGATTATTTAATGTAGTAATACTGCTGATCTTTGTATCCTGCTCTCTCTTCTAAATTAGCATCATGCTGCTGCTGCTGGTTTCTTCTTTTGCAGCTCTGGATAAGCCTTAATACTCTCTGTAAGTTATTTGACATCTTCCCTGTGAGCACTTTATATGAGAACTATTATCCAGTAGTTGAGGTTCAATTGTTACATGTAGGCAAATGGCCAACCCCAAATCAACTTATATAACCCCACAATAACATCAGAAATTCATTTTTGGGTCTCTAATGGATTACAAGCTGTTTCTTCCTGGGTGGGCCAATACTGTTTTAAATTAAAATGTACTCAATTTTGAGAACTACAGTAGAACCCTCATTTTGTGTAACTGAATCTAACAGTTTCCCAAATTGTTTGCTGTCCTATACAGGTAAGTAGTGTCCCCCCCTGGATTTTATGTTGTGTGTAGTTTTTCCTCAATAAGGATTGAATGGGTTTTTTGTGACTGCATTTTTGCCCCCTTGATACTTAAAGGAACAGTAACACCAAAAAATGAAAGTGTATAAAAGTAATGACAATAAAATGTACTGCTGCCCTGCATTGCTACAACTGGTGTCTTTGCTTCAGAAAGACTACTATAGTTTATATAAGTAAGCTGCTGTGTAGCCATGGGGGCAGCCATTCAAAGGAAAAAAGGCACAGGTTACTTAGCAGATAACAGATAAACCCCCATTATATTGGGCTTATCTACTAGTTATCTGCTATGTAACCTGTGCCTTTTCTCCTTTTTTCCAGCTTGAATAACTGCCCCCTTGCTACACAGCAGCTTATTTATATAGTAGCTTTTCTGTAGCAAAAACACCAGTTTTTTGCAGAGCAACAGCACATTATATTTTAATTACTTTAAAACACTTAAATTTTTTGATGTTACTGTTCCTTTAAGAAGAAACTTGATTGATTTAATTAGTATTCATGTTCCATTCCTTTATACAAATTCCAATGTTTAAAAAAAAAAAAAAAAAACCTGAAAACTAAAATAAATTGAATGTTACACCAACGTTCAGCTAGGAAAAAATTCCTTTCGAATTTTCAAGAATTTTTCAATGCTAAATCTTGAAAATTCGAGTTTTCAAATCTCCGTTTAGAAAAGAATTCTAGATCAGGTTTTTGTCGCTGGAATTTTTTTTCATGAAAAAATGCAATCTTGAATTTTAATAAATAGGCTCCTTAGTTTTGCTTAAAGTGTTGATTATTAAACTGACTTACAGTAATGCTTGGCTCTACTTTCAATTGCTAATTAAAACAATTCATCCTTAAGGAGCACTATAAATCGTTTTTAACATGAGCTCAGTGAACTTGGCTTACCCTCAACTTATCAACCCCAGAACATATTTCTGACCATTCTTTTAATAAGGAAATGTATTTGTTTTACCAGTTTCTGACCCTTCCTGGTTCTGCTGAGCAAAGAAGAACAGATAAGTCCACAGATAAAGCCTCTGTATAATAAAATATGGATTTTTTTATTCAAAGAATATGTAGAATACTTTCTCTCTACAAGGTTTATTTGTTGCCCCTTTAAAAAAAAAAATAAAAATAAAAAAATAGATAAATTCCTACACATTTGTTTTAAATGCAATAGGGAAACACTTCTGGGATTAGGTATGCTCAATTATTGGAAAAGTGGCACAAGTAAATGCCAATCCCTTCCCTTTAGTCATACTACATTTTGCCACAGAAAAACAGAAACATGTCAACAAATCCGTTGACCCTACAAATGCTTCAAGCAGCAAAACCTTTAATTCCAAGAAAATGGAAATTGAGAGGCTTTCCTAGAGTGCTTTAACTAGAGGACATGAAGACATAAATGTAATAAAAGTATGAAACAAGACAAAGATAATAAATATTGTGGTGTTTGGGCTTCATATTGTCGCTGTTTGAAACTATTAGGTGCATTTACCCTTATCACTAAAGGAAATTATAGTAAGCTCTAAATTATTTGATTTGAGACCACATAATATATAATCCACCCTTGCAGTAACAGGCCTATAAAATCTCCCTTTGTAAGCTTTTATTGTGAAACTCAGTTTACAGAGGCAGTTAGACCATTTTCCCCATTAACGACAAGTTGGGTTTCCTTAATGGGGCAAATTTCATACTTGATAATATATGTGTTGAGAGACAGAGGGACACTAATATATTTCTTCTCAAGAAATGCAATAAAACTTTTTTTATATATCCATCTTTCATTTCTGCACCCCATATGCCATTATAAATAAATAAAACATTTCTCTTGAACACAGCAAAATTGTGGTTTACAGACTGGAATTTTAGCCAAACAGAGTTGTCTACTGCAACATTGACCTATGACTTACCTATAAATTAATGGCATCTATCTATTAGTAGTTATCTGCTAATATTTTATCTGAACATGGCATGTTTATGAATATGGCAAATAATTACAGTGATCTGGGTGATAACCATGTTTGCAGACTGATTTATGATTTATTATTGTATAATTGTATCATACATTATAGAATCTCCTTTCCACTATGCTACAACTGCTCTTCATAGAAAATATGGCTCCCATGTTGGGAATATTTTACAAACACAGTTCCTAGACTGTTCCTTAGATGGACAGGGAGAGGGCTCTGTCACTGTTGATAGATATAGAAGGCATGGGGCATATGAGTATTTTTTCTGATAAAACAGACTGCATATTTACCGCAAAACACACTGCAAGGCAAAATTCAAGCATGGATTTGTAAAATAATTTTGCCACAGGAAAAACATGTAATTTGCCACAAAACTGTAATGGGGCAAAGGTGTTCTTCACTAGTAAATATGTATATATATTTTTTTTTTTTTTGCTTTAATCTTTATACTGTTGCAGTCTTCTGCTGCACCATTTTTAGTCTCAGTGGGGCTTATTTATGACCACAGGCAAATTTGCCAGTGTGCAGTAACCCATTGCAACCAATCGGTGATTGGCTTTCTTGCAGGTAGAACAATAAATGCAACAATGTAATTGGTTTTTAATGTGTCTTTAATCAGTTCACTTTCTCCTAAACATGAACTGTTTCCTAAACTATTTTTTATTTGGTTTGAAGATGTTCTGTACCATGTTTTTCATTTTTGTAGTTTTATATAAGTTAAATCATCTGTACTATGGGCTGCTGGACTCCTGTTGTGTCACACATTAACCAAAGCGTGTTACTGCCTCTTACTACACTTTTACAGATAATAACACTTACTTCCTTTTCTGTACTGAGAGGAGGTTCATCATTGTGAATTAATGCTATAAAAATAAAGATTTACAAACAAAGACATTTATATATATTTTGCTGTAACCCAGCCGGTGGAGAGCAGTTTCTGAATAAACATCTGGAGTTTCAGTGCTTACATTTTTATTAAGGAATATGAAGTTTGCTCATAAGTGGATAGAGAAATATAAATGCAGACATGCTTTTCATTTGTTTGTAAAACATTCTATCTCTACGGAGTGCTAGCCTGTGAGTGAACATCCTGCAGATGTTTTGAGGGATGTGGGTACTTACAGAAATGACTGATCTTTTGATAAAGTAGAATTATCTCACAGTTTTCTAGTTGTCATATCTCATTTCCTGTACCTGATTTGTTTCCGTGTTATTGTAAACAACTGCAACACCCATAGCACCATCTGGTTCTAATATGTTCATTTCATCATAATCTTAGTTCACTTCTGTTTATAATAATATGTTGTCAACAGGCACACCCAACTTGAGCTATGCAGTTGGAATAGGGCAAGACCTTGTTCATCTATGAGATAGAGCGACATTGTCCCTTGGTATCCTTGACATACAGTCACCTATACAAAGGATTAATAGCTACCAATAGAATTGAAGAAATACTTAACAGTTAAAAAACATATTATAGCTTCTGTGTTTTTCATCAATTTCTCAATTACAAAATGTCCAGGACACAGTCCCTGGTTTAACTTTTTGTCCAACTACACCTAAGAATGGCTATGCTTTTTTAGGAATAATTTAATTTTTGCTGTCTGCTGTCACTCTGTAACCTCTAGTCATATATACTGTATATATAGTATAAAGCCTACTTAGGCTTTTTAATTTGCTCTGTAACAGACTGACTAGCTTTTCAATAATAATATTTTACTGAATACAGTTGGTATACAAAGTTATGGAAAACATTCACTTCAGATATATTTATACTCAGTGTAATGTCAGACCTGAAAGCCATCAAGAGTCTTTAGTCCTGCAGAAACTGGGCTAATTAATTGACAATATCAAAGGTGCAGCTATGTCACAACCCTATATATATGATATATATATATGCAGCTATCCAGGCTATTAAAAAGACAGTCTGGATAGCTGTATGTTTATACAGGAAATACTTACACACACAAGATATGACCTCACAACTCGTATATCTTGGCAACTACCTAAGGTTAACATGTAACAGCAGATATACATCATATTAATAGGCAGCCATAAGCAAAGAAGAAAAATTACACTGACAGAAAACAGAGGAACTATTTAATAAAAAACACAATACAAATCATAATCTTTGTTTAATCTGTGTGGTGCTAAGGACTTCAGTCTGTTTATCCAATATACTTCACATCTCCTTAATGTCTGATCCCTGTCCCCACCCCTCCTGGGCATAGGGACCATTTCTAGGACCATCATTCTCCACTGATCCTCATTGTGTCATTGTTCAATAGTGCCTGGACACGGGTAGTTTCATGTTACCCTTCCTAATAGGTGAGCAATGCTGATCTGCAAAGTGGTCTCCCCCATGGAGGAGACGACATGGATAGACCAGTGTAATCTGCGGTGTGCGTCACCAAAATTTGGTACCTGGAAGTGATGTCACATGCCGGCGCACGCTTCTGAAAGTGGTGTCAAGCGCATGTGCACCCGTTTAAGGTGAAAAATCTCTACCTGTGCATGCGCTAATGTTTCTAATGACATCACTTGCATACTGTTTTCCGAGTTCATGTAGAAGCCAATGGCAAAGGTCCCTTACCTTTCCTTGAAGTTCTTTCTTTTGTCTCAAAATTTTAGACCGATAAAGTCGGAATTTTCACAGCGACAATTCAAAAAAGTCGAGTTTTTATGACTTTTCTTGCAGTGGCTATTCTTTGTGACTTGTTTTAGTAAGTATTAGAAATTTGCAGAAACGAGTTTAGTCGATTTTAAAGATAAAAAAATGCTAAATTATTGAGTTTTAGTAAATCTGCCGTGTAATGTTATCAAAGCAACATTAGTGGCGGAACAATGAACCTGTCTTCATTGTAGCCTTCAAGGCCCGTGCTGGAGATTAGGTGGCAGCAGGAAGTGCAGAACAGCAGGAGCTACACTCAGGATCACAGCCACAATTTTCTGTCTTCAGTGACATCCCATTACTGTAGCAGTGTACATGCAATTGGGCCAGCCACAAGAGGCATTCTATCTTTCTATCTTTCACTCTAGGAAAAGGCTGCTCAAAGCAGAGAAAATCTTAACTGTGAATGTAACTTCTATAGACACCTGGGTATATCTTTTATCAGAAATGCTTGGGACCTGGGGTTTTCTGAATAAGTGAGTTTTCTATATTTTGGAGCACCATACTATATATAAAAATGAAAATTTTAATCATAATTGTTTTTTTGATGACTTAGTTACCATCAAGCTTACGGTACTGTTTATGACAGAGAAAACGTAAATCATTATTAAAATTTAGCATTGGTTGCTTTAATTGGACTTTATGGTAAATGGCAGTCCTGTATTGTGGAGATTTCTAGATAATTCCTGGATAATAGATCCCATACCTGTATTAATTAAATGAAACAAAAAAATTAACAATCCTTTAAAGGGCATTTGAGTAAGCATTCAGATGTGGTTAGTATATTGCATTATTTGGGTTGAATGACAAAAATTGATTAGATAACAGGTCTATTAATATGTTCCATTTACTTATCAGCCATAGGGAACTAATTTAAGATGGAACATTGAGAACTGAATGTGTCCTTTTACTTTTGAAGAAAAAAAGCATTATGCACAGGGAATATCTGAAAGGAGACCGAGCTTTAGTAATATGAATTTCTATAGCAAGTTTGGTCTGCACTGCACAGATGAGATAGTAGCTATCATTTTGAAGAAGGTGAGATCTCAAAGAAAGATATGATGCTTTGATGTTGTATTGATGTCTTTTATTGAGTGTTCCTTTGGAATGTGAGTATTTATATGAATCAAATGCACTGTGTACTATATTTCAGTTCAAGAACTGGCATGGATGATCGAGTTATATTGTCAGCTCAATGCAGTGTAAAGTTCTTTATCACTCCTCTGACTGTCACATCCCAGTGGTTTTATGGCAGTATCTTATCCAAGAAAGGGCTGCTAAGATGTTCTGATGTTTTAGTGTCAGAATGTGTTAACCCCTTTTGATACTTTGCTGTCTGATACGCTCACCCTAATTACTAACCATTTGCTTTAGTGATCTAAACCAGCTTACAGTTACAAAGTCAAAATGAATCATTACATTATTGTAATCATTATTTACAAGCACCAGCCTGATGTACAGAACACAAACTAAGAGATCATATAAAGTGCAAAATGTTTGAAATACATCAAAGCAGAAATTCGCATAACTAGCAATACATTTTTATGCGGTTCATACTAAAAACTAAATTTCTGTTTTATAAGCTCTGTAAAATCTGAAGTTAGACAGATATTAAAAGCTAATTTTATGTTGGCAACACACCGCATACCTGTGGCTGTCACTGTGAACTGATTAGAAGTTATGTCTCATAATGGCGCAGCTTTAAGGTGGCCTTAAACGTTACAATAACGGTCTTTCCTTTCCATTGGTGGCAGGTAAAGATCGTTCATCCACTCCACTAACGTTAAGAGCTGAATTGTCAGATATGCAGGTAGAAACAACAGAATTCTACTCCATCTGATGATTCAGCATTAACCTACTGCTGATGTTTGGCCGCCATCAAAATATTCTACCCTGGCTGATCAACAAGATGACCGATATCCAAGGCTGTCAACCCACCAAACACACACCAAATACAGCAAAAAACTTTGTTTCGTATGATATTAGTGCATGTATGGGCACCTTAATTTAGGCCTTGTCAGTCTGCAGTTACTGTATATTGAATTACACCTTTTACTCTGTAAATGTACTAGTAGTAGGGTTACCCAGTCTATTTACAGTTTTTTTCAAGGGCCAGGAATTATATGGCTCGGGCTTAGGGCGGCACAAACTTAGGGGCAGCATGCTTCCCCGATGCTCCAGAACCTGTACTCTCTCAATTAATACAACTTCTGGAGTTCAGAAGCAGTATATTCATGAGGTATAGGCTGTGTAGTGAGGTAGGCAAAGACAGGCAGTAGAGACAGGGCAGCTTTGCCCATCTGAGTTACACTTAGCACCTCATGCCTGATATTCAATCCAGGGCAAACCACAGCTATGCCCTGGGCACAAATGCTCAGTGAATAAGCACTAAGCTGAATGATGTTCCACCTGGTAATACGCTTGCACTTGGGCATGTGTAAATGATATAGTGCCTATAGCTTTGCTTTGCAGTATACAGGTATGGGATCCCTTATCCGGAAACCCATTATCCGGAAAGCTCCGAATTACGGAATGCCCGTCTCCCATAGACTCTATTTTAATCAAATAATTCAGAATTTTAAAACTGATTTCCTTTTTCTCTGTAGTAATAAAACAGTACCTTGTAATTGATCCCAACTAAGATATAAATAATCTTTATTGGATGCAAAACAATCCCATAGGGTTTAATTAATGTTTTATTGATTCTTTAGTAGACTTAAGCTATGGAGATCCAAATTACGGAAAGGACCCTTATCCGGAATATCCTTGGTCCCAAGCATTCTGCATAACGGGTCCTATACCTGTAGTAGGGCTCTTCATGTGACCTATTCTATTTATGCATTGCAATGGGTGCTAGTCAGATAACAGCACTTTTAACAATATTATGACATCCGAATGTGTCATTTATAATAATATAATTTACAGTGGGGTGCACAAGAAAGTGGCTGAACTGTAGATTATATAAGTTTAATACATTTAATAAAGGTGCTTTTGGCACAGAGACAGTAGCTTGCTAAAGGTTCTTAACCTGATATCTGCAGAATGTTAAAACTTTTTTTTTAAACTAGTACAAACCATGTGCAGAAAGTTAGCCCTAATACAGTAGCATCTTGGTGGAAGCTCAGACTGCCTGACAATCTATTGTGTGGCTTTGCAGACCAGTATGAAATTCACAAGAGGATCCTGGAGGATCTTGATTCTAATTCAAACCCTTAAATACCACGTAATAAAGATGACTATTATTTGGGTCCAAGAACCCTGCATCTGCTTGTTGGCTCAACCTAGAAACATTAACTTTGGTTGGCCACTTATATATACTGTATAAGCGTTGGTGGATCCAGATACCCAGATCTTTCTAGTGTGAATCTTGGGAATGTGCTTCACTGAAGGTGCAACATAAAACTGAAAAATAAGTCACTTTTGCCACGTTTCAGAAGCTAGGAATCTGCAAATGTTGATAAAAAGAAAAATAAAGCAACAAATCATGCCAGGCCAAGACTTTTTAGAAATATGTCATTCTGACCACTCTATAAAGGGTGGCATTGCAGCAGAGGTTAACTAAAAACATCTCCTAGATGTATAAAGCAATCATTACATGGTCCGTAAGGGTTATGTGATATGGGTGCAAAGCTTGCTACAGTGCCTATCACCTATAGCACCCAATCAGCAGGTAGCATATACTGGTCACTTGTTTATTGGTTGCTGTGGATTACTTTGTGCCTTTTATTCCATATGGGGAATTATCTTGCGTTGTTCTCATCAAGTGCAGATAGCAATAATTAAAAGATTAATTCTGACTTCTTCAATCTAGACTGTAATTTTGTGATGCTTAGAGGGCTTAAACCTTTGTGTCAATAGTCATTTAGTCTAATCTTGTTCACTATATTTATTTATGCAATACAGGAAAAACAAGCATGGTTGTGAAACATGTCGCTGTAAGAAGTGCCCCGATGCCCCTTGCAGCAAAATGTGTCCAATGGGATTTGAACAGGACAATCATGGATGCCGTGTCTGCAAATGCAGGGGTAAGTGCCACACAATATTTAGTGAGCTTCCCTATTCTTTTTTTGACAAAATGATAAAGGTATATGAATATGATTTAAATGTTAAATAATAAACTTGAGACGTTGTTGCCTGATGATTATGGCTCCTCCAGTGAACATAAATGTCATATTCTGACAGTGTTCCTCTGTTCAGTAGAGCTTTGTTTCACTTTTGCAGTAATTTCATTCTTAATTACTACATTCTAATGAAGTAACCCATCATGGAGCTGGGAATGACTTTTTAATGAGCAGACACTGTAGCCAGATGGACGAATTGTCTCTGTGTGTGTTTTTCTTGCCATTTGGCACTTTGCGGTTGTACTGCTCACAATTAGAAAAAAACGCTCATACATTGCTTTGCATGTACACTATTATTTTCTCTATTGTTAAAAATCCATTCAGAAGTCCGAATGAGAAGTGCAATTTAAGCATTGCCTGATTCTTTTACATACCGGTACTATTTTCTCTTCCCAATGAAATGGATCCATATTCATAACAATACATAACTGGGAAGTCATTCTGAAAATTCTTAAGAGGCTTTTAACGGAGGCTGGGGTGCAAAAGTGCAATGAAGAGGCACAAGCTGATATGTTTTTCAGGCTTTGCACAATGCCTGCAGTCAGCACTTCTAGATGGAGGTGTCTTACCTGACCTGACCCCAAGTTATGTCACATTATGTCCTAGAGTCATTTGGTAATATTCTTAAAGGGAAAATAAGAAATAAATGTAAAGTGTCCCTTTAAAAAGCCACAGCTCTTATTAGTGTATAATAAGTCTTCTGCACAGTAATGTTTCCTTTAGGGGAAATTGTGCTGTGATGTATTTTCAAACAACCATGCAATAGATTTATTTTTTCAAATAATAATCAGTATCATGTGCATTCTCATAGATCAATATATCTCCACAGAGAACAATGTCAGAAGATTATTATAAAAGCAGTAAAAAAAAAACATAATTTGTGCTGGAATGCACTGGGGACCACTATACACACGAGGAGCTAAGCATAAACAAATTTTGTTTCTCCAGGAGAAACTGCAAATAAAATGCATTTTTTTTAGTTGTTTTGGATGCTTTCATATTTCAACGTTGCCTGTAGTAAAGCCTGTAAAATATTGACAAAATGTAATAACAATATTGCAGCAATAGTAGAAATGACATTAGTTAGAAGTTATTTTATAATAAAGGAGCTCAACGTTTTGGGGTATATAGCTGTCCCTTCCATTTCTGGTCCTGCATGTACTGTGACAATGAGACATCCAGAGCCACACCAGTGTAATATTCAGTCAAATGACTTAGTGAGCATTGTCTAAATGACTGTGTAATCAATAACAACCAGTCACTAGCAAGCTCTGATCTGTTAACTGAAGTAATGAAATAATATTATTGATTTGTTGCTCAAGGTTATTATTGTGAAGCTTTAGGAATCATCCATAGGAGTAATTTATTATTCCCCAGGTTGCAAGTTCCAGAGAACTAAGGGGCTCAAAAGTGGAACCCTTTGTTTTCACTTACTGAGGTCTTGCACCTGGGGTGATGCTATACTCTTGGCACCAAGCACCAGTGCAAAGAGCAGTGTCAGTAGATGAAGCAGATCCCTGTCATTACTGCCTACCTCCCCTACCTGCCCTTTTGGATGGAGCGCTGCCTAATCTATGGGGCAAGCCTCAGGTCCCAATGCTCTGAAACAGATTGCAGAGGCTTGCAGCAACTTAGTCAGTGCAGGACCCCATGTGCAAAGTGCAAAGTGCAAAACACTGACTGATTATGGCCCTTTTTAGAAAGTCTAAAGTATACCTAGGGCTTGTTGCTAGAATTTGGTTACTGCAGACACACACACTCTTCTTGCTTCTGATGCTTCTGAGGAAGTGGCGGGATGACACGAAACACGTAAAGCGTAGGTCCTGTGGGATTACATGTGCATTTTATTACTGATGGAATAAAGACTGTTTTTTACCTTTATCCTCGTGGTGCTCCACAATCTCCTTTTTTGCATTTTGTGTTGGGGATCCTTCTGGGAATGGGTCCGCGTGTAGCACACTTGGGCTGAGCGGTAAGTGCTCCCGTGTTTAGTATGTTTTTTCTGCTGTATATTGTGTTTGAACCAAAATAGGCAACCAAATGATCACCTTTCTGGGAACGTTGTGCTAGCAAACCTACCAACCTTGGTACACTCGTTCTTCACAACTGGGCCATAGTCCCCCACTTGCTACTTTACCCCATCTACTTCTTGGGTGACAGGACAGGTTAATGTTTGTACCCTGTTTTCATGGGGAAAGAGTCTACAATGTCCTATACCAGACTTTCCGATTCCTGGACTGCCAGGGGTCTACCTCTTACTGTTTTTTTGGTCCGAGCCCAAAATTCCTAATAAGGCACCATGTAAACTGCATGTAAACTGGCAGAGGACCTCTTAGCTTGGTGACAAGGGAGTATGAGGACCTAATATGAGAACCTCTATTTCATTACACAGCCCCATCATATTAGTTTTTAGATCTATTTTTAAATATTCCAGAGTTATATATTCCTACAGTAAGGAGTAGCAAACAGAAGTCATATTATTAAGAGTCTGCAGCCACATACATTTTAAACCAGAGTGACAGGGATGGCAACCAGTTTATTTTTAAATGTAAATGAACCTTGTATAATGCAGTGCTTTCTATTTAATAATGAATGATCACATTACAGACTAGGAATTCTAATATACTATACCAAACCAAATTACAGTCAGTCTCCCTTTCCTCTATCTACACAGATTCACACCAAATTGAAATCCATGGCACAGGCTTTATTAATAAAAGTGTTTTATACAATGGATGGTGATCATTTTATATACAGAAAGGGATCAATTCATTACTGTGTGCTATTGTCCATTACAAAGAATTAGTTGGTTATCGATTTCCTGTGGAATGAATTATCTTAATGGTTGGCAGATAATTCTTATTAACTGAAATGACAACACTACCCAGAAGCAGGCAGGCAGGAAGGCATTTTAAAAACAAATGTGACTGTTCAGCTTGGCTTTGCAGCCCATAATTTATAAAGCGGCAAGGACTCACTGGGAACAAGTGCAAGTGATGGAATGTTATTATTTACAATTAGTCCTGAAACGTCCTTGTGGCAAGTAAACACAGAAAAGGACTAAAGCATTTAGATACTTGCCAGACAGTGGACAATGTGTTTGTATATTTCTGCTCGTATCTCCCACCTGCACTTTTCTTCTGATTTCTCCTCCTTGTGCTGCTCTGAAAGACAGAAGAAGATGCCGTTCCAAGTCTCACTTTGGCAGAAATTAGATCTGCATGCAGAAAAGATGTTCCATAATTGTGTCAGAGTTGCTGCTCTAATTAAGATTTGCATCACATTTATTCAAAATTTGGGGATAAGTCTGTAAAGACAGGGAAGCAATGCCAAACCCCTTGTTCCAAGTCGGGAAACGTTGTGACGCACATTTTGTTCTAATTCTTTTTCAAAACTCATTGCTTGGTGGAAAGCTATAAATTTGAATTTTAACCCAGCGAAGACCTGTTGAATCAGCAGAACTTATACGAGGAGAAGTTAACTTTTAGTATGTTTTAGAATGGCCAGGTTTCCGGAATTTATTTTTTCTAGTTTTTGAATTATTTGCCTTCCACTTATACATCTTTCCAGCTTTTAAATGGGGGTCACTGACCCCAACTGTCAAAAAACTATTGCTCTGTGAGGCTGCAATTTCACTGTTATTGTTACTTTTTATTACTTACCTTTCTATTCAGACCCTCTCCTATTCATATTCCATTTCTTATTAGAACCACTGCCTTGTTGCTAGGGTAATTTGGACCCTACTAACCATAAAAGTGCTAAAATTCCAAACTGGAGAGTTGGAGCCGAATATAAAGCTAAATAATTCAATAAATTCACAAATAATACAAAATGAAGACCAGTTGCAAATTGTTTCAGAATGGCACTCATATTAAAATTGACTTTAAACTGCTAATTTTTCAATTACAACAGTAGGCAGAATATATTTCCAAGACAATACCTATGTTCATGTTGAACACAGATGTAGATTGCCCCTTATAACTTATAAACCTTATAGAGCCTCTAACAGTAAGAAATACCATAATTTAAATTCCCAATGCTGAAAAGTTAGATTTAACATATTGTAAGAAAATGATGAATTGTATTTTGTTTAACTTCACTTTGTTACATGTCCAGAGTTACAAAGAGAATGTTTCATTAATTTAGTCAGATGCAACTCACAGGCACACAATTGCACCATTGTGCTCCTTGAATCTAACTTGGTACTTCAGGTGCAAGGTACTGAATAGGGGAGCGCTGTACTTCAGCAGAGTTCTACTTGTGCTTACACTTACTTAATAGAATGTAAGTGTGATGCATGCCAGTGGGACCCATCTCCCACCCCTATGGAGCTCCTTCCATGGCGGTTGCTTTGTCCATTACAGAGCATTGGGCACTAAAATATTTGCAGAAGGCTGAGGGCCCATGGCATTTGCACCATTTTTAAGCACCATTCAACTGCTTCATAAATAAACCCTCATATGCACTGTTTTCATCAATATATTACTGGCACTTTATTTACACACTTTGGTTAAAAGAAAAAAGAAAAAGGTGTCTTTTGTATATTTAAAAGGTGCATTTATGAATAGGAAATATATAACACTAATAATGTTTTCTTCTTTATGTAATATTAACCATAAATCCTATTTATTTCAGAAGCAACAACTTCTGTGGTGCCCCCAGTCAAAACAGGCACTTGCTTGTCAATGGATGGTCGACGCCATGAAAATGAAGAGAGCTGGCATGATGGGTGTCGCGAGTGCTATTGTCACAATGGCAAAGAAATGTGTGGACTCATTACATGTCCTGTTCCTGGCTGTGCTAGCCCCACTATATACCCAGGGCAATGCTGTCCTTCATGTCCAGGTATAAAGACTTATATTGCCAAATATATTTCCTCTCTCTCTCTACCCTTTTTTCATGGTATACATGTACACAGATTCTCACTAGTACTACTAAGCTTTTTGAGCAAATAGTCTATTAGTTTGCATTACCAGGTTGGCAACTTTGTGTTCTCATGATCTATCAGCTGTGCAGTCCAGTGACATAAAGCTGCATAAATCTTAAAACAAAAATTGGCATAAATAAGAGCTTTAAATATTCCACCCCATGCTGATGGAAGTGCTGCATGATGTATTTACTTGCTACACTAATGTTTTATCAACATCAAATTGGGAACTGGGTTGGTTACAGCATTATGTCTGTTTAAGATCTATGCAGCATCAGTCATCTCCATATATTTTATAAGGAACAGTATGATCTGTGTGGAGATGTGGGAGTAAGTCATTTGTCTGCTTTATTCCCAGTCCTAATTTAAACAAACTCATTTTCCATCTGGAGGCACAGATACCAACTGGCAATCCTCATGTACACTGGGGCTAACGTCTGATATAGAACTGAGCAATTGCTTACTCATGTCATTAATTTGCTGTTTAAGCTTTTTGATTGTTTCAAGGGCCACTATATATTCATATTTGTATTTGTGTTTGACTGATGTAAATATTTATATATATATATATATATATATATATATATATATATATATATATATATATATATATATATAGAAAAGAACAGAGCACACCCTAATAGTAATCAAATGCCCAAGGTTCTTGCAAAAACCATGTATATAGCAAGACAATGAGCCGCACATGCAGGGACTTTGTTAAAAAACAAAAATGTTTTTAAGGTTTGTCCCTGAGGAAGAGCACAGTTGGTGCTCGAAACGTTGGATCGTTTTCATTAAAAAAAATTTTTTGTTTTTTAACAAAGTCCCTGCATGTGCGGCTCATTGTCTTGCTATATATATATATATATATATATATATATATACTCAAACAGAAGGACCGCTTCACACAGGACTTATGAAGAAATATAGTTTTATTCACGCATCACAAATGGAGACTGACGTTTCGGCCGGACTCCCAGCCTTTCTCAAAGTATATATATATATATATATATATATAGAAGTTTTTCTTATAACCTTCTATAGCCCTTCTATTATATTATTGTCCACTTGAAGAAGATCTCGAAGAGCAGGGGCCTAGTGACCAACAGGTCAGTTTGATATTATTTGGCAGTGTGGTCAGTGAGAAATAACAAGGGTTGGGCTGGCTCAGTGGGACACCAGGAAAAATCTTGGTGAGTCCAATTTGGCCTTGCTGCCTGCCTGCAGTTCCACAGAGGAACACAAGGCCATCTATACGTTTTCCCTGAGGGTCTGGCCTAATTGGGATTGTGGAGTAAGTAGCTGTGCAGAGTAAAACAGTGGGGAAGAAAGGGGGCAGGCATAGTTTCTAAGTTGGAGGTAGCGCATACACAAGCAGGGTCAGTGTCGGTGGTGAGACTCGTAGAGTCTTCAGTTGGTAAGAAGATGTCGGGCAGTTATGCTGCTGCGCTACTATGCATTTTTAGCTAGGGGTTAGTGATAGGGACAGTGTTTAAACTTAGGAACTATGCGATAAGGGAGGGGTTATGGGGGGTCAAGGCAGTGATAGTTAAGGGGGCTTTTAGCGCCCGGGGGTATAGTTCTCCTTTAACTTTGGGTACCCGGTGGGCCATGGTAACCCAGTCAGTCCTACACTGGAAATGACTGAATACCTCAAATTACTGTAAGCTATAATAAGTCAGGAGGTGCAGGCCATTCCTGGTCTTACTGCCTGGCATAGGGCTGGTGTTAAGGACAGGGCCCCATTATGGTCTACCCCTTCTGCCACTTCTAAACTTGCCAGTCTAAATGACATGCAAGTTATGGGATGGAGGGGATGCCTACTTGCCTCCCCTTCCTTGCCTCTTCCTAATAGAGCACTAACTAACATATTCAGTGCATGGGAGTAGCCCTGTTGTCTATGCAGAATGCAGAGGAGTTGCAGTCAATCTGCCAAAACAGTGCTGGTCTACCCACATGTCGCTGAATTACAACAATAACTTCAAAACATAAAATCAGTGGTCAAAGTATGCTAGCAGCTCCATACTGCTACATACATACAAGTTTGGGTAGGGACAACATCACAGTGATTTTTTTCCCTGATTATTTTTCATTGTTATTAAGCTTCATTTATTCATTTATTTATCCCAGCCTAGCTGACTGCCTCCATAAGCTACCATTTCTGCCTCATGCATCCCAGCAAGCTGTGCCTGTCACTTCCCACATAAAGCCATCCTTCTACCCTCCAGATTTGTAACTACTTCAAGCAGAAAATGCACATTACTTTCCCTATGATACATAAAAGCAAGATGGCTGTGCCAGAAGGGAAAAATCTTACTGGTGCATCCTGTTGTATTTGTAATTAAGTTCAGGATGATTGGAAACCTGTGGAGGGCAGTGGGAGGGTTTTATGACTCCTTTAAGAAAGTGAAATATGTTGGTTTTTCTGAAATCTGATAGTTTACAATATAAGCGCACAGACAACAAAAGACAGAAAGAGTTGGTTGCTTATTGGGACCCTCCTTCAACTTACCAGACATTTTGATTATTATCTAATTTTTGTCCCAGAGGACTAAGGATTATCTCAGTGTGGCTCAGCATGCTGGTGATCTGATTGTTTGGAGACCTTTCCAAACCAGCAGATATTAAAGTGTATGCTCAGCTTTATGAGCACAGCCCAGTACTTTTCAGAGTCTAATAGTGTATGGATAAGGTAAAGTAAAGACAAATTCTATTACAATGATAGTAATTAGAAATGAATGGATGGTCAACATGCCTCTGCTTAGTAGTGAGGAACTGATATAGCTTTCACACCATACTGAACTGTTGCCCATGAGAGTATTTGTCAATGATTAGGGTTATGTTACTCCAAGGGTACAGCATACAGAGAGGTGGTGAAGATAAATTTGATGAAGCAGGAAGTTTCCAGCACTAGCTATTCCCTTTTATTGTTCTCCTTAATTGTACAGTGTATAATGATTACTTTACAGATAGTGGCAAGGAAGTAATATATATGTTGACCTTTTTAGATAGATGTTGTCCTAACATGAATGTTAACTAAGTTGTTCTATGAAGACCAGAATTATTTCTCTTTAAAAAAAAATGCAATTCTTGCTTAGTTCTTCTTACTAAACTTTCCCTGCTTAAAACTCCTTGTCCAATTGAGATAACTGTCTTATTTTAATGCCCAAGAGGTAGGTTGACTTGCCTTGAGTGATAGTTCTAAAAATTAAATCAAACCAAATATTACTGTTTTAGCATAAGTGTCTATCATCCTCTCACTGACAGTTTCTATGGAAAAGGTTTAATGTATCTCCTTGTAAGCAGAGTTGGTCGCTTTAAGCAAGGTTTCTCTCAGCCGTCTGGTTGAGGGATGTCATATTATAACTCATTATTATGTCAAGTAACTTTGGCACTAAGCAGACATTAGACCGTTGTCACTGAAGGACTTGTTTTAGGACAAAAAAGAAGACATTTGCTTTGGCCCTATACTCTTTAGGGGATGTCAGTGGCCAGAGAATGTTCTTGAAAAAAGTACAATTTACATGATGTATTTGTGAATTATATGTTTAAAATGTTATATACACAATGAGGAGTTCCAACCCATAACCTCCAACTGTTTCTTCCCTTAGGCTAATGCCAGACGAGGCGTAGGGTGGATATTTTCGGCAGGCAGAAAAGCGATTGCTAAAAATTCTGCCCTATGCCTCCTACATGTGCCTGCACCCGAATGAATGAGATACACTCGGGTGCAGGCACATGTAGCTGATACGCGCATGAAAACGTGAGATAATGCAAAGTCTCGCATTTTTATGCGTATATCAGCTACATTTGCCTGCACCCGAGCGTATCTCATTCATTCGGGTGCAGGCACATGTAGGAGGAGGTGTAGGGCGGAATTTTCGGCAAACGCTTTTCCGCTTGCCGAAAATATCCGCCTTACACCTCGTCTGGCATTAGCCTTACAGTATGTACTTAAACATTGGCCCTGTATCACAGTGAAACTTCTAAATACACTCATACTGTAGTTTGGGCCTCTTCTGCTTTACCCTGCTGCCACTAAAACAAGCTAGTGCCCGTTGTGGGTCGACTAGACATAGGAAACAAATTCATATAGGTATTGTATAAAATAACATTTTCTTTTTAGGCCCCTTTCTGAAAAGGACAATAATCCCTATAGAAAGATGTAGATATCAACAGCTGTATCCACTAAATTGTATTCTAGAAGCATTATAATGATTTAATGTCTTTTGAATTTACTAAACCTGTTTATTGTTGACCCTAAGAGATTATATGTGAGATTCAATATTGCAAGCTTTATATTTCCCATTTTATCTAAATGGTGTAGTGCTGATATATCCTGAATCGGCTGCCAAAGAGAAGAGGAAGGGGTAGAGAATGTTTTGTTTGCTAGTGACATTCATCTCTGTTGATGATCAGTTGAAATGTGGTTTGACTTCAGGAAAAACCACAAGTATGAGAACAATGATAGACTGATTAATGTTGCTTCACTGGATACCCTTCCTAACTTAGCATTATCTACGTCAATGAGCAGTCTGATTCCTTGGAGATCCTAGCCTAATCCTTGTGGCAGCAAAAAAAAATGTTTACAGCCTCTTTAGCAGCAGACTGCTTAACACAATCTGAACTAGTTCCTTTAGTAATGATTGCCTTATAAAGAATAAGACAGTCAAAGGAACAAATGGTAACATTAATCAATGACATTGCTGTAGTTATGGCACAATAATATTGAATATCTTAGCCTAAGTAACAGACAGAGGCATACTTATAAAATACTTGAGAAAGACACTTCAAATATAGAATGTGATTCACCCTTTTAAATATACTGTATGAGATTAAACATGGCACCCACTGGCTGTTAAATGGAGGAGGGACACATTCTTTAGTACTGTTGCACATTTGGCATTTTGGCAGCAATGGGAAATGTCCCAGGTACAGCTAGACTGGTGCAAGTAGTTCTCTTGTGTAGTGTGCAGTGTGTATTGTTGATTTAAAGGATAAAGCTGGCAGTCTATTCCCCTTTCCATTCTCGTCTCCTTCATATATTTATTTTATTTACAAAATAAATTAAAAAGGACACTTTTATTTGGATATATTTTTGTATCCAACATCAAAAAATAAGTTATCAGCTAATTGGGTGCTTAAAATTAACTGTAAGTATGATGTAGGGATGCACTAAATAATGGCTTTGGCCGAATCTAAGCCTTGTTCAGCAGGTTTTGGATTTGAGTGCCTGGGAAATGAAATATGTCACTTCTGGTCATGTGAATAAGGAAATTGCAAATAGTGGCAGCCTTTTTTGACCCTTCCTTACCTTAGATTGCATAGGCAAATTTGGGTTCAGATTTGTTTTTGTGATTTAGAAATCTTCATGAAAGATTTGATATTCAGCCAAATTCCTAACTAGTGAATAAAACTGTAGCCTCACAGAACAATAGTTTTGAGCTGCCGGGGTAAGTGACCCCAATTTGAAAGCTTGAAAAAGGCAGTTAAAGAAGGCAAACATTAAAAAAAAAAATGATAAAAAATGAAGACCAATGGAATAGTTGCTAAGAATTGGTCTAAAGACAGGTTCTAAAACATAGTAAAAAGTTAACTGAAAGTTAACTTAAAGGTGAACTACCCCTTTAATATCTCAGTGAGTATTTTTAAATATTTACAATAATACATTTTTAAATATTTACAATACAAAAAAAATTAATGGTGCTTAGAGATGTCATTTGTTTTCCATGACCCACTGAAACCTCAGTATTTTAAGAAATAAGGCACCTTCATCTTTAGGAGTTACAGTTAGAGAGGGTACATTGCTTATAAATAAGTAAGCTTGGACCAAACGGAATCTTTATCAATAGATAGCAGGTGAATGGCTGTAGAATTACAATGCAGCATGAGTTTGTATATAATGCAGCTTGTGTCTTCAGGCACCCATCCTAACAGAGATAAATAAAGACCATCTGTGGCTGCATAATAAAATCATCAACATAAACGTTTGACCTAATTATTATTAATAAGCTGTTGTTATACCACCATTGGGCTGTTAGATCTGCATGCTGCTCTGTACACCAGGACCAAATGCTAATAGTTATCTCACGCAGAGGCTGAGGTCTGGAACAACAGAAGGTCGTGTTATCTGCTATGCTTGGCCTGAACTCCTCCAAATGACCACAACAGAATACACAGCAGTAACCAAGTTATATAGAAAAGAAGGAAAAGTAGCAAACTGTGAAATAAAAAAGTGAAATAAATAAAAAGTTAATTCACTGTGGTTTAACTGTTAGTTATTTCCTTTAATTTGAAAATGAAAGACCTTGCTTCTGTTTTAATTCAAGAACAAAAAAAGCAAAAAGGGAATTCAAGGATCAGTCATTTTTTTTAACATTATGACCAAAAATGTAAAATTATTTAGACATTATCTTGTTAAAATAATATTACATTATAATTTTTTACAGCAATCAGAAAATGTGAAATATGCACAGTATTGCCATGGCTCATACTTTGTCATCAGATGCTAAGTCATGGGCACTGTCCTTAGAGGTCATTTACGATGACCCTGGGCAAAAATGTTAGAACACTAAGGGGCCCCTTAGTCTTCATACAGAGGGCACTTGTAGATAAAAGATAAAGCTCAAGGTGCAGATCCTAGTGTCAGCGGGTGGGAGCCGCCCCTGAACTTGCACTAGCCACCCCTAAAATTACATATCTGAAGTTAGGTGATAGGAAGGGGTTGGGAGGAAATACTTATGTGCTTCCCCCCACCTGCCCCTCACGAATAGCATTCTGTGTTTATGTGGGAAAGGGTTGGGGCGCACCAGTCTCTGTGAAATAGAGCATTGAAGGCAGTGTGCAAACTGCAACAAAATGGATTGCATCCCTGCTTTCCAATTGCTAAATGACCACTATTGTCTCCTAATGCCAGATTAATGTATCCCATAAAAGTTTGTTTTTCCTGCTCAAAATACAAAAAAGTATATCATAAAGGCAGAACACCAAAATTATGCACGGTATTTAAATTTTGCAGTACCCAAATAGCAGCTGGGTAAGACCATATACTTCATCCTGCATGTACAAGAAAAGTCCTTTACCTAAATATTTGTGTCCCCAAGGAACACCACATCATTTCCCATGATATTTTCAGCAGGTATCATTGATTGGAATGTGACAGAAGGGTTTTGCGAATGTCTGTTCTAATATTAGACTTACAGAAACAGTGATAATAAGGAATACATATGTGCTTAATGTATGCACTCAAAAAAGATTCAATAAGAAAAAGATCAAAACAGATGTTTTAGAAAATGTCAGTAGACATTCCAGATAACTAAAGAAAAAGGTTTTATCAAAAAACATCAGTAACAACTGTATATAAGCTTTGAGGCAGTGTTTGTCACATAGAGTGATTTAGTTGCCCACGATAGATCTCTGCTACAAAACGCCTTTTGTTGCTATAGCAGAGACATATCGCAGACAACTAAATTGCTCCATGGTGGCCATACAGGCCACTCTTTGGATTATCCAACCCATCAAATTATCACATTTCATGGCCAGCTTATTCCTACCTTGGTTCCTGAATGGATCCAAGCTAGTCTACAGGGAACTGCATGACAAACCTGATCCATTCAGGTTTGTAATGTTTAAAAACAATCATAAATGGAATAATTAGTAGCATAGGTATCCAAAACTATACAGCTGGTGGGTCATAGGGGCAGCCGTAAGAATGAATGCATCTTGGATGATGAACAACTTAAAGAGCATAGCAGGCCATACAATGCTTTTATGAGTTCCAATAATACATAATAAAGGCAAAACATGACAGAACCCCTTATTATATAAAACTTTATATCTCTTTTATAGGACATCATGTTCTTCTTCTAGGCAGAAGTATAAGCAAATACATGTATATATTCCAAATATTGTAGAGTTTGAGATCCCAGATGGCTTTAATTACAATCTTTTTTTGCAGGAATATATGAAATTGCTAAAACAGCCTGCAATTATATGTTTTGAGATGCTAATACTTTCCAGTGTTCATTGACCCAGCATCCATTAAATGCTGTACAGATTTCAGGCACTGTAGTTCTGAAAACATGCTTATCAACCTACTGCTCAGACACGGGCAGCTGTATTACACGTGTTGTACCAGAGTTGCCAATGGTATGAGTGAAGACACTGTTGCATTATGTAGCACTGTATCATTGCTAATTGTTTTTAGTTATAGACATAGTTATTCCACAAGTGATTATTGCACTGGAGTCCTGTAGATGAAGCACATTACACACCTACACTCTTTTCCCACTATAATGAATGGTGTGCCTAATAAATTACTGAAGCCTGCACTAATTAGCTGATAGTTTGGGGGACTCCCAAATGTTTTATCTGAGTGGACTTGTGTTATGGGTAGAATTTTGTTTATGATTACCAGGTTATATATACAGGTATGGGATCCCTTATCCGGAAACAGTACCTTGTACTTGATCCCAACTAAGATATAAATAATCCTTATTGGGTGCAAAAAAATCCTATTGGGTTTAATTAATGGTTTATTTTAGTAGTAGATTTAAGGTATGGAGATCCAAATTACAGAAAGACCCCTTATCCAGAATACACTTGGTGCCCAGCATTCTGGATAACGGGTCCTATACCTGTATAATGTACAGTGTATAATATGACAGTGTATAATCATATTCTTTGATTCATATCATTCTTTTGACAGATGATTCCAATGCACGGAATCCAGAACTTACAGACCCATCCATTTGCCATGCTCCTGGAGGGGAGTACTTTGTTGAAGGTGAAACCTGGAATATCGACACTTGTACCCAGTGCACTTGCCATAGTGGGCGGGTGTTGTGTGAAACTGAGGTCTGCCCACCTCTTCTCTGCCAGAACCCAACACGTACCCAGGATTCTTGCTGTCCTCAGTGTCCAGGTATGCTGTTAACCTGTGTGAGTCAAACATATTGGTGATCATTTATAAACACTGGCCAATAACTCATAGCAACCAAGCAGTGGTTAGATTTTTCCAGCCAGCTGCAGGCTGAGCATTGAAAGCAATCATCTGATCGGTTGCCTTCAGTTACTGCACAGCTGCTAATATTCCCAGTGTTGATAAAAAACCTGTGAAGAAGTCTATGCAAACATAGAAAAATGAAAGGTGGAGCTAAGACTCTCACACCTGGAATTCAATCCTTGCAAATACTTTTAGTATGGCATTGCACACACTGTGTTTCAGGAATTGTCCACATTATTAATTGAAAGAGACAGACCCGGCAATGCAGAAAGTCACAGAAAATCACAGCTTTCATTTGCCATTACATTTACAATTAAAACAAACGAAGTCATTTAGACTTACATTTCCTTTATTAGGCAAAGTTTTGATTCTTCTGTTTGAGCAAAATATTTCTAAGTTTGTACAGAATTAAGGGAACCAATCTTTGTTTTTTAAAAAAGAATGCCATGCCAGTCTAGGGGGCCCATTTACTTACTCACGAACGGGCCGAATGCGTCCGATTGCGTTTTTTTCGTAATGATCGGTATTTTGCGTTTTTTCCGGAAAATTATCGCGACTTTTTCGTTACCAATACGATTTTTGCGGAAAAACGCGGTTACATTTACAATTAAAACAAACGAAGTCATTTAGACTTACATTTCCTTTATTAGGCAAAGTTTTGATTCTTCTGTTTGAGCAAAATATTTCTAAGTTTGTACAGAATTAAGGGAACCAATCTTTGTTTTTTAAAAAAGAATGCCATGCCAGTCTAGGGGGCCCATTTACTTACTCACGAACGGGCCGAATGCGTCCGATTGCGTTTTTTTTCGTAATGATCGGTATTTTGCGTTTTTTCCGGAAAATTATCGCGACTTTTTCATTACCAATACGATTTTTGCGGAAAAACGCGGTTACATTTACAATTAAAACAAACGAAGTCATTTAGACTTACATTTCCTTTATTAGGCAAAGTTTTGATTCTTCTGTTTGAGCAAAATATTTCTAAGTTTGTACAGAATTAAGGGAACCAATCTTTGTTTTTTAAAAAAGAATGCCATGCCAGTCTAGGGGGCCCATTTACTTACTCACGAACGGGCCGAATGCGTCCGATTGCGTTTTTTTCGTAATGATCGGTATTTTGCGTTTTTTCCGGAAAATTATCGCGACTTTTTCGTTACCAATACGATTTTTGCGGAAAAACGCGAGTTTTTCGTAGCCATTCCGAAAGTTGCGATTTTTTCGTAGCGTTAAAACTTGCGCAAAAAGTTGCGATTTTTTCGTAGTGTTAAAACTTGCGCAAAACGTCGCGCCTTTTAAGTTTTAACGCTACGAAAAAAACGCAACTTTTCGCGCAAGTTTTAACGCTACGAAAAAATCGCAACTTTCGGAATGGCTACGAAAAACTCGCGTTTTTTCGCGCAAATCGTATTGGTAACGAAAAAATCGCAAAAAATACGAAAAAGTCGGTCGGAATTCGTGTCTTAGTAAATCAGCCCCTTGGGGTGACCTAACAAGTCAGCAAAATAATTTCTTTAGATTCTTAAATCTGAGACTATTGTTCTATGTTTTCAGTGGTAACCACTGTTACCATTCGTGGGAGAACAATTCTGCCCCATAATGGATCATGTCAATAAATCAAATTAGCATAGTCTGTAGGAATTTATTAAAATCTACCCATGTTTAAAAAAATACTTTCTAAGAATCTGTATGTATGTATATACAGTAGCATTGCCATTGTAGTTCAGTGTACACTTGTATCTTATAGCCCTGAAAAAGCACACTCACACATGCATTATTCCATTTAATTCATTGTTACGTAATTGCTCTGAGCTTTACTACAAAGATGGATGATTGTCTAATGATTTTTTGTGATTTATTTTGTCTCGTTTCTATGTATATTGATTTATTCCTCTATTACAGCACCTCCTCAGTTTAACCGTAAGGAGTTAGACTTGATGGATGGTGGCTCTCATCCCATGTATGATTCTTCGGTTACTTCAGAGATGCACTGGCATTTCTCTATAGGCACAACCCCAACTGACACAACTAGCTATGTAGCACATGATGAATAAAAGAGATATTTTAATGTGTTATTTGAGGAGGGAAATTTCACTCTCCTCGAATAGAGTGCAATAAGATGCCCCTCACTCTGTATGCAGGACTGTGCACAGGAGGAGGTGGGCATAGGTATTCCCTGGAACCCCCATAGCTTGCCCATCATTTAGAATGCACAAAGTTGGGGGATAAAATTAAATTTTGCCAAACACATAAGAGTCTCAGTCTTATGATGTTTTTTCTGGCACCAAATGCATTGGAGCCAATGGGTGTTCCTGTGTTATTTTCTTGCTCTAAATGCATTGAAGTTATTTCTTCTCATGATTTTTCAGTAAAAAAAACTTGTAAAAATTTTTCTTAAACAATATTCATGCTCAGATTCCGGTGCGCATTCATTAACATTTTCGCCACTTGTGAAAATGCACATTTTCTTGTGCCAGGTGCATTAATGTCAGTAGGCAGTTTATCTCATATTTTTTATGTTTTTTTTCCTGCTCGAAAAAAATGGTATTTTTTTCCACCACAACAAATCACATTCTGAGATTTTAGAGCAGATTCAAGAACATTTTTACCACTTGCTAAAAACTCTCAAAAAATGCTCATCCCTACATAGCTTCCCCCCTGCCTGTGAGAGCTGTACTCTGCGCCCTGTTTAGAGCATGGACTCTAGCGCTCTAGCACTGGCTATTGCACCACTCATAAACAAGCCTTCTTATTCTAATGGGGTTATATAATAAAAGATGCTATGCTTGCCCAGGAGCAGTAACCCATAGCAACCAGTCAGCAGAAGGCATTTTCTGGTCAACTGTTTAAAAGCAAACATCTATTATTGGTTGCTATGGGTTACTGCTCCTTGGCATTTTATTACATATTGCGGTAAGTCAGTTGTTTACATCACTGCAAGGATTTTAGCCATCCTAAGCAAGCTTAGCAAGGCAAAGGAAACAGCAACAGTGTTTAAATTATGTCATTTTAATATTGGCTTTGCCCTAGCTGTCTGTATTTGACTTTTTTAAGTTATATAGTTTGAAAAACTGCAGTTCTGACAAAAGTGCTTGAACTGACATTGCTAGAACCAGACACAATAATTTATTGTTTCATATGAAGGAACACTGGCTTGGTTGTAGTTCCATAGATATGTTTTCCCAGGGGGTCAATAAATCACAGAGTTAACCTTGACAAATGTCAAGAGTCAGAAAGAAACCTTACATACCCCATGTTCTTGGTCTTGATTAAGTCTATGCCTGGTATTTAAGAGGCCATTTCAGCCGAGACCTTGATTTGCTCAGTTGAAAGGAATCAACACACAAGTGGAAGGCAGGTATTTTCCATATATGGATCCTCCTTGTGGAGAAGAGCAAATAAAGATAAAACATCTTGCAAATAAAAATATTGATTATTCTGCCTCATCTGCATTCCATTTCACACAGTCTTTATTAGAACACAACAGAATACCATTCTAGCACAGAATGTGCTAAGTTGTTTTTTTAGTGATGGAAAATGGACACACAAAATGTTAAAATTGCAAAGTATATTAATCTTAACATAGCAACACAATAAGGCAACTGTGTTCTCTTTGTATTAGGAAATCATGTTTTGCTTAATCAAAATGATCAAAATATATCCTTATTTTCCATCACAAGCATAGTGCAAAACAGTATTTTGAATGAAAAATTGTGCATACATTGATTCTACATAGAAAAGTACCTGTGGCTCCTTTGAAAAACAGCAAATAGAATTTTGCTAATAACATGGGTCAACAACTATGCACGGTTACTCCTTTGACCCATACGTCATTTTAGAACCAGAGGAACTCCAATAAGGAGAAGCATGTGCACTTACGTTATTGTCCATGTCTATGAGACAGAGCTGAACGGTGAGATTTCCAATGCTGTCAAAGGCTGCAGGGTTAGTGAACACCTTGTCCAACACACTGTGAACGTGTGAGCAAGTTTAAGGTGTTTGACTTACATTATTCGTTTATAAAGCGTTATATTATATTATACCTTTACTTGTCCTTTTGGCATTTAAGAAATATGTGCCCCTTTAGCTTGCTCTAAGGAATGCGTTGATACAAGGGAACTTTGGATTTATCACCAGCTGAACCTGGCAGGAATTCCAGGATCCTCTTAGTGAGTTAGGTCAGTAGTCGCAGCTGACTGGCAAGCACAATGGATGCTAATGGCATTCTAACACAAATACTGTGGAAACTATGTTTATGGCAACTAGCGTGCTATTTGCCAAAATGAATACTAATTTGCACCCATATTGGTACATTGAATGCAAGTTGCTATGGGTGCAGCTGGAATGCACACAATTATGATAGAGTTGTGGAAAATGCTGAACTGATGATACAAAACATGGCAATCTGTCAAAAAAATTGCACATCGCACAGTGTGCCATGTCCTGAATATGATATGTTGCTTTTCTGTGTGTTTGCTTTATACATACAACAGAAACTGGCAAAGTGCTTGTTAAAGCTGAGCCAAAGTAGCCAAAGTGTCCACTCATCCATTTGTGGCTAATAGGGGAGCTGTGTCTGTTGTTGATGAATGCCTTGGTTGGGACAAAACTATACTTAAAACCTGAGCTTAGAATACAGAGAGTTGAGTATTCAGTGTTTTCATTTAACCCTACCCTCACACAATACACTGCTATCTATTCAAGGTGATTGTAAGTAGGGTACATGGCCACTGAAGTAAAACCTTTATGAATTCAGCTGTTACTGGTTATCAAGGGATCAGATTTTTTGCATTGTTTCTTTAATACATATGCAGTGGTTGGGTTTATAGAACTACAAACTAATTTATTTGCTAATAAAGCACTTATATAGTATGTACCTACTCAAACATTTGATCCATTTCATAATATTTTCAATTTAAACAATAACGTATCATTTTGAAAACACACTAAGTGGTAAAAGGAAAGAAACATGGACAATTATCTGTACTGAATGTGTAGCCCGGGGGTATATAATGTTGCCAGATACAGTCTTAAACGGATACATGCTCTGGTTCATGACAGAGAATACGATTCCAGGGAAGGTAGAAGATTGCACACAATCCTGATTTCTGGAGACTCCTATTTACATATTCAGAGCTACTCTAGTTGCCTTTCACTTATTGCATTGTAAGGATGCTACAGTCAGAGATCATACGCAATTTGTATTTGGAAATGAGTGTTATAGCAGCACCAACCTGGAATACTTTATCCAGAAAGCTAAGGAAGCAAGGACACAGTATACAATATATATACACTACAGAGGGACAATGGCTATGCAGTCCTTCTCTCTGCACAATTACTTGACCCAGCCAAAAGGGAGCAACATATGTTTTCAAGGACACTATTGAACTAATGATTGTATTCTGAGCCTCATTGCTTTTATATTAGCTGTCTTGAAGTCCAAGGTCATACAGGGCAATTACACATGGTTTCTTCTTCCATAATTGTGTGGTACACGCTGCCAGGGATACATTGGCCTTTATTCAAGTAAAACAGATAAAGACATTTTCCTTTATAAGCTCAAACACTATACTAAGCCATCATGAAATGTTCAGTATGGAACAGTGTCATGTTTAAACAGACCCATTTTCTTGTTGTGAACATACTGTAAGCCTAACCATTGCACCACCATAGTCACATTTGAATGATTAATTTAAGTCAAAGGGTTTGGTCACCTTTACATTAATTTTTAGTATACTGAAGAGAGTGTTAATTCTGAGACAATTTTCAGCTGGTCTTCATTTTTATTAGTTTTTTAATGATTTAGCTTTTTGTTCAGTGGCTTATTACTATCTCTGTCCAATGCACATAAGCAGATGACAGACACCAAATAACTGGCAAGGCACACTTTTATGAGAATATGTATTATTTACTTTTAAATGCGCATTTCCCTGATCTCTGTACAGCAATGATTTTCATTCATCTTGAAAACTATATGGAGGCTGCATTAGGTTTGACATAGTGTGAGCAAATGAGGGGAACGCCATGCAGGTTCTGTATATGATGTCTAGTAATTGAATGCACAGCGGATGGCAGTTTTGACCTTGTACGGGTCTGAAATAATTACGTGGTGGCTTATTCCTGAAATAATAGCGAACCTGCAAGAACAGGTCAGGACCTGGAGAGGAGATTCTGGGTATGTTTATGTTTTATTGGTGCTTCCTTCTGTATTCTCTGAGCAGATTTCTTGTGTAATTAGAGCAGATTTGAAGGTAAGCATTAGGAGACAGAACCTGCCTCTCCACAAGCCATGTCTTGCTTTATCTTGTTTGGATTCCCCAATGTACTGCAGGCCTTAGCGCATGGCATACCCATGGTGAGACAGATGCTTCTGAGTATTGTCACTGGAACCTGAGAGACTGAGGCATTAAACTGATTTCTGTTTTATTTAGGCAGAGACTGGTAGGGCAGAAGTATAGTAGCTGCTTTTGGGCCCCAGTTACTAACAGCAGCAATGGAAATGTGCAACTGTTAAAGGGTTCCCATAAAAAACTTTAATTCCAAGCAACTTTCTAATATGCATTACACTGTGAGTACAAGGGATGGCTCATGGCCTCCTTGCTGGCTGTGGATTCAGGTATATGTGTGTAAAAATACATTTATATTTGGAAGTCCAGGTAGTGTTTATGCACCTTTTCTGCATAAGCCTAACGGAATGAGCTCATGTTAAAAAAAGGGGCATATATTACCTTTAAAGAGAAAGTAAAGGCTCCCCACAAAGTTTATGAGAACGGAAGCAACTTGCCAATATACATCCATCCATTTTTTATTGTTTAGCAGATATAAGCTCTACCATGCCATATGCCATGTGTATTCATTTCCTGTTGTTGAGTACATGGGCACTATTTTAAAAGGATCAGACTTGAGGGAGGTGTGTGGTGGCTCTGTAGCCTTGCTATATCCATTGCTGGCTGAAGCTGAAAGTGTGCCCAAAGCAAGCCGTCCTCGATCGCAACCTGTCCCACTGCTTAATAATGTCAATCACCAGCTCCTCCCCCTCCAACTTGTAACTGTGGAAAAAAAAAGGCATTGCATGGCGGCCAACCATCACTGTTGCACCCTAGGCAGTGGCGTTACTACCCCACTATGAGTCCCCCTGCCAAAAAAATCTTTGAAGGGGCCAAGCACGTAGACCAACCCCCCCATCCCACCCTTCTCACATTAGTGATGTGCGGGCAAGCCGATACCCGTGGGTCCTGTGGGGTTGGGTGGGTTCAGGCTGACCTCAGCACATCACTAACATGAGCAGCGGTCGGTTCAGGTTGAGCAAATTTTTCTTGACCTACACATCACTAGCTCATGTCCTCTACTCACCACTAGCTTCCATTACCTGCTTGAGCTTGGGGGGGTATCTACACCTATGGAGGAAGTAGACCATCTGCGACTGCGTGGTCTACTTTCTCTGTAGTGCCACGTACCCTAGATACATGCCTCTTTAGCCTACTACTAGTTCCAGTCCTGTCCTATGTAATAAAAGGCACAACATTTGGCCAGGTACAGTAACCTACACAGGCCCGGATTTGTGGAGAGGCCACAAAGGCCCGGGCCTAGGGTGGCAGAAATTTAGGGGCTGCAACTAGATTTTGAAATTCTGCCCCCATACAGAGCAATAGGGGAGTCTAACTGATTGCGCATGCGCACTCACGCGCCGGGGGGGGGTTCACGCATGGGCGCTCCGGGAGGAGGGGGGGGCGATCAAGGGGGGCGGCCTCGGGGTGCCCAGAACGCAAATCCGGCGCTGAACCTACAGAAACCAAAAAAGATGTTTGCTTTTAAACAGGTGGTAAATGAGAACTGTAGCAAACTTTGCATGTTATATTACTTAATGCCAAATCTGCTATATGGCAGTTACGTGCAAGGGATGAGTATGAACTTTTTGTACTAAAAGCAATAGGCAAAATGATTCTAGCAAGGAGTTTTACAATATATAGATTTCTGGTGCTATTTTTAGTGCAATCAATACCCCACATTTATTCCTCCTAGCTGTGCTTTTCATGCATTTACTGGGCCTGCAGAACTATACTTCTGAGAATTACAATTACACTAAATTGCGCTTGTCGTTTTTAAAGAGGGCTCAGAGCTAGTGTGTAGAAGCTATTTTGACTAGATTAAGAGAAATATAACAAATCTTTTTAAGTTTTATTAAAAAGCTCCTACAAATGATAATATCGTACCAGCACCCAAATTCTTTACAGTAGAAGGCCAATTGTTATTTATATTTGATATACAACTAGAGTTAGAGGGACGTGATCACAGGGGATGTTAGATCATGCCAGGAAAAATACACATTACACAAGATATCCATGGCCTTTCAACATGTAGGTAATTTGAGCTGAGACTTCCTGCCGCTAAATGTCTCCATTCACTCTTCCAGATGATTCTCTGCAGCCCTCTGTACCAAGCAATGAGAGTATACCCAGCTACTGCAAAAATGACGAGGGCGACATTTTCCTGGCTGCTGAGTCTTGGAAACCTAATGTCTGTACAAGCTGCGTCTGCATGGACGGGATTATCAGCTGCTACTCTGAATCCTGCCCACCCGTAACCTGTGAGAGACCGGTCCTAAGGAAGGGTCAGTGCTGTCCATATTGCATAGGTGAGTTCAATGGGCCGTGACAAATTTTTAAGCAGTAAACACTGTTCATGTTGGCAGCGATTGCCAGATGGGAGGACAGCAGTATATCTTTTAGGTCAATCGTGAGCGATGAGGTCATCATAATAGGATGGTACAGTAATAATAGAGTACAGGCTATAAGTAGCGTAGTGAGAAGAAAAGAAATGAAGAGATCCTTGTGAATAGATATTTCATATGCCACAGCTACAGTATCTTGCTGTAATAGCAAAGCAGGATAGTCACAGACAAACACACTGAATTCTTTTTTGATACAGCAGCAGCCCTCTCATTAGGTGTTCATATCTAGCACTTCCTAAAATCTAAAACTGGAACATGAGGAGTACTGGAACACAAATGCAAATGTCTTTCTATTTATACATATAAAGTATGAGAGTTTTTGTGCACTCCATGTCAATCAAATACAATAGCCCTGGTTTTTGTTTACTTAATATATACTTTTTTAATATATATTAAGTGCAGTATATGTTTACTTGCTTTACATACATATATATATATATATATATATATATATGCTGACCATGAAAATATACAGGTATGAGACCTGTTATCCTGAATGCTTGGGACCTGGAGTTTTCTGGATAAAGGATCTTTCCATTATTTGGATCACTATACCTTAAGTCTACTAACAAAAAATCATTTAAACATGAAATAAACCCAATAGGATTGTTTTGCCTCCAATAAGGATTAATTATATCTTAGTTGGGGTTAAGTATAAGGTGTTGTTTTATTATTACAGAGAAAAAGGAAATCAATTTAAAAAAAATAATCATTTGCTTAAAATAGAGTCTATGGGAGATTGCCTTCCCGTAATTATGAACTTTCTGGATAATATATATAAATATAAGAGACAGAGAGGAGCAGTTATATAATGGGAGTACACCCCATATATACAAATTTGTTTGGATGCAGACACTTTTCCATATAAGGGAATCTTACCAATACCTTCCAACAAATAGAAATGCCATGCCCATTTTTGCAACCACACCAGCTTATTTCCCTTTAGGGCCCAAAGTAGTGAGTGGGGTGCACAGACTAGAGGCCAAAGCTTATTTGCTTTCCTGGATACTACTGGAATAACATCAGGGTTATAAAACTGTTTTTGTTATGAAAGGGTTACAGTGTTATAAGAAGATGTGGATGTAGTTTGCTGATTTAACTTTGAAATAGTAGTGTTCTTGTCTGGCTGCAGCCTGACTGGTGAGTGTCAGCATAGACACACACTGGGGAATCGACCCCAACAAGCAGCATTTGCTACTTTTGACAATGACTTGTTTCAGTCAATATCTATAAAGACTCCAGCAATGATGTTACATACGTTTCTTTCTAAGCTCCCTCCTAGCAGCTAGACCAGGAGTTTATATAGCTAGTCATTGTTACAATTGCTTTTTATGTGATATACCAGGCTACATTTAATGAATTATTTCATATGAGGTAAAAAGTAATGCAGGGATGCCCAGTCTATTCTGAGGTATTTTAGTGAACCTAGGGCATCAGGGTGTTCCTCCTTATGCCTTTCACTGCCATGGAAAATGTCAGGATGCCACACCTGTGTTAAGCCATTTACATCAGGTAATCTCCAGTTAAAGATCTATCGATATCCCTGGTATTAAAATTTGGTTACGGTTCTACAGGAACAATCATTGTTTTAATGCTACACTTTTCCTTTGTGCCAAAGAAAGCTCTAGTAATGTGATACAGTACTGTATGTCAAGGCAACATTAAACTTAATAGTTTTTGTATTTTGAGCTGACTTGTTTTTTTCTCAATAAGAACCCAGTAGCAGAAAAATAGCAGTACTAATGTTTCTAGCTGTTATATTATCAGCAAGATATCCTACGCAGCTCTGTGCTTACTTCTGGATAGATATGGCAAATTGCTCTTAATCCATTGCATGGAACGATGCACAGAACTGGGAACATTTACAATCCAGCAGATCGCTCAGTGGAATGGCTCAGGCACAGAAATTGAGGTGATTTCATTACCTGCAGATTGTGGAACCAATATATTTTTTGCAGCATAACATCCTGTTTAATATTCTGTCAGAAATATGTTTGAGCTGCTGGAAAACTTCAGTTGATGCCCTAAATCATGCTGGATTCAGTTTTCATTCACTAAAAATAGCTTTTATTATATTTGCCTCTGGTTTTATCAATCAAAGTAAATATCTAAAAGGGAAGTTCACTTTAATATTAAGTTTTGGAGCGATAAAGATTTTTCTTTTAAAGAAGTGACCTTGCCTTTATATGTTACAGTTGTAATTAAGAAAGCAATTTCATGCCTCCCAATCTCTGTAAAGAACCAGTATTGTTTTGAACAGAGCTTCTTCAATTATGAAGCCAACACTACTTTTGATGTTTCCTTGCAAAGCTGATTAAGTGGAGTTTTAAGTGGACTTTTCCATAAATGCAGTGCTTCATATATGCAGTGCATTCATGTTACACTAATATATATATATATATGTATATATATATTGGAATGATTTTTTAAAGCCATTTAAAAAACTTATAGATCAATCTTGGAGACACTTGCAGTCCCAATGGAAATGTTGGTAGTCATGCAACTGGGTCTTCAAAAAGTTGTGTTTCAGTCTTGAAAAGAATGTAAGTCATGATTAAAAACAGCTGATAATGTCATGGCAGCATGGGTAATAAGAGTTGCCACACAGGCCCACAATATACTTAAAAAATATTAGAAAAAAAACAGATTTTTGTGGTCATTTTGTGTAGATTTTAGTTGAAGGGATTCTGTCATGATTTTCATTACTAAATCACACTGTGTATATTGCAAATAGTTCTTTCTACCATTTAAAGTTTTATTTAGCTTTAATATCAGTGTGTAGGCAGCCATCTCAGGTTATTGTGCCTGATGCTGAGCTTTTAGAATGAACTATAACTACACAGTGCATTTGCTGTCAGCTATTGTTTCACTTACTCAGTGTAACTGGAGGAGTCATGACCGGACTTGGTTGCTTTACTATTGCATGCTATTCTGTTATCTATTACTAGGTGGGGCATAGGTTAATTTTTAGCAATACAGGTGCCAGGGAGCTGCTATCTTGATACCTTCTTCTGATTGGCTGCTGGGGGGGAGGGAGGGGTGTGATATCTCTCCAACTTGCAGCTTAGCAGTAAAGAGCATAAGTCACATGAGGGCTGAGAGCACCTGGCAAACTAAGAACATATCCAGCACCACATCAAATTGCAAACTTAAATATAAAATAATCTGGTCTTTTAAAAAACAGAAATCAATACTGGATTCTGCTGGAGGAATGCTACTAACTGATGCTTTTTGAAAAAACTTTCCCTGACAGAATCCCTTTAAATAATATATTTATTAGGATTAGTGTTTACACAATGAAATTACAGTATAAAACATTGGGGGATATTTGTTGGGATATTTGTTTGGATGGGAATTGAGAACGTCCTACATTTACAATGTATAGATAGAAGTATCACACCAGTATTGGTTTATAGTTTGGTGCCAATACTAAAACGCCAGGATATCATGAGTGGCACTACAGACCTTGTGTGCAAATACTAACTTGGTACGTCAGCAAACATCCTATGCACGGAGGCTGTGAAAGAAACATTGTTAGCCAAGAGGAAGAATTTTATATTCAAGGTTCCATGGGGATAAAAAGGCAACAATGGCATATGTGAGAAAACCAAGGAATACAATAAAATGGCTCTACAAAGGAAATGCCTTCCATAGATTTTCTTTTTTGCAGAACAGGATGTTTGAGATCATAGAGCAGCTTCCAATACATTACCGGAGCTCATAAAGAGATGGCAAAGCATGTCATAACCACTGACAAAGATTTCAGTCATCAACCTAATGGGAAAATCTTGGCTGAAAAAGCTTCCATCCAGGAGCGGAAACTGTGCATGACCTGTTTATAGTCATTGTACTTGCACTATATTTATAGTGCACTTCCGCTAATTAGCTGATTAGTAATTACAGACCTGAGCCTGTTCAGAATACCTGATTGTTTATGGGGGGTAAGTGGAGGCCACATTTTTGAATTTTGAACTTGGATTTTGCCATAAGTTGTTTAATGGCTGAATGCAGTCATGGATGTATCAGATCAAAATCCAGATAATAGAGTTTTCTATGTTAGAAATTTAGAACCAGCATTGGCTAAAGACAGACTTGCAGACAATCTACAGTTTAAGGCTATTATATTAGTGTGTTTTGTGTTGCTATACTAAACTATATTATAGGTGATTTAATTGGGATTGAACTGGAAATGGATGCTGCATTCAGGCACTCAAGATGAGTTCTACTTGTGCCATGTTTAATGGTAAGGCATTCTAATTGCTGGCAGTGCTTATTTTCTAGAAAATAGTGCAGGGTGATCCACTGTACTTCCCATTAGTGTTAATGAGAAGCAATTGATACTAGCTGCAAAACAACCATATACAAACAGCCTTACACAAACATAAAGTAGTTGGAAATAAAGAATACCATACTCTAAAGGCAGCATTTCACTATTTAATTTTACAGAGTCCAACACTGTATTCAGAATCTTTAAGATACTGTCAGTACAAAAATATCTAATCATTATGCCTGAGGTTCAGGGAGAGTATGTGATTTGTCCCAAGGCCAAAAGCACAGTAATAAATCCAGACCCCTTAACCTGAATTAAGTGTGTTGAATATTCAGTAAGATGAAGAAAAGTCAAAACTGAATTTGTCAGTTTATCAACTTGGTCTCATATTCCTTTCAGATATATTTGGTACCTTTTCTGTGGTTGTACATTGCTATAGTACTAGAACTGTTAGAGTAGGGGCTCACATCCCAGTGAAACATAAGCTGAATGTTATTTTTAATACTTCATAGGGCTATCATTTTTGTCCTCGTTTTCCTCACCTTTTTTTTTTTTAGTTAAAGTCACTTTTACTAAAATTTGGTTTGCAGAAATTTGAGTTTATATTTGTATTTGGAAGCAGGATTCACAGAAGTGATGTAATTAATGGTCATTTTTATTCTCTCTTTTGGCTGCACTAATTTGTTGGAAATAGGTTGGGAGATTTGTTTTTGCCGGTGAGTCTGTTATTAGGTTGTAAGATAATGAAGCTCATCTCATAATCCACAATACAGATTGCAGTGACTCTCAGTGGTACATAAAGCAGGGTTTACTAAGGGTTTAATTGGCAAGTGGTTACACAGCAAACTCCTTAGACATTTGGTTGTAAATGTTCAAACGAAGCCGAGCTATCTAACGGCTTAGTCTAATTTGCATGAAGAAATCTCAGAGGCAGAATTGTGTACATACGCCAGAGAGGGTGTTATATGCTTTCCTGTGGAAAATATATCATAAGGCACAGCTTCAGTGGGAGCTAATACTTTGGTTGACAATATTTCTATTAACAAATTATAAAGTTCCATTTGTTTCTGCAATCTATTGTCATCAGTAATACAATACCCCCCTCTTGAGGTACTAATAGTGCAAATTGTGCAAAACACAAACATCAATGAACTGTAGGCAGTCACTAGTGAAAAGGCTACTGAATGAACAAATGTGTTTGGGGATAGGGGAGTTGTTGTCAGGGGCCCACACTTTCTATCAACCTGACACTCAGCAGCAGCAGCAATGTCACGTAGTTCAGTAATAACAATGCCCACAAAATGGCACCTGCCTGCTTGCTGTAATTGTGAATTCCAAGACTGAAGGAAACAAGATTCAAACAACTTATACAATGCAAGTAAAGTTTATTTTGCTAAACTAACATGATAGAAAAGGATTTGGAATTATTTCTTAGGGTGACAGGTCCCCTTTAGGTTACTGATGTAGGAGGGGATTCCTGACACTTTTTGCATAGTTTGTGGCCAAACAGAACAAAAGGGGAGGGTTCTTGTTGTAAATTCATAATACTAGCAGTGTAAAACTGCTGATATCATGAATTCAGAAAAGAAAAAAAATATATATAAATTGCAAAAGCTCTCAAAAGAGCATATTGTGTGGGTATAGTTCTGCTCGAAAAAAGAACCTAGCAAGATTATGCTGCCATGACTATGGTATTTTATGGTATGGTAAAAGGTACTATCTTGTCATCCGGGTTAAATGGAAATCAGTTAAAAATTATTTGTTTTTTAAATAGGACACTATGGTAAATTGCCAGAATTGCGTGTACCATTTTTACAGTATTTATTAAGCCTGTGTTGCATGTGCCTGACACTGTCTCCCTTCCTATATATTCACAAACTAATAGTTAAGTCTACAAATTAATTAATGACTTTGACATGTTGATTAATATTGAACGTATGTGCACAATCTTTCCATAGGATGGAGAACTGTTTTCATTTCTACCTTAGCCTATAGAAGGATTAGGCAGCCTTGTGGCTTGCAGGGTAATTTTGTTTAGAGGTGTGCCCTCTGTTCTAGTACTACTGACATGCCCCTATAGATTTTCATAGGAGAGTGTCAGTGTCACTTTTATATATTCTTAGTGCTAGAAAATGTTTCTCAAGGCAGAATAGATGGATTTAATGAGGTGATTTATTTTTAACTTATTTACTCTTCTCTCTACCACTAACATATCCTTGCATAGTGATTAGGGGCCCCATTAATAATACAGAGATGCCAACAAAAAATACAGGTGAGTTGACATGTCTCCTCATAAATCAAGTGCTAAAAATATTACTGATTCTGAAAGGATATTTGGATGTTTTATTTAGCAAGTTTATCAATTGTCTTAAATATACTTATATACAGTATAAGTGTGTATACGAAGGCACGTTAAGGCAGTATTGTCATATATGTATTGGGACGGTGCTTCTGCTGTTGCCCACCAATGGAAACGAGATCCTTTGCACTCAGCCATTAACAATAAAGACATTCTGTGCACTAAGCTACTAGGAAATGCCATTTCCTTTGCCCACCAATGGAATCTTTTCCCTAGGCCCACCAGCACCTTATAGTGCTCTGACTGTATTGCCAGATCTTAACTAACATATCCATGGACATGTCACAGAGGTCCACAGTGACAGGCAGATGTTCATCTGTGGTGGTTCCTGCTATGTTTATAGGACAGGTTGCTCTATAACACAAATATAGAACAAGGTGGCCAGTAAAGTCAGCTTTTTATCTTACTGGGAGCAGCTTTTATCTTCCCAGTAAATTGTGGCCTCAGAGAAGGGTCTCATGTTGCCTTATAGAAATGGTTCTAAAGAATGTTTGAGGTAAAAAAAAATTAAGGGTTTAATTAATGTAGAAAATTTGGAAAATCATTTTGTAAAAAACTTAAACAGGAATACACAATCTACCTCTTTTTTCATTAGTCATTTAAATAAATTACTAGACAAACTCAATGTAATAATGATATTAATAATTTCTGCAGCGACTTCTGTCACCCTTTGCACCAAATATAAATGCCATAGGCTCGCAATGCCTTGGCCTTAGCCTGCTTAGATCTCATACAGTCAGGTTGTTGGAAATACGTTTGGCACCTAAGGGTTTAACAAAATTTTAAATCTTGAGAGCAGGGTAGGATTGAATGATGTTTTGAATTCTGAAGCATGCCAGATGTTTGTAGCATCTGTAATGTAACTAGAGCATGTTCCCTATAGAAATGCTCGTAAGACTGTCCTGTAATCAAGACATGGTGCCAAATGCCTCCCAAAGATCTTATCTGTTCCTCACTATTCACTATAGGCTGTATATTACTATGCTGATACAGGGTGAATTTTTTTTTTTTTTTTTTTTACTAGCAACAGTATTTGTTTGCTATTATTGTGCCCAATATTGAACTGCAATGAAAATACTTATATGAACATATGTATGTACAGTATGTAACATCAGATTTTGATGCTACTGGGTATAGCTTTCACTTTCCCAATAAAGTGTGGCCTGAGGCAAGGGTCTCATCTTGCCTTATAGAAGTAGCAATGCTTCCAACTTTCTACCATAAGGTAATAATGTGTTATAATCAAATGATAATGGGGTAGATGTTTATTAGTATTCCACCTCTACAGTGGAGGAAATAATTATTTGATCCCTCACTGATTTTGTAAGTTTGTCCAATGACAAAGAAATGAAAAGGCTCAGAACAGTATCATTTCAATGGTAGGTTTATTTTAACAGTGGCAGATAGCACATCAAAAGGAAAATCGAAAAAATAACTTTAAATAAAAGATAGCAACTGATTTGCATTTCATTGAGTGAAATAAGTTTTTGAACCCTCTAACAAAAAAAGACTTAATACTTAGTGGAAAAACCCTTGTTTGCAAGCACAGAGGTCAAACGTTTTTTGTAATTGATGACCAAGTTTGCGCACATTTTAGGAGGAATGTTGGTCCCACTCCTCTTTGCAGATCATCTCTAAATCCCTAAGGTTTCGAGGCTGTCTCTGTGCAACTCTGAGCTTGAGCTCCCTCCATAGGTTTTCTATTGGATTAAGGTCCGGAGACTGACTAGGCCACTCCATGACCTTAATGTGCTTCTTCTTGAGCCACTCCTTTGTTGCCTTTGCTGTATGTTTTTGGTCATTGTCGTGCTGGAACACCCATCCACGACCCATTTTCAGTTTCCTGGCAGAGGGAAGGAGGTTGTCGTTCAGGATTTCACGATACATGGCTCCGTCCATTTTCCCGTTAATGCGAATAAGTTGTCCTGTGCCCTTAGTAGAAAAACACCACCAAAGCAAAATGTTTCCACCCCCATGCTTGACGGTGGGGACGGTGTTTTGGGGGTCATAGGCAGCATTTTTCTTCCTCCAAACACAGCGAGTTGAGTTAATGCCAAAGAGCTCTATTTTGGTCTCATCAGACCACAGCACCTTCTCCCAGTCACTCACAGAATCATTCAGGTGTTCATTGGCAAACTTCAGACGGGCCTGCACATGTGCCTTCTTGAGCAGGGGGACCTTGCGAGCCCTGCAGGATTTTAATCCATTGCGGTGTAATGTGTTTCCAATGGTTTTCTTGGTGACTGTGGTCCCTGCTAATTTGAGGTCATTAACTAACTCCTCCCGTGTAGTTCTAGGATGCTTTTTCACCTTTCTCAGAATCATTGACACCCCACGAGGTGAGATCTTGCGTGGAGCCCCAGAGCGAGGTCGATTGATGGTCATTTTGTGCTCCTTCCATTTTCGAACAATCGCACCAACAGTTGTCACCTTCTCTCCCAGCTTCTTGCTAATGGTTTTGTAGCCCATTCCAGCCTTGTGCAGGTCTACAATTTTGTCTCTGACATCCTTGGACAGCTCTTTGGTCTTTCCCATGTTGGAGAGTTTGGAGTCTGCTTGATTGATTGATTCTGTGGACAGGTGTCTTTTATACAGGTGACTAGTTAAGACAGGTGTCCTTAATGAGGTTGACTAATTGAGTAGAAGTGTCTAACCACTCTGTGGGAGCCAGAACTCTTAATGGTTGGTAGGGGTTCAAAAACTTATTTCACTCAATGAAATGCAAATCAGTTGCTATCTTTTATTTAAAGTTATTTTTTCGATTTTCCTTTTGATGTGCTATCTGCCACTGTTAAAATAAACCTACCATTGAAATGATACTGTTCTGAGACTTTTCATTTCTTTGTCATTGGTCAAACTTACAAAATCAGTGAGGGGTCAAATAATTATTTCCTCCACTGTATATGCATTTGTGTGTGAATATTTGCATATAATTGAGGTCATTTTTGTCTTACTATTTGGTAGACAAATTGCTGATTTTAAGATAAAGGGTGCATATGTCCAGTAGCTACATTTATTAAGAATGTAATGTAGTGCATTTGTTACATTAGTACAACATTTAAAACATATTTGATTGTCTTTGGGCTACAAGAAGATGATCCTGTATGAATTGAAATGGTAAATCAATATGCTTAATTAACTGCTTTATCTTCTTTAGAAATGCTCTGAATTCATTGATTTTTTTCTCTATTTCTAGTTAGTTGTTCTAGCAAGAAAGAGCGTTATTTGATGCCTGTGATGGCATCAAGCAGAATTTGCACTTGGCCATCAAACAAGAATATTGTGTTTGTGATTTTAGAGCTTGTTGGAAAGCTTAATCCAGATTCTAAAACTATAAAAATGTTCCCAGAGCATCGGTTTTAGAAGGTCTGCTCACAGGCTACCACTTGAAACCAAGGCTTAAAATGATACATTAAACCTCAAGTACTGGCTGGCTACTTTGTGGTTGTCTCCATAATATGCTTGGCAACAGGCTGCTGTAAATTATCATTTCAAACTCTCACTCATACCTGAACTACAGCTTTGTGTCTTAGTGATCCAGTGATTGGAAGAAAAACACTTCTTGTTATGTAGAAGCAGGTGGTCATGGTGCGCTGAGCTGCAGTAGGTTAGATGAAGGGGGGAATGATGCATTTGCACATGGAAAGAAAAGAAAAAGAAGGTGGCCGGTGCAAGAGAAGAAATGGGAAAAAGGAATTGTTCATGTAAATAATATGTTGTGCAATAGAATACAGATTAGAGGAGTGGATACTAAGACAAGAGATCGAGTTATCAGCAAACCATAACGGGAGGGTGTTGTTGATATTGATCTATCATCTGTTGTCAATCTTACATTGAAACAAACAATGATATGTAGGGACCCATAGGGTTACGCTCCCTATGGCTTTACACTCTACCTCTTCACACCTTTATTGTTATTGGGCAGAGCCCTTCTACTCAGGTTCAGTTAAAGGAGTGATTAGATCCAGGAGTAGTCGCCTATCCGGCAATGTTGCCTCAGTGCAGCAATAACGCATTCATTTGTTTAATGAGTGATGAAGCAAGCTTTAACTTAATGACATGCACAGTTTGGGAAACAGTAATCTAAATATAGTGACTAAAAACCACATTGATTGGCAAAAATGTAATCTATAAAGGCTGGAGTGGACAGATGTCTAAAATAATAGCCAAAACACTACTTCCTGCTTTCAACTCTCTAACATCTTAGTTAGTCAGTGTCTTTGGGGGGGGGGGGGCACATGGGACATAAAGTTTATAAATTTGCAGGTCAGATTCAAATGTAAACTAACTAAACAGTTATGTCCCACATGGCCCCCTCTCAAGTCATTGATTGGTTTCTGACTGCTAACAACTTAGAGAGCTGTAAACTAACTATATTAAAAACATGTTTTATTTTGCACAGTCTATCTACCAGTTTCATTTTTACACTGAGCTATTACTTAAAAGGTGCACTAAGCAAGCACTATTCTTAAAGGCTATAGCACTTTTAGCATTTTAATCCTCACTAGTAGTAGTTATGAAAATGTTGTTTATCACTGGAGGCCATTTTCATTGATAACATAGGAAACACAAAATGCACTGGATCTTAAAACCATAAAAAAATGTAAAAGTTAGTTATCCCTTTACTGTGCATCCTCAATAAAGATATTAAATGCAGGGCCAGTATTTCTAGGTAGACTTGAATGTCTCAGGGCTGTGCAGCTAGACACTTGAAGGTTGTAGACAGACCTCCAGAGGGCTCATGTCCCTCAGCCAACTCAGGCAGCCTGCCACCAGGAACATTTTTTACATTGATTAATCAGCCCTCTACAATAAAGGTTGATAGAACTGGCCTGCCTTATTGATTGTATTCTTTTTAGAACACTTCTTGAGGCTAGCATGTTAATACAACATATACAGTTGTTATCAATAACCATCTAAGTGCTATATGAAGCCAGAGGAATTGCTGAGGTCCCTAAGGAGCAAAAGGTAAATTGATAAGAAAAGAGAAATCAGAAGAGGCTCAGCAAAACTATATCAACCCTAACTAATAAGAAGCAAGAAAAAGACTTAAGGAGTTCTGAGACTAGTAGGTTAAATGGAGATAGATTTATTCCTATTACCAACTGACTGAACTGTATGAAGAGGAAAATAAATCACAGCGTTCAAATGACAAAATGGTCAGACAGAATGAAATATAGGGAAATGTCTAGGAACTTGGGAATTGCATATAAGTGATGCTCTAAGTTAATTATACTGCATTTGAATTCCCTCACTAACACAAGGTACTAGAATCTGCCTTAATTTATAGTAATCCAATTTGACAATGCAGGTCTGTGGCTTTCTTTTGAAAACAAATTCAATTCAGCTTCCTGCCCAGGAATCCCAAAATAGTATCCACACAGATTATTGAGGTCTGCTGTGGCCTATTTCTTCCTGAGCCGCAGGAGCTCCCGGGAGTATTTTATAATGCTCAGTGTATGTCTGGAGTGTGCATCTTGCTCTAGGTGTCCGTGGCTGAACTTATCTCCCCTTTTCCTCCCTCACCTTGTAATAATCTTTCTGAGTTAATACTGAACAAGGCTCTGGCTTTGATATAGTAGTAGTATATGATCTATAGTTTGCCTTATAGGTTTTCAGGCCTTAACTGTCATGCTATTTTCTGCCATGGTATCAGTGATTATGCATGCAATTTTCATTGAATACTGGCTACAAATGTGGATATATTTTCATTATCAGATGTGAATGTAACTGTGATTTTCAGTTTACATTATCTAGGGCCGCAGCTGTGTGACTGAGTTTACCGTTTTGGCACTAGTGGCACAAGTAGCTGTTATTTCTAGTGCAGCAGTTCCAGATTATACTTGTATATTATTTCCTATAGTGCCAATATTTCTGCAGCACTTTACAAAGATTATACATCATTAACATCAGTCCCTGCCCCAGAGGAGCTTACAGTCCAAGGTCCCAATCACATTCGCACACAGTTTAGTCAGAAGCCAATTTACCTGCCAGTATGTTTTTGGAGTATGGGTGGAAAGAGGAGCACCCCGAGGAAACCCACACAGACACGGGGAGAACATACAAAATCCTTGCAAATAGTGCCCTGGCTGGGATTGAACTCTGGACCCCAACAATTCTCAGTTTTAAGGGGCAGATTTTTAAATATTGGCATTGATTTTATTCTAAAATTAGCACAAAACAAATGCAGTAAATATTGCCAAGATTCCCTTTGTGTGTAAATTACATTTGAAAAAAAAAGCTCAGGTGCACCTTGTATAAAAGTGAATTCACTAGAGTTATGCTGGAATTTATGACATTATTTGGGGGATTTAAGAAGCCTCTTAAAATCAGGTGCCGTATGGAAAAAAAACCTGTATCATTTGTAAAATTGCATCAGCTGCTTAGGATGTGCAGCCTTTTACATGGTGAATGGTGATAGACCTAAGTCCTTGCCCTTTTTATAACCATAAGACTTCATGGTAACGTCTAAACGTCTAAAAACGTCTAAAAATTATAACAGTGGTACATTATTTTCCTTATAGGCAGTATGTATATATACGTAATATGTACAGTATGTATAACATATATAGAGAAACTAAAGAGAATAATGTAGCCCCATTGTAAATTATAAGGATTTTTAGAAATTACCATGACGATCCATGACTATATAAAAGCATAATTTGCAATGTAATAGATGTCAGATATCCATATTACAATGCAAAGTCCTTATTTATGCAATTAATTTTACAATTTAAATCTTTTATCACATTTCCACATTAAAGCATGCACATGAAGTAACCCTTAGCAACCAATCAGTGGTAGCATTTACTGGTCATGTCTTTTAAAGCAATTATCTTATTGGTTGCTATGGGTTAATAGACTTGATTTTCTTTCTGACTTTTATCATACCACCCCTGAAATTCTGCTTTAACCTTTATGTCTAGATATGTCATAAAAGAATAATTTTTCAGTGCAGTCTTGAATCTTACTGCTTTAAGGCAGCAACATCCCATGGTGTGCTATTGTTTCTAGAGCATTGAACTTAGAATTAATCCACTGAAAGATAATTGCTGTTTGGCTGAAATGCCATTCATTGGGATCAGCGGACGCTGACAGTTGTGAGTTATAATGAGGTGGCAGCTACGAAGGGGGAGAAAGATATACTTAACTCTCAGCCTCAAGCAAGGCAAAAGGAACACACTTTAATATATTCATGAGTGTGAAGGGGAAAAAAGAATTTGTGGAATAAGCTTGTATATGTTAGATGAACAGCCAGCAAATAAACTCTTACATGTGAGCTGAAAAACAAAAATAATAATTAAGGAGAACAAAATGTAAAAAAAACTCTGGGGGTTGCCAATGTGTTAGCCACCAACAATGACTGAAATGGTTCACCATTCACCCCAGCCTTTTTTTTTTAAAGAAAATGATCTGGCCTGGGGTACCTTCTTCTAAAACGCCATTATGCCATGTTTGTACCAGCTCCCATGTGTCCCTTGCTCTGTTAAAGCTGGTGCATGCACATTAAGGGCAATATGCTCAGTGCTGCCCATACACAATGGTACATGGCACCATGCAAAAATATTCAGGAAAGCACAAAAGTTTGTTTCATTTTTGAAAGAAGAGATGAGCCAGACCACGGTAAAAGAAGAAACATTTTCCTCCCTAATGGTCCTTATCTAATATCCCCCTTCCCCAGTGTTTTGTTTTATTCTTTTTAGTTTCTTTAATAGCATAGATTTTTAGTATATTTTTAGTATACAAAAAAAGTTATTGCCCCTATTTTTCAATTAGGCCCCCATTTGGATGACCACACACCAATGACATCAATGTATGGTTCTTAGACTCAAGAGCCATGTCCCTTTCTGGTTTGGGTTTATAAACAGAACAGGAGCTTATGGACAGCCTACTAGTGAGACCATTGAGGATATCCATATGTACCCATATTTACTGGTATATTTATGGTGGAGTGGTATTTAGGGGGTGTGGTCACAAAAATGGGTGTAGTCAAAAATTTCATCCCTTTCTATTTTCAAAATGTTGGGAGCTATACAAATGATATAAAAATAGAATTCACTGTTCAGGATGAATTGTTTTCTGACAGAGTTGATGGAAACAGCAGAGACAGGGGTAAAAGTCAGAGATGGTAGGAAAGGAGAGAGTTGGCAGAGCTGGGCTAAATTAGATATGAAATACAGGGCTAAATAGGACAACTTTGGGGGGCTGAGAAAGCTTGAATGTTAAATATAGATGAACTAGGGGGGTGACTGTGTAATGAATTGTGGACCAAGTTCATCTGGGTTCATGGTGTTATGTGGGCAATATTGTTCAAAATTTAAATTTTGGGGCTCATTTACTAACCATCAATTATTAATTTTAAACTTGATTCAATTTTTTTTAAAAAAAGTTGCAGATAAAAAACGCTGCGACTTTTGCAAGATTTACTATACATTTAAATGGCTAAAAATCAGATTGAACTTACAGAGTTCATGTAGAAGTCAATGGCAAAGGTCCCCCTTTCCTTGAAGTTTTTTCCTTTGTCTCAAAGCTTTACAGATTTCGCTGGGTTTTGTCTGAAAATCCTGACTTTTTCAAATTGCAGCAGTGACAGTTGGCTAAAATTGGGATTTTCGCAGAGACAATTAAAAAAAAATTTTAAGACTTTTCTTGAAGCAACTTTTCAGTGCAACTTTTTTTTAGTAAATATTAGACATTCGAGAAAACGAGTAAAGTCATATTTGAAAATAAAATAAAAATGAGAAATTATGGAGTTTTAGTAAAGGTATACAGGTATATATTTTTATTGTGATCATGTGTAACAGAGTTGTTGGGTTTGCTGCCATTCTATACCATAAGCAAATACTAAAGTAATTACCTTGCTTAAACTAATAAGAGAAGTGTGTGTAGCTTTTTGGTTTTAGTTTAAAATATGGAATTCACTTTCATAATCTGGTCACTTTAATATAAAACAGTGCAGAACGGTTGGTTGTGCACCCTAGGCCCATGCATAGGGGTGGGACTGAGATGTGGAATTATATGTGTTGCCTGACTCTACCCCAGATTGTCTATAAGGTGATTCTAGAACAGCAGCTTTTCTGATTACTAACCTGTGAATCAATGCTTTTTATGCTGAGTTTTACTAATATCAGCTCCTTAATCAGCAACAATATAAAACATCAGTTATCTGTAAATATGACATATTATTGGCACATAGAAAATCTCAAGGCTGGCTTGAGCATGCCAAAAATCAATTTGAAAACAAGTATTTTGGAGAATAATAATCTCTTTGGTTTATTAGTCTCTGAAATCATTAGTCTTTTTATGATTCATGATAGATGTGTTTAATCTAGGACAAGGATTGTGGCCATAGCTGTACTGATAGTATAGCAGAGATATTCAGAAGTTGAACAGTGGAAGCTTACCCAGGGGTGGTTGCTGCACATCAGACACTAATGAACAGTCACCCATAAACAATACAAATCAGTTTATTATAAACATCAGGTACCATATAATGAGTGATTCAATTGAAGGTTGTTCTAAATGGTGTTAGACCAGAATTTTTAGAAGCAGTTAGTTTGGTTTTTTGAAATGTCATTAGCACCATCTAGTGGTGTCCTTGCTGGGAACATGGTGCTGATATTGATGTTGGCTGATGCAAAGTGTTAAGATACATTTACAGTGTACAGAATTCTCTGTGTTCTTTGTCATTTGCATTCTCTAGGTTCTTTCCATTCATGTTTCTTTCACTATAAAATGCACATGTTGGGATTACATCAAAGGACCTGAGCGAGGACTGGAGCATCAATATTGATCCATAAAGCCATTGTCATGCCCTCCCTGATGCAAATCCAGGCACAATAGTTTCCATGCACTTCCAACTCCCATGGTCTGCTATATAGGGGCTGATTGTCTACTTTCTGTTTGTGCTCTCAAATTCATCGGAAACTGTTAATGGACCCTTGACTCTTATCTGACAATCCCAATTTAGTGTGCTAAAACCTGAGTCAGAATTTGGACTTTGATGCAATTCCACCCCTTTGTTACGTCTACAGAACTTTGTATGCCTTGTTTACCCCCTACATAGCAGACTTGCTTATTCTGCCTGTTCCTTAGTGTTAGCTCATATGTAAGTCCCTGCTAACCAGTCTTGATGGCCCGTGGCCCTTGCATTCACATTGTGAAATATAATGATCTTTGATTGAGATGCTTATGAAAAGCACCGTGAACTGTGAGCCAGTATTCATTTATATAGATTTACAATAAGATAAATGGTGATCATAATGATTAAATTGATTTTTTCCATTAGAGGAAACCCTGTAGCATCCTACCAACATTAAAAGGTAAGGTAAAAGAAATTATTATTATTATCTGTTATTTATGTAGTTCTGACACATTTCGGCAGCACTTTACAGAAATTATACATAATTTACATTAGTCCTGCCTCAGTGCAGCTTACAGTCTAATTAACATGTAATTTGGAGGGGCTAAAGGCCCAGTATCTAAGTAAAGTATTGATGGTGGTAAGGCTCATAAGCAGTGTAAATTCAGACAAAGATAATTAAAGGAGTCAATGTATGTAACAGTGAGAAAATATCCCCAGTAATAAATATTTAAAAAAACAGACCAAATTTATCATTTAATCAGAATAAAAATGTGAGCAAGTTAGCTAATAACCTTAAAGGGAACCTTCCATAATATGATGCTACTGCATCCTGAATCTGTAAACCAGATGTTCTTTACTTAAAGGGGAACTACACCCAAACACTTTTTTAAAAAAGTAACATTTTGGTTTGGAAGCCAGAGTTCCCCTTTAAAGGATACCTAAAGCTTATACATTAAAATGCTCCAGTTGTTAATCTACTTGAACAGATGTGCTACTTGGGTCCTTGGAACTCGTCTTATTTTCCTCTCTTAGGGGCAGATTCACTAAAGGTCGATAACGCTTATTGCATGCTTTTTTGCTTTAAAAAGCATGCGATAATTAAGTCCCGATTCATCAAAGTCATTTTGCATGCGTTAAGACACGTATCGCATGCGCAAAAAAGCGCACTATCGCAATGCGTTATTTACCTCACATTGCATTAATTCTCGCATAGAAATAATACTAACGCATGATTCACAAACACATATTGAGCGTTAAACGCGCTAAATATCGCATTAGTCTGTGCAAATTAATATTCACCTACTTGGGGCAGGCGGTACTTAAAGAAATTTGTGGTTAGTGAGCTTTTGGCAACACAATATGGACTTTACAGTGGGATTTATTCAAGTCTGTGTTGGCCCTAGAGTGATGTAGCCTCCAGTTTGCAGGGAAATGGTCATTTTCAGAACGGTAGTTTTCCGAAAGTAATGGTTACGTGCGTAAAATCGTGCGCTAATATAGCAAGCGGCAAAATATATTGTGCGTAGCGGGAAATAACGCACGCGGCGGGAATTAACGCAAGAAAAACGATCATCGCAAGTTAAATAACGCAAAGAACATTGCGTCTTAATTATGACGCCTGTCCTTTTAGTGAATCAAGCGTTAAGTCGCAAAAAATAAGAAGCAATAAAATTTTTAACGCATGCTATAAATAGCGCTCATTTTATCGCTCTTTAGTGAATCGGCCCCTTAATGTTCAGTTATACTTTCCATTTGATACATTAGCGTTTAAATTTGGCCCTGCCTACATACATTAGTCAATGTTTAGATTAGCTGGCATTGGTTTCTTTGCAGAATAAAACTATATAGACATATGCAGAGTGAACTACATTAATGGATGTGATGATGTAAGCATAATGGGCGTTCTCAGTGTGTCAGGTTCAAAATAAGCCACTCCCATCCTTTCAGAGACAGAAGAAGGACTAATTTAACAGGTATAAAAAGTAGCTATTATAGTGGCCTTTCTACTTTTTTATATGGAAAATGAATTTTCTAACATGCTGAGAGCATTTTTAGTGGTTTAAAATGATTTGGACATTGAAGGTGACCATATTTATTATATGGTGTAAGTAACATCACCGGTGATGTTGTCCATAGCAACCAATCAGCAATTCAATTTGAACGATCACCTACAAGTTAGAAAACAAAAGCAAAGATCTGGTTGTTGCTATGGGCAACATCACGGGTGATGTTGGTTTACACACTATAATAAATATGCCCCTTAGTGTATTAGAGCTAGCTGTCTTTGAAAATAACCAACTCAGACCCAAAGCTGGATGTATACAGCGTCAATCAGATGTATGCAGCTTTAATCAGAAGTTATTGTAGATGCTGAAATGGGTATCATAGTTCCCCCTTGTTATGCTGGGCTCTGAACAAATGCCCCTCTTGCTCATTTAGTAAAGCCGCCCTGCAAGGTCTACTCTTACATCTCTGTGATTAATATAGTGTGCTGCTATAATGAAACTGAGTACTTTAGATTTAATACTATTAGGAGTGGGCAGAGCTTGCTTACATAACAGCAGATGGGCCATTGCAGTAATTATTTTGTTAATCCACTTGAAGTATATGTTGCCCCTTACTGACTCCGGTGTTAGTTTAAGCCTTTGAAAATATATAAATAAAACTACAGATATTTATATTTTGTATTGGAACTTGTGTGAGGTAGCAACAGGTTTGGAAGCAGAGGGGACAAGAGAAGATTTGGATACACGCAGGTCAGGCAGGGAGCATAAAGATAAGAAATGAATAAACAATTATCCACTGGAGCAAATGTAAGGGGCCCTGAGGAACTGAACTGTGAACTGTGTTCTCCTTGGGAAACCCAAACAAGCCTTGAAAGGAAATACAGCAAAGTGGGAGGATGGCTGAGAACCAGAGTAGGGTGGCATTTATTATACGTTCAATAACATAATCCTTTCTAGTGATGCGGTGCTTGTGTACTTACCTCTATCAGGCTTCACACAATCATCTATATGACATTTTGTATCACATTACGAGTCTGAAAAATATCTAAGTATAGATTTAGAGTCTCTGCTGAATAGTCTGTGCTGTTTTACAAGGAGTCCACCTCCATTCCTTACATCATCACCTGTAAAGAGATCATTGTTCTGGGTCAGTGTTTCCGTTGGAACAATTCTCTGTCAGCACTTCAGGACATCCACTTTGAAACTGCACCCATGTGCATGTCCCAGTTTAGCTTTCATAATCTGGGGCTATTTTAAGGTAATGCTCACAGGGAAAATATGCCTTCTGCCGCTGGTAATTAAAAACCTGACTGAATGTTTTTCATTTGCAATCTATACTAATAAAACAGGGTAAATGGAGCGTTGAGAATATAATAAGGCTTTATGCTTTCACCATGATATCATTGGAAAGGTACAGTACATATCAGGGTTGCCCTGATATATTCAAGATATATATGCTGTTGAGGTTCTTGGGTTTATCCTTTTTATTGTACCAGGATTATTGCATAAATGTCTGTGAGTAAATCCATGTGGATTAATACACATTAGGCTTTGTTCCCATGGCTAAAGCTGTGATAACTTTCTTCCCTCTTTGTGGACAACAGAATATAAGAATAATGTAAGTACAATACATTTTATATATATATATATATATATATAATGGCTTCTGTTTTAAGGGTTTAAGTATATTATTTTCACTTAACCCCAATTTACTTGACTTAGGGGAAAATATAACACAATTGCTAATGAAAAACAAATGCAGGGGAAAAAACAAAACATGCATTGCATGTAGCATATCTTTAAGACCTGATTAAGGGTGATGTATTTTTGATAAAAAGATATGAATTGGTTCAAATTTTATTACATCCATTGCAAAGAGGTGCAAGCTTGATTCCTCTGAAGGAATTTTTTTAGCTAGTAGTGATGAGTGAATCTGTCCCGTTTTGCTTTGCCGAAAAATTTGCAAAACGCAACTTTTTTTATTTTTACGCACTGCACCCATTTCCACACGCATGTGGACAATTCATGCCTGCCAAAAAAATTTGCTCATCACTATTGGCTAGAACTTCTAATACAGATTGGCCAACAGATTGGTCAAGAATATTGGTATCTTTAACTTTAAGCTAAGAAAGAGCAAACATTTTTGGCTAGTACAGTTTGGTGGCAAAAAAATCACGCTTTTTTGCATCAGAACAGACTGCTGGGGAAAAGATGCAGGAAAATGACAACCTCATTATTAGAATTTCTTTTTGTGTTTTGTTTCACTGAAAAAAACAAATATTTTTTGGGGGGGCCATATAATAATGCAGAAAAAACATTAACCTCATTATTAGAATCTCTCCATGTGTCAGGGGAAAAAACGATAGGGGGTCATTTAGATCATTAGACCCAAGTGCTAGACTACTAAAGGATGCAAAATTGCACAAGAGCATGTAAATGACAGGAAAGTTAGGGGATGGGTACAAGGCAGGAGGGTGGGGACGCTACCCCATATGAATACAGTGTTGCCAAATGCAGGTATCTTTGTATTTATGCAGAAAGGACATCATTGCACTACAGATTGGCAAGGTGCAAAATACAGAAAACATTGCTTTTTGTGTCTGTTTTTTGCACTTTGCTCCCTGCCCCATTAGTAAGATATGACTCCTAGAAGGCCCAATAGTGATAACTATGACCGATTACTATTAATGATAAATTAGTGAGGCATGGATTTGCTGCAAATTTCCACCTTTTGCCATTGGCAAATTATTTCGCAAAACTTCTGCGAAAATTTGAAGCGGAAATATTCATCTCATGTCAAGATAGGTGCAATCGTGTCAAAATAGGTGCAGTCTATTTTGTGACTAACGGGTTTTGCAGATTTTTTGCCTTTCGTGAATTTTCCTGTTTTGCGAATTTGTTGGCAAAGTGAAATGGGACAGATTTGCTCATCACTAATGACTATCCTAGGAGTATATAAAGAAGGGGATGAGCCACAATGAGCTGCCTAAAAGCTAAAGAGATATAGCCAGTTTAGTACACATGTGATATCTGTTTCAGAACCACTGGCACTTAATATTTCAGAACTTCTGTGCCTCCTCCAGAATATGGCATTACAGAGTATGAATAAATATAAACCCTGTCATAAAACAAAAGAAAAAAAAGCAGCATTGTTTCTTACACCTTATTCTTATTATAATGGAGGAAGAAATGCTAATATGGCTTGAATTTATTATCTAATTCCCATGGCCACAGATTATTACTAAACTTTTTTTAAAAAAATGTAGTGCCATTAGTAACATGATGACCTTAATCCAGCCTGTATTTGGCCAAAAATATTCTAAGGACCTGTTCTGTATAAAAGGCAATAGACAAACTTTAAGGATTCCTGAATAAACATATGCTAATCTAAGCAATCATTTTGAAAGTAGAGCTGGCCAATTACTCAGGAATGTTTAGCACAATGAAGAATAAACACTAGAAGTGCACCTTGTTTCCCTTGGTTTCGAATCTATTGATAAACAATGCCGTGCAACTCTGTTCTGCCGAGGCTGGCTGACAGTTACAGTGTGCCTGTACATCTTTTCCTTTACAGCAAATAATTACTACATAATTCAATGTCAAAACATTATTAAAAAGAATTGATGTGTTTTGTTTTTATTTTGATAAATGTCAGGTAAATAAGAAACTCCAGCATGGAATATTCTAAACTACTGATATCTAATTCCCCAGTCAATAGAAAAATATGTTGTTTGTCGAGGCTGATATTAGGATATTAGTATATTAAAAGCTCTTTAGTTTCTTTAATACTATAATGGGGTTTTTTGTTGAGCAGATTTGATCCTTTGTCAATGCTAACAGTGAATTTGTTCTGGGCAATATCTATTTTACGGGTGTCAAACATGAGGCTTCAAGACATTTAAGGCCTGTAAATCTGCATTTGATAGTTTTGGGCTGAAATCTACCCTGTATGCGCAGTAACAGACGGATGCCATGGAAGTTAATAGACATTGGCAGGGTTGGGTGGTATTGGTGTCTGACACTGACTTAAAGTTTACTAATCCTCTGCACTCTTTTAGGAAATACAATTATCCCTATAAAATTCCCTTTCATTTTAGGGCAATGTTATATAAGTTGCTTTTATTGTGCAGCTCTTGTTAAGAATAACTGTTGGAACCATAATGCCCTTATCTCCCAGTAGCTACTTTCCATTCCTATGATGGACATATCATTTCCTGACCAACACCTACCTACTGACTCATGTATGTCATAAGCAGAGGAGAACGATGTTTAGATTACATTGCTCCTCCCTGATTAGAAACAAGGAAGGCTTTAGGTTAATGCCACAAAGGGCTGATTCTCAGTCTGCAGATAAATGTTGGCATCAGCCTTCTCCTGTGCATGCATACTGAGTGCATTTTGCAGCTGAAATGTATACGCCTGTGTTTTGGTGCCAAAATCTGCACCATGTGCCTGCACCCGGGCCAATGCAGTGAACCTCATTTCTTCACCCTTTTATTTCTTTACCAACGCCTCCTTTCCAATTATTCCCCAGCATACTTCATCCCCTAAATTACCTAACCTAAATACTATCCCCATTCATAGCTCTGTCATGTCCCTGTGGTTCCACAGTCCCTGGCTCAATGCCCTATTGTTTCCTCAAATGCATTTGTTATACAAACAATGTATTTTTCATACATTTTATAAAGATCAGTGCCAGGCCGTGGGCTGTGTTACAATGGGCCGCCTCTGATCCCTGCTTACAAAGTGGCGTTTGGAAGATGTGCTGCATATGACATGATGATACGCCACTGCGTATATGTACTGCTGTGTATGACTTGCCAACACGCATAACACCATGTTAGTGGGTCATACGTGTCAAACAGTGATTGCTTTGCATGCTTATTACCCACCCCCCCAGTAATTGAAATTCGTTTCCCGCCCCCCCAACGGTCTGTGGGAAAATTTTCTTAATTACGAGGTTGGGGACCGATGTGTTAGATTAGATATATAATATACAATTAGATATATAATATAAGCTTGTGGCATAGTGGCCTGGCGATATTAATGATATGGCTAGGACCAAAAATAGTGGGGTGCAATTAAGAGAAGCACAAATCCATGTTTGCTATGCTTCTTTGCTGGTCTGGAGGCTCCTGGAACTGTAACAGGGGGATGGGTGGCCTGATCATAATTGCCCGCAGAAAGTGTTATTACCCACTGAGTACTGTACGGATTGGAATGCAATATTTGGCATGCATTAAGGTGCTTCACGTCAGTTTTATTTAGCCATTTACCTGTATGTCCTAGATATCCATTCTCCTGCTACGAATTTGCCTGTAATTCCTTTCTTTCCCTAACTTGACAGTAGAATTACAATGCTTTTACAGTTCTGAAATGAAAGTTGAAAGTACAGTAATAACAATTTAATGGTGAATAGTTACAGGCCGTTCAAGGAAATAAAGCAAAACAAAGCAATTTGGAGGGTGTGCGTGTGTGTCAGTGTAAGTTTAGATCCTGAACTTAGTGTGTGATTTGGGGAAGACTTATTATTATTACTATTAGTATTAATATTATTAGTAATAATAAGTGGCAACATATTCTGCAGCTTTGTATAGAAGGGTGTATACATCAAACATACAAATTACACACACAGATTTACTGGCTAGTCTTTCATGTAATTTAATACTGCAATTGGATGGTTAAGGATAGGACATATATTCACTTTATATGTTAGCCTTGTGTGGCTATGTTTCTCTCAGCTGCGGAGTCTTAGAACCCGTTTTATTGCCATAAAACAATACAAAGAGGATTGTTGCATTTGAATGGAAAAAGATAAGTAAAGTCATGAGACAACCAAGAAATACATGCATACAGAAAAAGCAAAAATACTTGAATACCTGAATCAGATCATGTTTCTCTGACACATTAATACCAATTTTTTAAATAAATACAAAAGCAGAGAAAGTATATGAACAGGTCTTTAATGTAGAGCATGGATATTATTTTAATGTGTTTGCATATGTACATTCTTTTTTTTACAGAAGACACAATTCCAAAGAAGGTGGTGTGCCACTTCAATAGCAAAACGTATGCGGATGAGGAGAGATGGGACATTGACAGCTGCACACACTGCTATTGCCTTCAAGGACAGACTCTCTGCTCTACTGTTAGCTGCCCCCCTCTTCCCTGTGTGGAGCCAATGAATGTTGAAAGTAGCTGTTGTCCTATGTGTCCAGGTAACAATTATTTCTGTTGAAAAGTTTAGGCTATTGTATGATAATTAGTGGCACTTTTCCCAAATTGATTTTTAAGGATAATGTGGACAGTTTTATGGACCTTGATCACAAATACAAAAAGCATAGGGAAAATGTCTCTTTTTATATAGACCCTAGCACCATAGAGTATCCAGTATCTGACAACACAAAGTTGTGTTTATAGGAGAGTATGAATGTAGATGTAACAGTATAAATGTATGCTTGTTTGGAATATCATGGGAAAATAGTTTATATTTTGTTTTATCATATTGTCAATATGTCATATTGTTATGCAGAAATGTATATACCGGAACCCACAAACATCCCTATTGAGAAGACAAACCACAGAGGAAAGAATGAGCTAGACATGCCCCACTGGCCAACTCCTAGCGAGAATGACATAGTTCATCACCACCACAGAGGTGAGTGCATTTTACCTTCTCTTATTGTTTTTTAAGACACATCTAACAATTTACCTCTTTAAGAATATTCTATGTACAGCCTTCTTCTATTTCAGGAGTGTCAATTAGAGACCTGTGGGAAAATTTGACCCAGCTTGGCCAGGGCTCCATAGATTTTTAAATCATGTTAATATTGTAAATTGGCATGTATTTCATTTAAGAATATGTGTGTTTATATGTTCTTTTCCCCTTTTATGTTAACAATATAGAAGTCATTTACTTTTCCCCAGGGTGCAACTGCTAGAGCACTAACAGGTGCAAGTTATGCAAGACATGCAAGTTAGGAAGCAGCAGGGTGGAGGCAATAGAGGATATCCCACCCCTCTTGGATAGGGTGTTGACAAATGCAATTCACTCTCCATTCAAGGAGTTAGCAACAATAAATGCAACAAGGCTGCTGTCTTCTGCCATTCTTGCTGGCATTGGTGTTTAAATGTGACTACTTTTGAAATAATAATGTTCATGTCTTGTGCTCCCCAGGCCTGGGCCCCCATGCACACTCACAAACAAGTTTGAGGAACCAGTTTATGTAATCAATGTATATATGTATAGTTTCTATCCTAATGCCAAAGGGATTTTATATTGGCTAAGCCTATATGGAATTTACATCTTTTGAAACCATAATTGTTCATAATAGAAAAATCTGCATTTTATGTGACCATGATACAAATTACAAATGTGTTTAGTTGCATATAATTGTAGGCCATAGGGCCACATTGTTTATTGATTGTCCCCTATAATGCCAGAAATGCCATGCTTATACAGACCAGCAGTTGGCATTTAAGAACAAATGTGGTGGGACTAATGCTGCATTGTAGATTGTGCCCATTATTTGTGATGGTACTTGGCTGCCATATATATATATAGCATTTTGAAAGAAACATTGTGGTGACATCCTGAATCTGTTAAAGGACAATGAAAGGTTAATATAAATTAAAAGTAAGTCTAAAGGCATTCTTTTTAAGTACTTACTGCATATCTAAATTCCCAGATCCCTGCTTGCTTCTCTGAGATATGGTGCTGGCAGCCTACAGCAGTGTGAAGACTACAGTGACATCACTGAAATCTCTCTTCCCTTCCTGTAGCCTGCCAGCGGCAGCCTTCCTATTCTCTGAGCATGTGTGTAACTTGATCCTGTCTGCTGTTCTGAGCTACACATGCCCACCAGCCAATCAGAAGCGGATCTGGCAGAGGGGAGGGGGGGAGGGAATGAAACACATGTGCAGTATGAAGCAAGGAGGGAAAGGAAGGGAGAATACCTTTTTAGAGATGGCTGCCTGTTCTAGAAAATGTGAAGTAAGTTTGACTGAGTAAATATTTGATTAGGTGAGCCAAAAGTGTGGTGTTTTTACTAAACAATAGGACAATAGGACGACTATTGCATTTTGACTTGCATTCTCCTTTAAACATAAAGGGGCTTGTGTTTTGCTTGCTGAGATATTTGCCACAAAATGTTGATGTTCTTTTACAGACATGGGTCATCTTCAAGCAAACTACAGAGAATTGGAAAGACCACGTCTGACTGAAGAAGACTCTCTTCATTCTGTTGCATGGGTTGCAGTCCCTATCATGATTGCTCTGGTTATTTTAATTGTTCTTTTTATGATCAATCAGAAAAAACAGTGGATACCAGTACCCTGTTATAGAACACCTACCAAGGTAAAAACCATCCTGCAGGTTATTTATATTCCAATACAGTAGAGCCCTGATTTTTTTATGTGTTTTCCCAGAATTTACTTGGTACAGTCCCCTGGCAAAAGTAAAATCTGGGTTCCACTGTATGAAAACAACTTTCCATGAATAAGATACCCCTATATTCAGTTCTATGGTAACTGTTATTTCAAGAAATATATATTACAGCTGCAAAAGCTGATGTCTTTTATTACTTGTGTTAATATTATTGATTTCTGCTAGAAAATCCATAACTGAAACATTACTTTAGGATCAGTACCATTTTAGTACATTAATTGTTTTTATTCATGTGCTGTATTCCCACCCACTGTTACAAAGCTCCATACTCATGCACTTCTGTTTTTAGACTGACATATCCATAAAAAACATGTTTTATTGTTCCTTGTATGTTTATTTTCTAGGACTAAGAGTGCATTTACCCCTCCTAGCTTGCAGGGGCAGTGTGCTTAAAGGGAATATGGCTGGGGACCCAGTTTTGCAGAAGTGAAATTGAGAAAAAAAAATAAAAGGAGGATCAAGGGGTCTGCCAAACCATTATTTAATATAAATAAACCTTTTGAAAATTCCTACCTTGTGCTCATATAAAGTGGTCCTGAGCCACCAGTGATTTCTTGATTCGCTGTAGATAATGACACCTCATTCCCATGCCCTTGGTGAGAATTTACAAACAGTGGACCAGATTTGCTTGTTTTTTTGCACATCCACTCAATGCATAATAAACATTGTCATTGAGTATTACACCTGTATCCATGGTTACTCTTGACAATGTCTTTCCCTTAGACTTCCATGCCTACCTAATACATCAGCAAGTCAAACAGTCTTTGCCATGCTAATTCTTTAACTAAATTAGGATCTAAAATCATTTTGTAGACCCTTCTTTTAAGTTACTTTAGATGCCTAATGTGCCTAAAGTATTTATCCTTTATTGTTATCGTCTCCTGTACTTACCCCCCTGACAACATCTGTTTCACCATTGTTTTCTGTTAATATAATACAAGAAGAAATAACAAATAGGGTAGAGGAAACAACTGTAGACAAGAACTTACCACATAAAAAATGGTCCAGATGCGCCAACCCCAGACCCTCAGCTAAGGGAGCAGACAGTCCAGCAACAGCAATATAGGGGCATCTGGGCCCTCAAAGGGATTCCACAAGGGTCACAATAATGTGCCCAGATGCCTATACATTGCAGTTGCTGAATATAATATGAAATATGAAAAAGAAAATTAAAAATGTTCCTTATTAGAGTCTGCCCTATGTCTTGAATATTTCCTAAAATATTCTTCACTTTTTCAAACAGCCAACCTGTCTGAACAACCAGCTTGTATATGTGGACTGCAAAAAAGGAACCATGGTACAGGTGGACAGCTCCCAGAGAATGTTGAGAATGGCTGACCCGGACTCAAGATACAGTGGATTCTACAGTATGCAAAAACAAAATAACCTCCAGGCAGATAATTTTTACCAAACTGTGTGAGGAGTGCCAATGCAACTGTTACAAGGATTTCCCTTTAAACTGAAAAAAAAGGAAAAAAAATTAAAAAAAAAGATGATAGGGTTGAAGAGAGACAAAATTCTGCTATTAAAAAAACCTAGAACCATGCACTTGCTTATTGGATTATATTGGATGTGTGACATGTACAATCGAGACCTTACTGAGACGAACTCTGTCTCATGCAACGTGCCAAAAGAAACATTCCCACTTTTCCCTTTGTAACAACTGACCAAGTGTTTTCTTAGAACCAAAGTATGGAGAACTGGTTGATGCATATATGCTTGTAACATAGCTGTAGAAACTTTTTTTTTTCGGTTGCTGGGGAGGAAGTTGGGGGATTCGACAAAGGAGAGGTCGCTAAAGCAGTGATGAAACAAGAACAAATTGGAGAGGTTTGGGGGTGAATAAATTCCTTCAGAAAGAGAGGTTGGTCACATGGGCTCATCCAAGCAAATCCCATAATGCTTCTGAATCACAGACAATGGCTTCTCCTGCATCTCAGATCCTGAATACATCACAGGAAGAGGAATCAAATCCCTGTGTAATCATACAGCTCTTGTTGCAACTTCTAAATTAGCAAAGAAGCTACCAAATCCATAGCTGATCTATCTACATTTAAAATGCAAATAATATCATTAGTGATAACCATCTGCAAAAAATAGCAAAAGCAGAGAATGATGGTTAAGGTTCTGAAATGATATACAATGTGCTGCTTTTTTTTTCTTTTTACTTGGATATATTTTTTTTTCTTTAATGCTGATTGGTCAGTCCTTGTTGGATTCAGGCAAAAATACAGAGGGCTTATTAGTTTTTTTTCATATATAAATATATATCTATATCTGAGCACTGGATTTTTATTTTTTTTTCCTGAGAGCAGTATTTAAAGTAGAAAATGTTTAAATCATCACCTTACTGTTCAACAGGCTTTCTTATAATGGCGGTGTTGATGAATATGTATTTCTTTCCTTTTTGTGAGTGTGTGTGTGCGTGATCTTTTGTTACATTTTTTTTTTTATTGCGCTGCCCAGAAAGAACAATAATTCTATTAACTTCTTTGCTACCAGATAGGCTAGCTCGCATGAAACGCAGAGGTTGAACATGTCTGACACTGTCACTGGGATTAGCTTGCTGGAGAAAGCTGATGCTTCAATGAAAAGGAGACAGTGGAGACCCATATTTTTTCCCTTTTTTAACCTGTTTTGTTCATTATTGTTCTATTGGTTGATGTTTTTCATTTACTGGTTGCGCAAATTAAAAAAAAAAAACAGCTGCCCTCGTAGGGAGCCGCTTAAATTTGTAGTATTCAAGCACCTTTTTTTTCTGAGCTGAGTTAAAAAAATAAATAAATAAGAAAAAAAGTCAAAAAGGAGATTATGCGTCTTTAAACCTTAGCATTATAGGAATATTTATGTAAATGTATATTATGCTAAAAAAACAAAAAGTATTTGTGTGTGTATGTATATATATATATATATATAAAAAAATATATATATATAATTTTTCTGTTTTTTTTTTTCTGTTGAATGTATTTTTATCCAAGAAAGAGAAATTTTACCCACAATGGAAACATTAAAAACCAGCATTCCATATCAAGAGCTTAATAGCTTGTCGGAGAAGGAAACAGACATTTCTTAGTCTACCTATAGTTTGTTTGCATTGTATGTTTTGCCTTGGTTCATGTGTGCATGTGTGTGAGACGACGTTGGTCTAGAGCTGAGGGTGCGTGAAGATGACTACCCCAGTGACTTCAGCAATTGCTAAACTGAGAGGGGGAGGAATATTTTATTTATTGTTTTGTTTTTTGTTTTTTTGCTTGAGTCATGGAACAAGCTGGTGTCTTTCGAGGAGAAACATAAACAGGACAATTATTATTTAGTTATGTTAGCCCCGTACAGGTTAATGTAAATAAAACCTTTTTTCTTAAGGATGATAGGGCTCATTCACTAAAATAGAAAAAGAAAAGTCCTAATACAGTTGTCCATTTTGTACCCCAGGCTAGTGTTGGGCAATGCCAAGTAAAACTTTTCCTTTTAGTACCATGTTGCCATCTTCATTGATTTTCCATGATTCCCTTGTGGGTCTCCAAGACCTTTGGAATGCACAGTATAGTACTATTTCCAATGTTACTGTACTGCCCATGTAAAAAGTCCTGGAAGCCTTGTCCTTTGATTTCACCAAAGCAGTTACCATTAGGAAGCAATCAATAAATAGCTTTGATTGCTTTACTACGAGTTACAAACTGAAAGCAAAGATCTGGTCGCTGTGGGTAACTGCAGTGGAGCTGGCAGCAGCACGGACACCTGTAAAGGCAACAGATATCACAGCCATTCTGTAAGGATCACGTTCAGTTGTAAATCAAAGGTCATTTTATTTTTGCATTTATTTACTCAAAAATACAATTAACAAACATGTTATTCAAGAGCCCTAAAATCTATAATTTTCTGCAGTTTACTTGCGGGCTTATATTATTTTTAAGCAAAGCTATAATATGTGTTTCAGAGGTCACAATGTCATTACTGTGACCCTATTCAAGTACAGAAGCTGGGGTAGCAATTCATTTCTGCAGATTGTGTCCCATGTTACAAGCTGGTCCATACAATCAGAATATACAAACTGTGCTTGCCCATCAGAGGAGCAGGTTTTCTTTCAAAATCAGAGGGGAGATGAGGGGACAAAAATTAGACTAAATTAGAATGGATTTAGATGTTGCTAGAAATGGAAAGGATACCAAATCTTTTTGTCCCTCAGTATTTGTCCATTGGACATTTTAAGCAATTACTGTATATATTCACATTGAAAAGCTTCTATAAAAGGTTTGGTGACTGTTTGCAGGTTCTGCCTTGTGTTGCTTAGTTCTTTGTCTTTCCCATAATCATCATATCATATTAAATCTCTTCTGTCTGATAAATACAAGAGCCCAGTGTTGAGGTGGGACATAGCGGCAGCAATGTCTGTTTTGATATGCTGGTGAGCCAAACATGACTGAACGTAGCAATGGTCAATGAAATCAACAACAGGAAGAACTTTGCTTTCCCTATGATGTTAACCACATTATATTTTATATTGTTTTTCCTGCATAAGACATTTGTGTCAATGTAATATTAAAACATCAATCCCTTTGAAAAGCATCAAACAGGATGTTAATAGCATCACATTTTTCTTCCGTTTCCGTTCAAATGTATAGTATTCACATATGCCTTTGTTAGGTTTCTAGTTCATGAAATTGTTAGCAAGTTAATAGAACTCCTTGTCACTGAATGATGCCCAGTGGTGCAGAGAATTCAATAAGCCATTCACTGCAGCTCAAGTAAACTTTGTGTGGAGACAAGCATCTTCAGTACCTACAGTAGCAATGAATGCTTGGTTTATTCTATTGTGTAATAACACAAAATGCTTCGGGACTCTGTCCTCTTTCTCAGGTGTATTTCATCAAAATGTTAACTATATCATTTTAGGAATAAACCTTTTAATACCTTATCACCTCTGTTGTTTGCCTTAAGGAACTAAATAAGGTCAATGGCACACATGGATAGCGGCTGGCCATCATTTTCCCTTTTTCACTTCTGCTGATCTCTTCCAGTTGTTGTCATTAGGAAGCAGCAGTCATAAGCCAGAGCATCTATTATTGACAACAAATGGACGCAATCTATAATTGTTACCCTTATTGGATTGCTGCAATTCTCTGTCCTGTTTGCTATTGGCCTTCATTTGGTCAACTTATAATATGCAGCCAACTTGCTAACTTCATGCACAAAGTACTTTATTATAGTACCCCACTACTGTAAAAATCACACTGATTCTCTGAATGTATGTAACCTACAATATTTGCTTACTAAATTCACGATACATGTTTTGTTGGCTTTGTTCTACTAAATTATCATTTTATTTACCATTCTATGAAGTGGCATTTTAAGGAAAACTAAACTAAAGGAACTGCCACATTGATATTAAAAAGCAGCATGTGTGGAGTGTAGGAAAAGAAAGTTTTGTTTTGCAAAACATGGTAGAAGTATTTGTTAATCAGATTAAAGTGATCAAGTAAATAGAATTACCCTTTTCATACCTATAAATACTGCTAAAGCACAATCTTTTATTTATAAATGAGGGTTTGAAAACCTTTTGGTCTTTTACCGTTTTAGTGCTGTTCCGTCTGTAGGCTGTGGTAGGAACTAGAGAAATGTAGCAAAGCCATAGCTTTCAGAAATGAAGGAACTTGTTGAAGGAACATGCTACATAAGGACGCATGATCACAGCAAAGACCATTCACTATTCAATGTTTTGTGTAACTAAATAAATTCCTTGAGTCCTCTTGGGCATTTAAGATGTCGGAGATACAAGCGTGCTCCTAGGCCACATTGCAAAAGAATTGCATCTTACTCAACAGAGACAAAAGAAATGTAGAGCTTGAGTGGCCAACACAATCCTATTTGTGAGTCAATGGGTGTTCACTCAAGTTTTTTCTTACGTAAACTGTTGGCCAGTGGGCATATTTTTTCCCATTTCCTTACTCAAATGCATTAAAATCAATAGGTGTTTTATCCTCACATTGTTTTCTTTGCACAAAAAATAAGATACTTTTCCCAGCGAAACAAAACTTATTGTGAAATTCTAGTGCAGATTTGCGAGCATTTTAACAATTCATGAAAATACAAATTTCACAGCAAATCCATACCAGGTCGAAACATGGCTCATCCATAATTATAATGAAATCCACTGCAATGTAGCATTTTCTTAATATCTCTCTTTCACAAAGAGATTTTTTTTTAATAGTATATGAGATATAAATGGTTGATTATTGTGTTTCCTCAACCAAACATTTATGCCCACTGCAAACAGTTCAACCATACTGGCAGTCAGCAGTCTGTTGTAATTTGCTGACTTCTAACCTGCCAGTAAATTGTTAAACATTAAAAACTGTAAGAAGAAATTCTTATAAATTCTTAATAAATATTTATACAGATTTATTAAACATCTACTACACTTTAATAGACTGGTATAGGTATAGGATCCATTATACAAATTAGCTCCAAATTATAGGAAGGCCATCTCCCATAGACTTGTCTCTGTGATAACAATCCTTATTGGAGGCAAAACAATCCTATTGGGTTAATTTTATGTTTACATGATTTTTTAGTAGATTTAAAGTATGGAGATCTAAATTACATACAGATTCCATACCTGTACAGTCTACTGCAGTTCTCCTTTGAGGTGTATAAAATGTTTTTAAGGAAAAGTAAGATTCTTAAATGGGGAAAATATCCAACTGTTAGTAATCCTTTAGGACTTTGATATTCAATAATTCAGCCCCTTATATTTTGTCAGAATAATGGCCTTTTTCTCCAATGGGTAAAACTAATTCATGGTCAGTAAGGAGACCTGTGTTATGGTGGCCAGTGTTGGTGTTGAGTGCCGACAAGTTAATATCAGCTTATGGAAACCCTGTTCTGTTTGCAGCCAGTCTTGATAAGCAAATCATTCAAATGATCTTCACTCTCAAACAGGAATGTGGCATCATCACCATAGCAAAGGTTGTTGAGGAGTCTTTTATCAATCCTCACGCCTTAATTTTCTTTATACAGTTCTGCTAATGTGGATGATGTGTTTTGTCTTGAATGATTCCATGTGATAGTCTTAGTTCTTTTTGAGTTGCTCCTTCTTGATATATGTAAAGGTTGTCGTATTATCGGGTATTATGAGATCCCCATTCTTTTTCTTTAATTACTAAAAGTTCCAGATATTAAGGGATACATTAGAATTGCTGTAGACCTACACAACCTTAATGGAATAAAGGCTAAGAGCATGCTTTCTGCAATTTCTCATCATTTTAGGGTCATTCTGGTTCATTCAACAGGAATCAGCCATGGAATTTCTGATTTTAGCATCAATCTTTTGAAGGAATTTTACTTTCTTGATGACATCCATATATGTTTTGGTATACTCCTGTCAATATCCATTTGAGATATAACTGATTTTAGTTGTTATATGTTAACGATAACACTTCGATGACTTATTTACTCTTTTTTTCAGCTTTAGGTTGATTTTGTGTACTAATAGCGGGTAATGTGTATAGAAGTTGGCAGGTTTTGTCATTAATGGTTTTATTAAGCATTTCCATTGTTGATCTACACAAATATTGTCAGTGGGTGAAGTCTGTGTCTTCATTTACTGCTTGTGTTGGTGGAAAAAAAGTGTTTGAAATAAGCAGATTGTTGGTCTTGTAGAATTCTATTTGCCATTCCACCCTTATTTACCACACAGTGTCATTAGCAGTCAGGTGTCTCAAGTTCTTTGTTGCTTTGTTTCAGTCACATTGTAAATGAAGTTGTAACTATGGGGCGTATTTATTATGCTGTGTAAAACTAATTCGCTGAAAAAACGGAGTAAAAAAAGCTGTGTAAAATAAATGGAAAAGATCGCCATCTGAACGCCGGATATTACGCCGTTTTCTATAAGTTCCAGTGGAAGAAAAAACACGTAAAAAAATGACACTGATTTTACATCATTTTTACACGGCGAAGCCTGGCGATGTGTGGCAAATTTTCTCGCCGGTTTTTACACAGCATAATAAATATGCCCCTATCTGTTGAGTTACAGATACAGAAGTTGATTCTTATGTGCAAGTAATGTCAGTGTTGTTGCCACAAAGGTCAGCCTCCGTCCAACCTTCTGATGACAATGCTCTTAGCATCACTAATGCACTCAAGCCTTCATGGTACATGGTACAACAAGCCACAAATAAAGGTTGATGTGGAGGGTAATGCAACAAGAACAATCAAGGCTCTGTTTAACTTTCATTTTTTTGCCAGAACTTCAGCACACAGATTGTTTCTCATTAATATAATACTTTTGTTGTGAACTGCTGATAATGCTATACCTTGCTTTACACAATTTTTTTTTAGACTAGGTATGCCCTTGCTTATAGAGCTTGCATGTAGGCTTCTCAAGTCCAGTGAGTTAAGAATCTCAGCCACCACAGCTACCTTTATGTTACTAGTAAAATAACTGATCAGTCTTGTTAAAAAGTTGAAACGTAGTCTATAATTTGAGTAAAATAATCATTTCCTCATATCAAGATATGATTTGCATTCATTGATCTATAATATGATACAAGCATATGGAGTGATTACAATAGCTGTTTCATGTCTCACAAAACAGGATGGATGCCAACTTTTGTCTAAAGAGATACTAAGGCCAAACACATTTATCAACACTGGGCCAGTTTGCATCTAGCCAACAACCAATTAGCAATTTTATTTTAAGCCAGCTATAGGTAGAACAATGTCAAACATTTGATTGGCCAGGTGCACATTTGCCCAGTGTTAAGATACAAACCACACTGAGCCAGGCAGTTGACATAGTTGGTGTAACCTGCAACTTTCTAGGTCCTGGATTTAGCAAAACTCAACCTATCTTTAATGTCTTTAAACACATTGTCATGTTTGATGCCCATATAAATGGATAATGGGTAGATGGGGTGCTGCAGGATACAAATGTTTATAATGCAATTTAAGGTGCTGCAAACTTAACAATAAGAAAATGTATTAATATCTAAAGCACACTCCTTGGAATTATTATAAGTTATAAAGTTATTGAGGAAGGCTTTCAGTGATGTTTCATGGGAGGTTATTTTTGGTTAATTACTGAAAATTTCAAAAAACTGAAATATCTGAGACGTAAACCCATAATGTAATCACAGGGCTTTCATGCTGGCCCCTTCTCCTCTCCCTGTACCTGAACTGAAATGGCAGAGTTGTGCAACATGGTGGTTGGCTGCCATGTCTCATTGCTTCACTTCCTGTCCCTGGTGATGACCACCAATGCATATTAAGCTAGTCTACTGCTAGCTTTAAAGGCCCCTGCTTCTGGTTGGCTGTTGCCAGAGAGCCAGGGACAGGAATGAGGAGCAATTCAATTCTGGGATGTCCGTTGGATGTTATTGTGGAGAGAGGAGGGGCCAGATAAGGAACTCTATTATTAAAGTGTGAGTTTACTACTAATTTTGTTATATAACATAGTACATATATCTGAAGAAGACAGTGTATATACTTTTTTTATTCTCTTTGAAATACAGTGAATTAGACTACTTCTAGGTAAAGGTATATACTGACTGGATTACATTTCCAAATGTCCAAACAGATCCCAGGAATTAAATGCCATCAGAATCTAAAATCTAAGTTGATCTAGTGAAATGCATTTTTAATGTATAATTCACACATATGGCCATGAAAACTTCCCAAGCCTCGATAGCAGTTGTTTCTTACGGTAACTAATGTTTCGTTCACTTCAGGTTATTGGCCAACATTATACTTTAAACTCAGAAATACTCAGTGTCTTTCATTATACATTGTGGCACAAAGTCTCATGTAAATTGGGGAAATATCCTTACAAAAGGTTTTGGGTGGCACATACCATGCAGTTACAAAAGCCACGTGCCTCTATATCTGCTCTTCCTACTCAGATGTTCAGTGCATGGGAGATATCAAGCAGAAGCATACAGTGGGGCTCATTTATATGTAATTTTTTGGTACACTGGGGAGCACACCTGGGCATATTGTATGTCACTGAACATTGGAAGCCTCAGACAGAAAGTTGTGACCAATGCTGTACCAGTAAATGCAGTTTTACAATCCCCCTTTTAGTTCTGACAAACACCTGAAACCTTTACATATATGTTTGTGAATGTATTTTATGTGGAGTTCTTCCTTACTTGCTGACTGCTTAAATATGGGCACAATGTCATATAATATTGTTTGCTAAGGCCTTCCCTCTATGATAGAGGATGCAGAATTGCTTGGAATTCTTCAAGAACAAAAATAGCATAAATCTGTTACTGTTTCATGTTGGTCTGGGGTGGCAACCAACCATTTCAACCAGCTACCTCTCATATCTATAAAGGCAAATATACAGCAAATAAATGTTCTTTCTGAGTTCCTTTAACTTTAAAGGGGATCTAAGCACTGTTGCTCAACCTAACTACACTCAGTTGTTGCTATGTCAACATACAGCAACATCATGGTTGTATTTTCAAAGTAATAATGCTAGGTATAACTTTTTTTTCCCTAGATTTTGGTCTTTAGAAAACTAGTGGGAGCACTGGGACCATTAAATTGAGAGTTTAGGTAACCTTTAAGAAGGGGAATACTATTAATACAGACAGTATATTTTTATTGGGGTCGGTTTTAAATAACAATAGTGCATGGAAAGAAATGTATGCTGGGAGTAGAAGTGATTGTCCACTGAAGAGATAAGCCCATCAGCAGAAAGAGCTAATGATCTTAATAAGGTGGTTAGACTCATTTCTTGCTTCATTAAACTTTCATTGACAAAGGGTCCTTCAATCCAATGCTCTTCTGCGTTATTAAACTGGTCTGCACCATAGATCTTTTGGAAAATACTACCAATTAAGATGTGGTCATTTCATATTTTCCCTCCATAGAAAATCACTCATCTAAATCATTCAAAGTAAGCATGATGCTTATTAGATTGTTAGTGACAATGGTTTGGACTTTACCAATACAGTTAGGTTTGTGTGTTGAAGTATATTGTTTTTTTCTATTTCAAGACACAGCACTTTTGCTTCTCATGACATATTATCAGGGTTTGCCAACACAGATACAGTGATACCCAACATACCTAATGTGAAAAGAATCATTTTAAAAAAAAGTATTTTTTTGTAAAAGGGCTTCCAAGTATTGTTATAAATATTTGAATGCTGCTTGCTAAAATTTAAAAAAAAAAATGAAAAAATGAAAAATATAATTTATTGTTTCCACATAATTTATTAATCTGAACAAAAAAATCCCTTTGATCCGAAATGTAGACAAAAAAAAATTGAGGGAACATTCTTGTTGTTTGGAATAAATAAAAGCCCACTTTAATAAAGAAATAAAAAAGGCAAAGTAGATATGGATAGTGATTTCAAGCACCTTCATAGATGGTGGGTAAAAACTCTTGTGTAATTGTATTTTTTTTTTGTCATTATATGTGACTCCTTTTTGCCATTTTAGTTCTGTCAAGTGAAATATTATTCATTCCTCATACTAAACCTATGTAAATGCTACATTTTGTGTATTTCATTTTCGATTAGGCAAATCGTGTAATAGGGGAATGAGTTTTTTATTTTACTTTTAACATTCTTTTGCAAATGCCGTTCTCTCCTTTGTGCTGTACCCACTTACTCCGGTTCCTGTTGTGCTCTTGTAAAAAATAAAACATGAAAGACGCAGAGGAAGAAGAAGAACAAGAAAACATGTTTCGTTTCCTGAAGAAATAAAATACGATCTTACATAGCACTGGGAATTTATCTGCAGATTTGCAATTTGCTTGTTAAAAATGTAAAGCGGTTTCTTGTAATTTGGCTCTTTGCAGCACAATAATAAAATGAAAGATGTTCAACCCATTCTTACTCATTTTTCCTGATTTTTTCACATTGTACATTTTTCTGTGTAGAAATTGCGGCGGCTACTAGGGTTTGGGCACTCTGCATATAGATGGAGCAAACATTATCTAGACATTTGGGGGCAGATTTATCAAAATGTGAGTTTAGAGCATAATACATAAATATACATAAACACTCGCCCATGTTCCTATGAAATTATTAGAATTGTATTTATGAATGGGTGAAAGTTAAAACTCCCCATTTGATAAATACTCTTTTAGAAATCCCATAGGAATGAATAGAATGTGGGTGAGTTTTTTTGTATCAAGCTCTAAACTCACATTTTGATAAATATGACCCTTGTTTCCCATGGGTCACTATTTCACTCTGTTTAAATAGATCTTTAACTCTCTTCATTCTGTTGAAATGCATAATGCCATATGGTGTGCCATAATGTACCGTGTAAGCCATGTAATATCAAACCAAAGTTCAGTCTGTAGATAGTCTCTAAAACTACAAGTGGCCATACATTAAGGCTAATGCCAAACGTGCTTTCCTAGAATATGCTACATGTGCTTAAAAATCCTCCTTCCTGTGCCTGCACCCAATGGCATTGAATACGCTCGGGTGAAGGCATGTGTAGCTGATATCCTCCAAAAATATGTCTTTTGTCAGATATTGGCTACATGTGCCTGCACCCAAGCATATTCAATGCTGTAGGGTGCAGGCACAGGTAGGAAGATTTTCAAGCGTGCGTAGCATATTCTTGTCAAGAATTTTTTGGCTTGCCGAGAACACGCTACCTATGCTACGTGAGGCATAAGCCTAAAAGATCTTCTCGTTTGGAAAGGTCGCCATATAGTCCTTGATCTAACAGGAAAAGGAAACCTGCTCCATCATCTCGCCTATTTTCAGCCAGATATTGGCGAGGTAGGCGCACTGGAGGGCCCTATACATGGCCTAATAAGCCTTTGACTCCATTGGCAGCTTTATCGGCCTACCTCCATCCAAACTGTACCACTCATTAACTAAAATCTTGCTCCATTTGCATCTGTTAAATAAATGTTGTTTTACAGAAGGATTAGTGGCAGCCATCTCTAAATGCCTTTTCCCACTTCTCTGACAGTGATCACCATTTAAAAGCATGCAGAGTTAAAGGAACAGTAACATCGAAAAATTTAAGTGTATAAAAGAAATTCCAATATAATGTACTGTTGCCCTGCACTGGTACAAATGGTGTGTTTGCCTCAGAAACACTACTATGGTTTATATAAAGAAAAATGCTGTGTAGCCATGGGGGCAGCCATTCAAAGGAGAAAAGGCACAGGTTACATAGCAGATAAGAGATAAAACACTATTGTGTTATACAGAGTTTATCTGTTATCTGCTATGTAACCCGTGCCTTTTCTCCTTTTTTCTAGCTTGAATGGCTGCCCCCATGGCTACACAGCAGGGTATTTAAATAAGCTATAGTAGTGTTACTGTAGCAAACACACCAGTTTTACCAGTGCAGGGCAACAGTGCATTATATTTCATTTACTTTATAAAGTTTTCATTTTTTGGTGTTACTGTTCCTTTAAAGTCAGGATCAAATAGACTTCAACTGCTTATTCTCCTGGCACACAGTATATATAAGTTATTTTATAAAATTATTGACCATACATAGGCAGAGCCATTTGGTCATCAAATGAACAGACATATGTCCAAACTAGTAAACTGGGCCAATCCAATTGTTTAGCCTTGGACCAACAATCAGTTTATGGGGGGTTCATGAAGATGAATCAAAAGAAGACCACATATACAGCCCAATGCAGTCTTCATCTGAAAGGATTTTCCAGCCTTCCCAATTGACATCTGACTGAGCCCTGATCAGATACCTGTTAGAGATACTGTCAATTTAGCCCCTTACCCAGGCTAAAATAGAATATCAGCTGTTATTATCCTTATGTGCATAGTCACACTCTGGAATTATTTTGATGGACAATATTTGTAAATGAGAATATTAGTGTAAGAAAACAATTTAGAATTTTGGGACTATGGAACATGGTAAATGTTCAGGGAACGCTGAAAGATAAGGGCAAACCAAAATAGTCCTGGAGTACTTAACATCCACAATAAAAAATATTAGCATACCAGGAATATTAGAAACTGAACAGCCATTAGAGCCAATTAAAAAAAATTTTAACTTAAGGTTCTATCATCCAACTATCAATTGGTGCTCTACGTAATGTCTTTATTTAACTGCTATGCTCTTTTTAAAGTCTTGGCAAAATCAGCAGAGAGATTAGTGTAATTTATTAATATTAGAATAGTTACAAATGAGTTTTAGAACAAAATATAATGCTTCCTGATAGCTTCCCTGAACACACTGAGCTCATCCTATTCAACCTCATTAAATGTAATAATTCTGTGTTGTTGTCATTTTTCTCATTTCCCTTGATATTCAGGGTACAGATGTCTATTAATAATGTTTCATTTTTCTCTAGAACTCTGAATGAACCCGGAGCCATGAGCATATTACCTCACCCGCAAACCTTAGGATCATTTGTGGTACTTAAAGCAACAAGAGATAATTAGGGGAATGCATCAAAAATAGTGTTGGTGGCAACAAAGTTGGAGTAAATATTTACATCTGTTATAAAAAAGCATCTGTGAGAAGCAGCTAATATGTGCATATAGTACTTTGCTTTTATGCTTTTAGTGTAAATCATCTGACACTAATACTTGGCTGATTTTAGTTTCAAAAGAAGTAACAAACTCGGAGCATCTGTAAGCAGAGTTCCCTTCATCGCCTGCCTAATCATGACCATTCCCTGGTGGTCTTTTCTGAAAGTTAAAGATCTTGTTCCTGTTTGCAAGCTCCCCTCAGGCCACTAGTCTTGGAATAAATCATCCCAGGCCCTCACTTTAGCCAACAAAAAATAAACATTTTTTTCCATTAGACATTCTATCTGCTCTGAATGCTTTCTATATGCCTGCTAGGAAGTTAACACTGTAGCTGAGTGAGTGCTCTTGATTCAGTCACACTTTTAGGAACAATATGTTGCAGATATCAGTACTGCTACCTTAGTAGCTTATTAGTATTTCATCTGGCAAAGGGACTTGTGGTTGTGAATATATAGGCAGTAATCCTACTGAAAAATTGAATATTTTACTTTACAAACTTTCCTCAATAACGGATTATCAGCTATGCAAGCACACAACTGAACACCATACTATAAGAGTGAAGACTAACGGAGCTACTAGTAGCTACTTGTCATGGCTACTAAAATAGACAAAGCTGATCATTTACTGATGACTGTCTCTACATGTGTTTAAGCATAGACAATTCTCAGCAGGGTATTTGCTGGCATTTAGTAGCCGTGAAAAAGTAGTTGCTACTAGTAGCTCCATGTGTCTGCACCCTTAAGCATACCAACAAAAAGCTCTAAAGGGTCCTAAGTAGCCCTGCTTCAAATAGGTTAATGGGACACTGTTTTGTCCCAGCAGTACTGCAGATGTCATAACTAATGCGCATGAAAATTATCCAGAGAGGTTCAGCTCTCAAAAAAAGTAGGTGAATAGGTCAGTTAATATGCCCCCCATAGACCACTGCAGTAATCTCTGGCAGTAGAAGGGTTAACATGTTTTCTAAAGAAGGCAGGCAAGTTTTATTTCTCTCTTACAGGCACAATGAATCAGCTGCGTGTTTGGTAAAATATTTGTTTGGGTAAAATATTCCTGAAAAACATACAATGCAGAAATGTATGCGTATGTAGGACAAAATGTTGGAGTGTGCCAGGGTTGTACTGGGCTGGCAGGGCACCAGGAAAAAAGTCTGGTGGGCCCCAGCCCTTAAGGGCCCCCCAACATCCCAGTCCACTCCCTCCACCAACTATGGGCATCAGTGCATCTTCCCCACATCACGGGCGCAAGGAGGAAGTATGATACATGGTGGGGGGAGGGGGGTAGATGTTGCAACTGGAGTGGTGGGCCCCGGGAGCCCCTGTCTGAATCTGAAGTGTGCACATGTGTAGCTCAGTGGGTAGCACATGTGTAGCTCAGGACTCTGTAGCCCTGTTGGAGTTGTTAGCAGACTACGGAGATCCAAATTACAGAAAGATCCCTTATCCGGAAAACCCCAGGTCCCGAGCATTCTGTATAAAAGGTCCCATATCTGTACAACAATATTCTGGGCTTCCCAACCTGTGTCATGTACAGGTAAAAGTTGGATGGCTCATTGATGATTCTAGGGATTTTGAATCCTACACAAAGACCTGAGCTTATTTTAAAAAGGGGTATATTTTTTTGTCTAATAAAACAATATAAACCCAATAAGATTGTTTTGCCACCAGTGTAAATGTATGCAGCTTGGTAAGAATCAAGTGCAATATATAAGATACTGTTTGAAATGAAATATAGAATGATTTGCTTAAAATGGTTTTAATGGCAAATGGCCTTCCCGTACAGAAGCTTTCTAAATAAGAGATCCCATACATGTACCTTTAATTGTACTTCTGTTAAATGGAATAAGATAAGAGGATGATTTAGAGCAGTGATCTCCAACCAGTGGCACAGGGGCAACATGTTGCTCCCCAACCCCTTGGATGTTGCTCTCTGTGCCCCCAAACCAGGTAGTTATTTTTGAATTCCTGATTGGTGGTAAGTAGGGATGAGCGAATCTGTTCCGTTTCGCTTCGCCGAAAAATTCGCGAATCTTTCAAAAGATCCGCGAAACGGCAAAAAATTTGTGAAACGGCGAAAATGTTGTGCGACAAAAAAAATTGTCGTGCGCGGCTATTGTTTTGTCGCACGCGGCTATTGTTTTGTCGCACGACTATTGTTTCGTCGCCCACGGCTATTGTTTCGTCGCCCGCGACTATTGTTTTGTCGCACGGCTATTGTTTCGTCGCACACGGCTATTATTTTGTCGCGCGGCTATTGTTTCGTCGCCTGCGGCTATTATTTTGTCGCATGGCTATTGTTTGTCGCACGCGGCTATTATTTTGTCGCGCGGCTATTGTTTCGTCGCACGCAGCTATTATTTTGTCGCGCGGCTATTATTTCGTCGCCCGTGACTATTCTTTTTTGACGCCGGCAACAATTTTTGGACGTGCGGCGAATTTTTCCGCAGCGAAATTTTTCATCCGTTTCGCGAAACAATCCGCCAATGGCGAAACGCGGAAATTCGCTGCGAATCCATGCCTGGCGAAAATTTTCGCCCATCACTAGTGGTAAGTTTTGGTTGAATAAAAAAGATATACTACCAACGAAAGCCCCCTGTAAGCTGATAGTGTGCATAGAGACTGCCTAATAGCCAATCACAGCCCTTATTTGGCTCCTCCATGAACTTATGATGCTTGTGTTGCTCTCGAGTAAGAAACTGTGGCTCACGAGTAAGAAAGGTTGGGGACCCCCGACTTAAAGGCTTGATTATCAGTTTTTAAATTTGTATATTTTAAACTCAAATGTTTGCTATTTATTAAAAAGTTTGAATATAAAAAATTTGCTTAAATTAAACTGTGAAAAAAAAACTAGAATGCATCAAATTCGTATTCTTCTCATCATTGTCAATGGGTCTAAAAACTCAAAAAATGTGAAAAGATTCACAAAACTGGAATTGGAAATCAAACGCATGATTTGACTTTTACATGAACTTGCACGCTTTTAGTTTTCTATTTGTTTCACTTAATAAATATCAAACATTCGAAACCACAATTGTAATTTGGTTCTTCGAGTTTTTACAATTTGAATTGAGGCAAAAATTGGAATAAGAATACTAATAATCAGCCCCCCTGTGGGAACTGTGGTATGGTCAGGATTCCAAATAAGGGACCCCATGCCTGTATTGCAAAAATGTACATTGGTGTATATACAAGTAGCACTGCATAATATATACCTAAATATAACACATTGGGGGAGATTTATAAAGACACATGAATATTCGCCGTTTGCTTGCGCAACTTTTTCATTCACACGCGTGACTTTTTCGTACGTTTGCACGAAAAATTTGGAAAGGTCTTGCCGCTGTTTACAATCATTCGGTACGAAAATTTGGTGACTTTCGGATCGCCAATACGATATTATTGTGACTAATGCGATTTTTTCAGAAGCATTTTGGTGATATTTGCGATCTTCAGAAATTCTTGCATCCAATTCGAATTTTTCCCATTTGGGATTCAAACTCATGTTTTAATGAATCGGCCCCTTACATTATTTACAAAGTGCCGTTGAAGGCCTAAAAGAAATGAAAGTGAACATTGTTGGGCTCATTTTTAAACACTGGGCAAATTTGCACATAGGCAGGAACCCATAGAAACCAGTGAGTGATTGGCTTTATTTCATCCAGCTGCAAGTTGAACAGTGAAAGCAAAAGTTTGATTGGTTGCCATGGAATACTGCAAAGGTGCAAATTTGCCCTGTGTTTATGAATGAACCTCACAGTTTACAGGAGGCCCAACATTTGTTCCTCAAAAGCACCTTAACTTATATTAACTTGACTATGTATATGAAAATAATAATGAAATTAAGGTCACAGTTAGAAATTGTAAGTACAGGTGTAGGACCCATTATCCAAAATGCTCGGGACCAACTGTATTCCAGATATGGGGTCTTTCTGTTATTTGGATCTCCATACCTTAAATATACTAATAAAATCCATAAAACATTTATTAAACCCAATAAGATTGTTTTGAATCCACTTAAGATTATCTATATCTTAGGTGGGATTAATTACAAGGTACTGTTTTAATATTACAGAGAAAAGGGAAATCAGTTTTAAAAATTCTAAATTATTTGATTAAAATGGAGTCTATGGGAGATGGGCTTTCTGTAATTCAGAGCTTTCTGGATAACAGGTTTCCATATAAGGGATCCCTTAACTGTATATGAAATCAGTTTAAATGAACGATTAGTGGCGCAAGGCATTTGTCTTTGTGTGTAGCTCTGACAATGCATTTAAGCAAATACTATTCATATATTTCTCTCCTTTACAAAACATTTAAGCCAGAGAGACGTTTCTGCAAGTGAGGGATTACATACCGTAAACGAAGGCACTGGGAGTGATCTGCCAGGCTAATGAGTCTGTGGCATGAAACTAATTACTGCATCTAAAATAATGAAACCTTTGCAAATGTATAGGATAGCAATTCTCCGTTATTGTAGCTATCAAAAAATATTTGCTGTTAAGTTATAGGTTAGGGGTCTGGGAAATAATTATGGAAATGTAGGTCATTGAGACAATTTCTGCAGGCACATTAAATATGTTAATCTAAGATCACACAATGCGTTCTCTGTATTTTATATACCTTATACAGTATATATATTTATAAATTGTTTTAATGCGGTTACTCTTCTTGCTAAATGACTTGACCATCTACTCAGTTCTTAGAGGGACAGTAACAGACTATGATTTAGCCAATTACAAAAAAAGTGCCAAAAATAATACTTTAGCTTCATGTAACTGACTATTTTGGAGCTTGTGAGCACATGCTGGCATGTTAGTGGAGAAAATATAATGTATGTAACAGACATAACTTCAGCGCACATGCATACAGCTTACATATTAACGGAGAACTAAAGTTTAACAAATTAGTAGGCTAGAAATGCTACCCAGTATGATTTGGAGTTATGTACCGGCCGTAGCAGGGGCAAGAATTCCTCCTTACTATGAGTAGTCTGGGTCTGAAACAAGCAGTAACATTTGTGACAAACAAAAAGGCCACACACTTGTGTCACGCACAGTATCCCAAAACTCACAACAACAGCCAAGGTCCCTGTCTGAGCTCACTCTTCTGCCTATAACAGCCACCTTTCACTTCAGGAGGAGCCCTCCGCTACTCGGGTGCCGCCAGGACTTATTGTGAGAGGACCAGGGCAGATTTTCTGAGCAGGCTAGGGAACCTAGTGTTATGCAAAGTTTGGGGAGAAGAGACGAAGTGATCAGGCCGAGGTCAAACCAAACAGGCAGCGAAGTACAAAGTCAGATTCTGGAACCGTAGTCAAAAAACAGCAGCTAGGAGTAAAAAGAATCCAAAATTATTTTTTAATTATGTGAATAGTAAAAAAATGAAGCAAGAAGGGGTGGGAACCTTATTATCACGGGGGGGTAAGTTGGTTGATGAGAACGGGGAAAAAGCTGAAATTTTGAACTCTTATTTTTCATCTGTCTATACATCTGAGGAGCCAGATAATGAAGGCTTCCCTTTTAATATGCCCAGTTCTAGTAATTTAGCTACAGACGCATGGGTCACTCGGGAGGAAATTCAAAAGAGACTTGAACATGTAAAGGTAAACAAAGGTCCAGGACCGGATGGGATTCATCCCAGGGTATTAAATGAGCTGAGCGCTGTGATTGCCAAACCTCTTCACTTAATTTTTCAGGATTCATTGAGGTCTGGCATGGTGCCGAGAGACTGGCGGATTGCTAATGTGGTGCCATTATTTAAAAAGGGATCCCGTTCTCAGCCTGAAAACTATAGGCCTGTTAGTCTGACATCAGTAGTAGGAAAGCTTCTGGAAGGGGTAATAAGGGATCGGGTACTTGTATACATTGGTGTTCACAATACTATTAGTTTGTGCCAGCATGGCTTTATGCGTAACAGATCTTGCCAGACTAATTTAGTCGCCTTTTATGAGGAGGTGAGTAGGAACTCGATGCTGGAATGGCAGTTGATGTCATCTACTTGGACTTTGCTAAAGCGTTTGATACAGTACCTCACAGAAGGTTAATGATCAAATTAAGGAATATTGGCCTAGAACATAATATTTGTAATTGGATAGAGAACTGGCTGAAGGATAGATTACAAAGAGTGGTGGTAAATGGAACATTTTCTAATTGGACCAGTGTGGTTAGTGGAGTACCGCAGGGGTCAGTCCTTGGTCCTTTGCTTTTTAACTTGTTTATTAATGACCTGGAGGTGGGCATAGACAGTACTGTTTCTATTTTTGCTGATGACACAAAATTGTGCAAAACTATAAGTTCCATGCAGGATGCTGCCGCTTTGCAGAGTGATTTGACAAAATTGGAAAACTGGGCAGCAAACTGGAAAATGAGGTTCAATGTTGATAAGTGCAAAGTTATGCATTTTGGTAGGAATAATATAAACGCAAACTATCTACTGAATGGTAGTGTGTTGGGGGTATCCTTAATGGAGAAGGATCTAGGGGTTTTTGTAGATCACAAGTTGTCCAATTCCAGGCAGTGTCATTCTGTGGCTACTAAAGCAAATAAAGTGCTGTCTTGTATAAAAAAGGGCATTGACTCAAGGGATCAGAACATAATTTTGCCCCTTTATAGGTCCCTGGTAAGGCCTCACCTTGAGTATGCAGTGCAGTTTTGGGCTCCAGTCCTTAAGAAGGATATTAATGAGCTGGAGAGAGTGCAGAGACATGCAACTAAACTGGTTAAGGGGATGGAAGATTTAAACTATGAGGTTAGACTGTCGAGGTTGGGGTTGTTTTCTCTGGAAAAGAGGCTCTTGCGAGGGGACATGATTACTCTGTACAAGTACATTAGAGGGGATTGTAGGCAGTTGGGGGATGTTCTTTTTTCCCATAAAAACAATCAACGCACCAGAGGTCACCCCTATAGATTAGAGGAACAGAGCTTCCATTTGAAGCAGCTTAGGTGGTTTTTCACGGTGAGGGCAGTGAGGTTGGGGAATGCCCTTCCTAGTGATGTGGTAATGGCAGATTCTGTTAATGCCTATAAGAGGGGCCTGGATGAGTTCTTGAACAATCAGAATATCCAAGGCTATTGTGATACTAATATCTACAGATAGTACTAGTGGTTGTATTTATAGTTTATGTATGTGAGTGTATAGATTGGTAGGTGTGGGTTGTGTGCTGGGTTTACTTGGATGGGTTGAACTTGATGGACACTGGTCTTTTTTCAACCCTATGTAACTACTATGTAACTATGTAACAGGCAGAAGGTCAATACAGGCAGCAATCAGCAAGGTCAGAGTCAGGCAAGGGTCAAAAACACGCATCAGAGTCAAAACAGCAGAAAACAAGAATCAGGAGGCGAAACCGAAGTTGGGCACTGAAAACAAGCACAAGCACCTTAAAATATTTGAAATTCGCACCTAGCGCGATGATGTCATCCGGCGCACCGGGTTTAAAAGGAAGCGCACGCACTTCCACGTTCTATTGCTCCAGAACGCATGCATCTGCGCGCATGACGAGGCGGGTGTCCCCGCCGCCCAGGTATCCTCACAACTTGATCTTGTGTTCCATTCAGCAGGGCCGGATTTACCTTTGGCGATCCCCTAGGCCCAGCTGCTGTGCCGCCCCCCCCCCCCTTGTAGGGCCACGCTGCGCACAGAGTGACGTAACGACGCATGTGCATGGCGTGATGACGTCACCGACCAGGAAGTAGATGCGCACAGCAGTTTTCGGAGTTGGGGCGGCCAGGCAAGATGTTATTTAACTATTTTATGCGCCGCTGCCTGCCGCCCACCACAAATAAAGAACAGGCACAGCACCCAGTTGATGTTAGGGGCGCCTGTTTGCCGCCCCTAACATCTTGCCGCCCTAGGCCCGGGCCTTGGGGGCCTCTCCCAAAATCCGGGCCTGCCATTCAGGCCTCAAGATCACTCACATGGTTACAGATAAAGTTGTCTGTTCAGTCCACGAAGTTTGGCACTAAAATGTAGCAAAAGGAATGATAAAGTACTGCCCTTTATCCAGATTGTCTGCTCAAAGCTTATCCTGTCACCTGTATCTACAGGATATACTGGGCACCCAGCAACAGGACCCAGTTGACACAGTTGCAATAATTACTGTTATAGAGATTCTGAAACTTTAAGCAGTATAAAATATAGCATTTCTACCAATGTTACCAATGTTTGTTTTAAGAGTTTAGTCCCTTAAGGGGTCATTTACATTTGTGAAGGCAGCCATTTTTTTGCACTTTGCATATTATTTTGCTTGTTACTAGAATTTGCTGCAGGTCTTTGGACACCATTTCGGAGCACAGAGACCTGCAGATGCCCCAATAATACTAATGCTGTCTGCGTTTGACAGCTCTGCATGCGTGATGCACATAGGCTTCTCCCCCTCCAGCCCCTAACTATCTCCTCACCCATACATCACTCAGGTATGCAAGCTAAAGGGCCTTGTCTTTACTGGCCAGCCATGCTGAGTTCATCCAATGTGAGGTGCAGAGTGCAGGCATTCCCTCAGCCAAAAGTGCTCTGTGCATGAGAACTAAGGGGTGTGCTGTTGCAATCCATTGTGCTCCTTTAACTCTGCCATATGCATAGTAAATGCCCCCATACCCTCTGTGTACAGCATAGTACATAGTACTGTCTTTCCGCTGTCCAAACCTCATTCAGAGTCCATATAAATACATACTGTAGTTCATTTACAAATGTTTCCTTTTTATTATCATATCGCTTGACATAATGTTATTGACATAATAGTATGCATTTCTTTGGGCCTTGACCTACGACAATTGTACGAAAAAGAAAGAAGTTATAAACAGAAATGAATTGATATGTACATAACAGTAGACCTGTATTTTACATTAAGAAGGATCTTGTGTGATATTTGTGAACCAAAAAGTTAAAGAATAAGTGTGTAGAGTCAAGAAGTACCTCCAGACAGTATGCGGAGTCGCCAGGATTAAAAAGCATGCCTTTAGTAGTAAAGGGGGAATAAGTCCTGGTTTAGCCAGCGAGTTTAATTTGAGATGGTGTTGATGGAGTTGCCATTGCTAGCAAATACAGATGATACTTGGCTTTAGCAACATGAGGTCATATGTATATTTTACAAAAGGATGTCTAAGTAGAGTGTAGAGGCTGAAATCCAGATTTCATAGGGTCCAACAGATTATGGACGCAGAGAATTTTAGTAATATGATATAATAGGACACAATACACACAGGATTTTAGAGGATAGTGGTAGAAGGGAGACTGGAGGGTAGCTAAAGAGACAGAATGGAGCAAGCAAAGTCTTTTTAACAATAGGCTTGACACAGGCATATTAATAAAGAAGAGAAAATTCCAGAGACTATGGAAGAGGTAACTATGAGTAAGAGCATAAGAAACGTACAAAAGTATAACATGGGCACAAGGTCGAGGGAGCAGTTGTGAGTGGGGATAAGAAGAGAAGCTGTGAGACGTTTTTCTGTTTGTGTTTTTGAAAAACAGATTTCAGTGCAGGATTCTGCTGGAGAAACTCTATTTGAAAAAAAAACATGTTTTCCCATGAGAGTATTCCTTTAAGTTCTCATCATGTGAGTTTATTTAAAATACTTTGCAAAGTGATTATGTACAGTATATACATTTACATTAATCCTAATATTGCAAGTAATAGTACCTGCTTACCATGCATACAGTATATAATTAGTTAATTATTACAGGTATGGGTCCCCTTATCCAGAATTTTCAAGACCTGGTGTTTTCCAGATAAGGGAATATTTCTGCTTTTTTCCATACTTTGTCTGCAAAATAAATCATGTAAACATTAAATAAATACAAAAGGATTGTTTTGCCTGTAATAAGTAATTGTGTTATCCTAATTAAGGTACTGTTTTATTATTACAGAGAAAAAAGGAAATATGTTAAAACATTTTAAATGATTTTATAAAATGGAGTATCTGGGATATCACCTTTTCAAAAGGTTTCTGAATAACGGATCCCATACCTGTAGTGGGTTAACTACTGTAAAGGGGTTGTTTGGCAACAATGCTCTCAGCCTGTCATAATCCATTTTCCATTAAAAAAAAGTTAAAAAGCCACTGTAAAAACTACTTTTTATACCTGTTAAATCAGTCCTTCTTCTGTCTCTCTGGTCTATTTTTTGAAGGGATGGGCGTGGCCTATTTTTGGCGTTTCACTTCGCCAAAACATTCAGCTAAAAGTTCAGAAACAGTGGAAATGACACGTCATTTTTTTTGCTGCATGCACCAATTTTTTTTTTGTTGCATGGCAAATTTTTCCGTGCAGAAGTGAAGGATCAGCAGAAGGATGATTATGATTGCAGCACTCTGTCACAGGCATGGGAAGCAGTGTCAGACTGACAGGGGACACTAGGGGGCAGATTTACTAATCCACGAATTCGAATCCCGAATGGGAAAAATTCAGATTGGAAACGAAAATTTCTGAAGATCACAAATATCCCGAAAATGCTTACGAAAAAATCGTATTAGTCGCGATAATATCGTATTGGTGATCTGAAAGTCACTAAATTTTCATAGCGAACCATTGTAAACAGCGGTAAAACCTTTCCGATTTTTTCGCGCAAGCGTATGAAAAAGTCATGCGGTGTACGAAATAGTCGTCCGCACACCCGAAAAATTCAGAGAAAATACACTTGGAGCGTTCGAATGAATGCTTCGAGCGTTCGTGCTTTTGTAAATGTGCCCCTAGGCATTAAGTCTGCTGCCTGTACTATGCATGGCATCATATAAGGAAGTTATAAAGCAACTGTAGTGTTTATAGGGGTCACTTACCCCCCCATCCAGCATAGAGTCTGTGCAGAAGTGTATGTGGCAAAGATTTTTCTAATAATGTCAACTGTTAAATTTGTGAAAAAGGTGATCAACCCCTTTAATAAAGGGTGACAGTCAACCCAAGAACACAATGTTAATAGCAGAAAATCTTGCTGGCCTGGGGTACATGCAGGGACACTCTACTGAGCATGTAAAGCCAGCCTGAAGAAAGAAGACAAAGAAGAGGATCACTCGCCTGCATGCACCCCTGGCCAGTGTGTTTTTGCTAACAGGAGCACCAGCCCAGGGTAACAGGTAAGTAACAGGTAATTGAATACAATCACTTGGGGTGCATAACATTTTGGCACCATTCAGTGATTCGACCTCCTATATATATTGATAATGGGTTAGTGCAGAGACCTTTTGTCTGTCTATATGTATTTTGTGGTCACAGTCTCATTGCACCCCCGCCTAATGGTTTCAAATTTAGTGGTGAGCACAACTTTCCCTTTTGCTAAATGGCTAATATTGACAGGTATTTGAATTACACTGAGTGCAAGTTTGCCAAGTTATTCTTGCTAATTTCACCATTCTCCTGGTTCTCATCACCTTTATCATGGCCTCACACAGATTCTTCATGTCAGTCAACCTGGAAATTCTCTTTTAAGAGCTCCTTATGCTTGTAACAAAGTACAGTATGCTGTATGAATTTCTGACAGACACAAACATCCTTGGTATTTCCTGTGTCCCTTGGAAAGCTCTGAGTGATGGCACAGTGAATGGAAATATCCATGTGATGGCAAAGCAGAAGGGGATTTCAGATATAAACAAGCCAAGGCTTCATTAAAATATTTCCCTGACTGCCTGGACATTTCTCTTGCATGATTTAGGATAGTTTGTCCAAACAAAGGCATGGTATAAGAGATGGCTGCTGTGGATAGTCTTATTGTTTTGTCTTCATAATGGCTGAGCTGGACAAGAAGGCTACTACTGCAATTTGCTCAAGGTTGGGAAAGCGTATTGTGAAGGGTTTAACATTTAAAGAAAGACTGTCCTGGAAATAGAAAGTGTTTTGCCTATATTTAGTTATAAATAATATATAATTATATAATGTATCATTGTAAGAGTTTGGGAATGTTGATACATTTGCTTTTATAAAGGGAGAGTAATTTATCTCATTGATAAATATGCTCCCATAGTAAGAAACCAAGGTAGAAGGCAACAACTGAAGTTATATTACAACTTTTTTTCAGAAAAGGAACATGTTACTCTTATAAAAATCTAACTGATCTGAATCCAGTAGTGTTCCTTCTTAATAAAGCTCACCTTCATTTTGCTGCTTAGTAATAACATATACCTATAAATACATTTAGACTATTGTCAATGTATAATTTAAGGTTTTTTTTAAACACTGCTTGTAAAAACAAAAAACAAACAAGGACCTTTATATTTATTGTTGCATTTATTAAATATGGTTTTCCATTACTAAGTGAATGTGTATAGCCCCTGTAGGGATAATGAATACATACTCCCACCAACACTTTTCTTTCCCTTTACATATATCTTTTTGTTTGCCACTAGTTATTACATGACCAATCAGGGGCAAAAATTAGGCAAAAATAGAAAATCTGAATCACAAAAATAGAGTTTATAGAAACTAAATTAAAATGATTAATGAAATGAATCAAACAGCACAATAAAAGAACCAGATCAGTGTATGTGAGCTTTAATGGAATATAAAGGAATTAGTCCATAGTATTATACTATGACATTAGGGGTAAATTACTTATTGCGGGGTGCCAAAAATGTGTTTATGCACTTTGCATCCTGCCCCGCACAAGGAAAAGTTGCTGCAAAATGGAGTTTAGAGACCTGCGTTTGCACCATATACAGTGATGTATTCAGGAGAGAGGGAACGTAGGCACATAGGCTTGCTAAAATAAGCACATGCAATATGACATAGGGACATACTTTAATGGCAGTGTTTGGGATCTTTTAGGAACATATCAGTATGTGCACGTGCTCACACACACACATCCATGAAGAAATTATATTTCTTGGCTTTTGTTTTTTGTGTTTTATTGTCCCTTTACATACTGAGTAATAAGTGACTATGGAATGTTAACTAGCTGTAGGAAACAAGGGATTTGGAATCTTCACGACAATCTTGGTAGGAACGTACATTTGCTGCTCCCTGAATTCCTCAAAAAAAAAATCCTTTTGACACAATTATACTTTTTTCCTGGCACTGGAAGCCTGTGAACAGCATCTTATGTTTATCCCCCAATTTCCACAAAAATAATGCCAGGAATAGCAGGCTGGCTTCATTCCCTTTGCAGAGCCATGGCCATAAAGATGTGCGGAAAGAGCAGAGCCAGCGGATTCAAAAAACCTCAAACAGCTTTACAGACAGGTCAGCGAAAAAAAAATTATACACAGGAAAGGCAGCAAAGGCGAGGTATGGTTTATCATTCCTGGTTTATTACTTTCATTGCATCCAGCTCTCCAACCCATTATGTGCCAGTGGTGTGTGAAACCCAGTGAAAGGATTTGCTTTGCTCACTACTTTGGCACTTACGGAGTTCAAATGCGAGGGCTCATTTACTAGGTGCAACTTTCATGGACATTTATTGGTACAGTACCCATTATATTGCTATTCACCTAGTACTTGCACCTGCCTGCAATCCCTTAATGGAACACGCTGAACACCTTGTGCCTATAGAATAAGCTGCAAGGTACAGCATGCTCCAGAGCGAGGGAGTCCTGTGCCTAACACCTGCCTTGATTGGGCATTAAGTACAGAGTTTCCAGTGTGCCTTGCACTCATCAGGAACCCAGTTAATAGCACTGAAGGGAGTACAATTGGATACTAATGTTATGTCCATGTGTGTTTCCTTACATAGTGGGCACAACTGTGTCCAAATGCACCTTCTTCACTACCTGGTGCAAACCTTTAAAACTGGGCACAAAAAATTGCCCTACCTGAATAGTATGGTTTGGCATTGTGCATTGGTGCATTGTGGGTAAAAACATGCTAGTTTGCACCATTTTTTGGCACTTTGCCTGTCATAATAAATGACCCCTCTGTTCTCACACATAAACACCATATTCTTTGCTTTGAAAAATGTATGTAATAGTTTCTTATAATGCTTTAATCCTTTTCCTGCCTCTCATTCCTTTAGTGTAATGCTAATGAGTGACTGCCATTAGTTCTTTTAAGGTCAAAAGTGGAAGTTCCTAGTTGTGCACTCTCTTTCATAGGCTCCTGTAAGGGAATTCATAAACAAGGACAATATTAATGTTGTTATACACACGAACTGACTGAAAAGCAAGTCCATAGGCATGAGGTCAAGGCAGGCAGAACACAAGTCAGGCAAGTTGTCAAAACAGAAGATCAGCAGTAATCATAGGAAGACAGTGTAGGAACAGATTCACAAATTACCCTAATTGTTTAGCCAAAATATCCCTGCAGCAGTGGTGAGAGGGTTCATTTGGCTTTATTACATACATAATTGAAACAGCCAGGTGGCACCCCATTACAAAACAGATGTAAAGCCTGTCATTTTTCTTTTCATACACCTAATATATCTTACTTCAAATTGATATATTACAGGTATGAAATCCAGGCTTAAGCATTTAAAACTAAAACACCTCACAGTGTGCAAAAAAAACGAGATTCATAGGCACAAGGTAAGAAGCAGCAGGAGTCGGAGCCCCCATTACAGAGAGCGACAACCCTGGCGCAAGGGCTCTGTAAATGAACACATAGGGGTACACTCTTGCCCAGGGCTACATAAATTACTCATATTATATTTCTAATAAAGTGTAGTAAAACAATTAACCATAGTTCAGACTAATGCAAGCTGTAAGAGATCTAAGACAGCCCAGGTTATTATATAAGTGATTATAATCAATCATTTGGGATGTCTAACAAATTGGCACCACCCTAGATATTAACCCTTGCATTCTCCTTTAAACAGCAGGTACTAAAAAATGTATCTATAATAAAGTATTGTGGGGCAAAGTAATTCCTGAGAAACAAGAAAGACATATATATATATTAGGTGGGAGGATATGTTTGCATTTGTAACTCCGTGCTGCTCTTGTTAATCCCACACTGATACACATGAAACACAGGGAAATGACAGTGATTTCAGTATACAGTTTCTTCAAGACTCTGGAACCCTGATGTTTCCTTTGAATTACATTATTTGATACTTGCTGCCTATATTTGTCCTGCCTTTATCCTCTTTTTCACCAGGGCTCCTGCAGTCTTTTTAAAACCAACTGTTTTGTACAAGCCAAACCGTTTCCAAGAACAATTTTTTTGTTATTACTTGATAAATGTTCAGACATCCCCGCAGTGCAAACATGAGACATTAAAAACCAACACAATATTCATTTCATGTCTTGCAACTTGGTTGTTAACTTGAGGTTATTTGGTAATGAAATGTAAAAGTAATAAGTTTGGAAAATGTTAGACGCACTGCCCTGTGGAATTCATTTAGTCTATCATGACAATATCCTGGGGTCTGGAGTCCACAAAGAAGTAGTCCCATAAGCATTTAAAATGTAAAATATGTAAATAGTATCAATATATATATATATATATATATATATATATATATTTCTTCTATGTCCAGGGTCGGACTGGGCCGCCGGGACACAGGGAAAAATCCCGGTGGGCCCTGGCGGCCCAGTCCGACCTTTGCCGGCGCTCCCCCTTCTGACTGTTCCTCCCCTGACGCATTCAATTTATACGTGCTCAGGGAGGACGTCAGGTGGGGGCCCTGGGGGGGTAGGGGACACAGCTGGCTGGGGCACCTGCAGGGCTCCTGGGGCAGGAGCCCCGGTGGGCCCTGCACCCCCCAGTCCAACCCTGTCTGTGTCCTTCCATGTCAGTACGCATGGGTAGTATTGCCCCTCCCAGTCAGGAGTTAGGACCTATACCAAAGCCAATCAAAATTAGTCCTTACCTATAAGACAACCTGACTTCCTCCTCACCCCAGTTATTTTTTGTCCTACTAGACAGGAGGAAGGATCTCATTCCTTCACTCTAGTGAATCTAGAAAGTGATACACAGTTTTTACAGAGAGAGGATTCCCAGCTATTGGTGAAGAATTTACCTGATGCCCCAATATGCAAAGTAGGCAAACTGTCACCAATTGGGGACATACCCATAAGCCTAGCACTTAAAAAGCCCCCCTGCTGTATGCACATCTATGCACAGTATTCAAACCTTTGCTTATTGGGAAAGTGTATGTGCTCCTTTAGGGCTCTTTGCTATTGCTGTTTAAAATCAAAATTATTACACCAGGTGTTCCAGAACTGGCTGGGGGTTGCACTGCTGTAGCAGTATGGTATCTCCTTCCTTTCTCACAAGGAGTCTGCACCTAATAAGTAGGGATGAGCAAATTTTTTCACCAGGCATAGATTTGCAGCAAATTTCCACATTTCGCCATTGGCGGATTGTTTAGTGAAACTTCTGTGAAAATTCACCACAGAAAAATTTGTTACAAAATTTTTTTTGTCGCATGCCAAATTGGGCCAGGTTGCGTCAAACTGGATGCGGTCATTGCAAAAAATGTGTGGTCGTGTCAAAAAATGGCCGGCAACAAACAAATAGACAAAAAAAATTGCGCGACAAATGCGTTTCTCGCTCATCACTACAATAAGCAACCTTTCTCCATGGTTCTGAATGGAGTTTCTATTTTGCTGACAAGCCAATGTTATCAAGTAAGGTGCATGTATGCTTCTGGGGCAGTTTGCTATTGTTGTATGTAAGCTTGACTCCTCTGTACAGATACAACAGGTACGAGAGCTCATTATTACACCAGGTGCTTCCTGGTGTGGCTGGGGGGTAGCACTGCTGTTCTTACTTTAAATGTGCCACTTAACAGGCAGTAGGTATGAGCCTAGTTGTAGTTCAACTACTCCTAATTGTGTTGGCTTCTGGGTCACCATCCTCTTATCTGGTGTGTTTACAGGCATTTACTTATGTGTCTGCTAGCATGATAGGAGCCAACACAAGAAAATGTTTGATTGCAATGTGTCGGCCATTTTGCATGACCACTGGCTTTTAATAGTCTTTGGCTAGCGTGGCCGTTGGTCCTTTTAAAGGCTTTGGCTGCCGGACTTCTGTGTGCCCACTGGTGTGGCTGCTGGCATTTCTCTCAAGGCCCTTGGCTCATTTGTTGGCTTGCCTCTTCCACGGCCCTTGGTGTAGGTGGCTGCCGGCCTTGAATTTCACTTACCATATTGTAAATTTTATTTCTTCTAGTCCCGAGATGCCAGTACGGTGCTTTCCATTACAATTATTCTGTTCTTGTACAGCTTGGCAAATGTATAACAATAGTAGGGAGGAAGTCAGGTGGTCTTATAGTTAAGGACTAATTTTGATTGGCTTTGGTATAGGCCCAGAAATTTTCAAATGGGCACCTAATTTGGGGCCACTGGGAGCAAAATCAATGGGGGTGGTGAGCATCAGGTTTCTTGAAAGCCACTGGTTGGGGATCACGGCTTTATAAAATATATTTATATACAATACATACATACACTTACATGCACATATGGGCAATAGATTGATAAACTCTTCTTGAAAAATGAAGACAACCATACTTTTTGACAAATACAAATAATACAAAAGAAAAAACAAATAAATTATTTCACATTGGGCTTGGTTCAATTTGGAAAAAGTTATCTCTTGGTTTATTACAGGAAAACTTGTGGACGTGATTCAATTTGAGGAGATAAGTTTTCTCCTAATTCAATTCCAGTTTTTTCCCATAGATTTCAAAAGAGGTTTGACATGATAAACAGTGAGGTGTTTTTCTGAATTGAATTGCATCTCATTTTAAATCTTGTTCCTCAGTATTCACCTGATAAACCTTTTTCTCAGTGAAATGAATCTGGCCCATTATGTATAATGATATCTAGTACGGGTTTATCCCTTTACTCGCTACAGATGGTAGAATTTACTATCTGTGGATGGACAATGAGTAGGATTTTTGGGCCAAAGTCAATATAGTCATGCCTCCTGTTGTCTTGGGCTGGGTGTCTACCTTTGGTAAACAACCTAGTGTGTAAAACACAAGACCCAGGGCTGGGCATCTTGGTACCACACACAATAGCATTTAATACAACAACGACACTGTACTAGTATTCTTAACCCCACCTAAAACCTGTTTATTATATCAAGAAATATCTCTCCTACCATCTGAAGGATGAGTCGTGGGAACTTCTGCCCTTGTAAAATGGGATGGGGTGATCAGTTTGTTCTGATAGGCTCCTACAAGTATAGGTGGAGTTAGCCTGTTTAGGTGGTAATGCTGATTGGTTGAGAGTTGAAAAGAGATTGTGTGAGATTATCCTGCGGAATCCCATTCAGGACAGAAAATCTCAGACAGGACTTGAAAGTGCTTGATTAAGTAATCTTGCATTGATGGTGGCTATTTTGACCCAAGGCTCACAACAAACCTGTGTAAAGCCCGCAGCTCTTCAGAAACCTCTGTTTAACTTTACCACCTAAACAAAGTACAAGTGTTTTATTCACTGTAGTACATTTAGCATTGTGTATTGTTAAGGATTGTTTGTCAGTAGCCATTTTGTTTAATAAAGTAGTAGTCGTTTTATAAGCCATAAAGGCATATTTATTATAGTGTGTAAACCAACATTACAGTTGCCAATAAGCAATTAGATTTTATTGATCACCTACAAGTTAGAAAACAAAAGCAAAGTTCTGATTGGCTGCTATGGGCAACATGTATCAAGTATAAGTGTTTATTTTCTTGACATACAGATTCAGCCAGCAAGTTTTCACATTTTGTCTCACCATGTCCAGACACCATTTTTTTTTTTTCTAGATGGTGCTAGAGTGCAAAGCAAAACACAATAGAAAATGTTATAGACTATGAATTTTGGTATTGTTTCCTTCGTATTAACTGGAAAAGACATAATTCAACAACATGATAAAGGAACTTGGCTGTGCCTGTATTACTGAAATTTCAGAACCTAAAAGTGCCTTCAGCAGGCCACATACATTTATAATCCATGCATATCCCTGCCATTTATATTTATTTATGTTTCATCCCTATACATAAAGATATGTAGGACACATGATGCTGTAAAATGTGAGCGTCAAGATAGTTTTTATAAATGTCATGCAAACTGATACATTTAGCAAAGTTTTTTTTATTTAGTAGTTAACTGTAGTACAAGTAAGAAATATTTCCCGTTTTGGATTTGCCAAAATATGTATTTTTAAAAAAAGATGTTTTTTAGGGGGTGTTTTTACTGTTAGTGTATCCTGTGACACAAAAAATGTGTGTGTGCAGGGTAATTATTTTGTAGAAGCTACAGCGATTAAAATTCATACACAGCCATTAAAATTAATTCACAATATTTTTATTTTTGGGATTTTACATTTAGAAGGCATAGATTGTCCCTAAAACCAATTCTAGGGTAAACTAAAGAAGTGATTTGGACCAACCCTTAATTGAAAACTACTAATAAAACATTTTCATGTAGGAATTTTCTGGACAAAGCACAGACCAACTAACTTTCTTTTAACAACAACAATATACAAAAGTCTGAAAAAATATGGAATCCTAATAATGTTAGAATGGAATAGAATAAATCTGTTCAAGCTTTAGGTTTTGTTCTTTACACACGGCTCATCATTACTAAATATTCTTTTTTTTAATTGTTATCAACTGTTTGATATTTTCACTAGTGTTGAGCGAATCTGTCCAGTTTCGCTTCGCTGAAAAACTTACAAATCTTTCGAAAGATTCGCGAAACGGCAAAAATGTTGTGCGTCAAAAAAATTGTCACCCGCGACTATTCTTTTGTCACACGGCTATTCTTTTGATGCCCGTGACTATTTTTTTGACGCGCGCCTATTCTTTTGACGCGGGCGACAATTTTTGGACGTGTGGTGAATTTTTCTGCGGCAAATTTTTTCATCAGTTTCACGAAACAATCCACCAATGGCAAAACACAGAAATTCAATGCGAATCCATGCCTGGCGAAACATTTCGCCCATCACTAATTTTCACGTTTCTGTCTTTGTTCTAGCAGCTGAGCACTGCAAGTTGGGACTTACATATAGGGGCGTATTTATTATGCTGTGTAAAACTAATTTGCTGAAAAAACAGAGTAAAAAGCTGTGTAAAATAAATGGAAAAGATCGCCGTCTGAACGCCGTATTTTACACCGGATATTACTCCATTATTTTCCATAAGTTCAGGTGGAAGAAAAAACGCGTAAAAAAATTACGCAGATTTTACGCCGGTTTTACGCCAGTTTTACACGGCGAAGCCTGGCGAATTTTCTCGCCGTCTTTTACACAGCATAATAAATATGCCCCATAATGTTTCACAATGAATTTGTGCCTCAGTTTTACACTTCATTTCCCCTTCTATGTGCTGGTGGCATTTTATTTAATTGACTGAGGTACAAATTGTAGGATTCCCCTTGGTTATTTGAATCTAAATGGAGGGGTATTTTCATTTGTGAAGAAAGAGAAGTTCTATGAGGAGCCAGGCTAATAACCATGAGGTTCAGTGCAGAGTTCCCTTTTTCTTTTGAAAACATGTTTAACAACTAGGTGCTGGTATAATGAGTACATTTGGTCCTAAAATGTATTATTTGTGGATTATTGAATTGGTTATAGTATCAAAAGCCCAATTCGTGACATAAAATTCTGTAGTTAAATGTTCCTTTCTGTAATTCTATAAAAGAATTAGTACCTCTGCACAGTTAGTTACAGCATTTGGTCCTTTAAATATAAAATATACAAAAATCTCCACAGCTTTGGGAATTTCTGTGTAATTATCATTAATAAAAGTCATCATATCAGGTTTTCACAGTCTCTTTCTCAAAATGAAAAGAGAAAAAGTCTATAGAGGCGTGACTTCTTTTAACGATAATTAAGCATCAACTTCCAAGTATGTAGAGGTTATTTTTGCCTTCTATGAGTACAGTATGAGTTATGCAGAGTCCTTCATCAGCTAAACTGGATGTGGGTATGTGGGTATGTCGAAGTGTGTATACTATTTGTTACTTTAATATCACTGGCAGCTTACATTTCAAAGCTTAGCTCAAAGCATTAGACTTTGGTGGTTCTATAAGAACATTGGCAGGAATTGGGGATGAGTGATTTTTCTGCCTGGGATGGATTTGCAGTGACATTTGTGTTTTTGTGATTGGTGACATTTTTTGTAAATGTGCACTAGAATTTTTATCATGCATTTTGTAGCATTTACTTGAAAAATAACATTTTTTCGAACAGAAAAAATTTGAGAAAAACATCCATTAATAATGCATTTGGCATTAGTAAACAAAATGCTACAAAAAATGCTGTTTACTTCAATGCAAACTAGCTATAAAATGCCCCTTCTTTTTATGAGAGATATTTCTTTAATTCACAAAAATGAATTGTTGTTGTCAAGGGTTATGGGGATGATGGGAGTAATATTGGACTGGGAACCCATAGGGACCACATACCTCTGCCCATTGCATAAATATGGTTAATACAAAGCATGTAAAAAAAACATGTATTTGCTTGCTTTTTCTTCCACTGCTCCTTCTGGTTATATATATATGTACTGCAAAAATGACCAGCAACACCAAGAGCTCTTGTGAAAAAAACGTGTGTTTTTAAAATAGCATAAGACGACAAAATAGAAGAAAAAGAGGGGAGCACTCACCAGGATAGCCTGCTACAGTAAGTTGTTCCATGCTACCACGCTTATACGCCGCCCCCGATAGGGCCAAAATAGCATAAACAGCCGACGTTATGTTTCTCAAGCTTTGAGAAAGGTCCCAATGTGGACCGAAACGTAACGTTGGCTGTTTATGCTGTTTTAAAAATACACAATTTTTTCACAAGAGATCTCGGTGTTGCTGGTCATTTCTACAGGATTAGAACCCGTGCACCCGAGGTATGGTATGCAGCGGTGCCATCCTTTGTGTGTATATATATATATATATATATCATTAAAACAGTGTCACAGTAGTCGCCTCGCTCCATTCAAGACTCCATTTCCCAAAGTGCTTTGCACCAAGCTATCATTGTCCATCATTGTAGGTCTGGTAATCACACAAGAGCTTGGCCAAAGAAGGGCTGGCTATTGTTACACTAGAAAAAGGCAGATATTGCTTTTAATAGCAATTTCATTCAATTTGTTAAAGTAATGCAAATTGGAAAGCTGATCCACAGAGAGACTGATGACTCTACAATGATGAGAAGCAAGAAAGAGCAAGTTAAAGGAAACTTGTTTCTCCTGGTGCGGAACAAGGAAATTGTTCCTTTCTGTGAAACGAGCTATTTCCAGAACAACATTTCAGAAAACTAGTATTATTACCTGTCAGAATGCTCTTTGGTGACAGACATTACAGATAGCTGTAAGATGAAATGTCTTGAAAAGAGAACAACAGCAGAAATAAAACCGCAAAGATGTTTTTCTTTGACTTGTTGAGTTAATTTTTTGCAGTTTAAAACAATAAGCCTTAACCAAAATACTTCCCAAGCAACTATGCCAATATGCACCAGTGTCTAGACTGGGAATAATAAATCAATGGAGCACACAACAGGATATTTATTTTTAATTTAATTGCAATTTATTATTTTTCAGTTATGTGTTACTTGTGTTGCAATCCTCTCATTTACATACAGCAGTTTCAATATACATATAAACTATCATCTCATTATACAGGGCTATCCAGCTTTATTTAGACTATACCCACATTAATAGTGGTAGCACACCCAAATATATATATATATATATATATATATATATATATATTTGGGGCTCACTGCAGGGTGCTAACTGCGTAGTGGCAGATTCTCGACCTATGCCTCCATCCCCCCTGAGGAAAGCACAGCAAGTCTCAGCACATAATGCTGTGCTCCTTAGGGCCCCCCTAACGATTATTTTCAAATGCAGACAAACTCCCAAAACAAACCCCTGCCAGGTTCACCTCCTACAGGCAGCATATGGCAGGCCGAGAAAGGCACACACAGGCAGTATAGGGCAGGCAGATTATGGCACACACAGGCAGCATAGGGTAGGCAGAATACAGCACATACAGGCAGCATAGGGCAGGGCAGGCAGAGTATGGCACATACAGGCAGCATAGGGCAGGGCAGGCTAGGCAGTGTATGGCACACACAGGCAGCATAGGGCAGGCAGAGTATGGCACACACAGGCAGCATAGGGCAGGCAGAGTATGGCACACACACGCAGCATAGGGCAGGCAGAGTATGGCACACACAGGCAGCATAGGGCAGGCAGAGTATGGCACACACAGGCAGCATAGGGCAGGCAGAGTATGGCACACACAGGCAGCATAGGGCAGGCAGAGTATGGCACACACAGGCAGCATAGGGCTGGCAGAGTGTGGCACACACAGGCAGCATAGGGCTGGCAGAGTATGGCACACACAGGCAGCATAGGGCAGGAAGAGTATGGCATACACAGGCAGCATAGGGTATGCAGAATACAGCACATACAGGCAGCATAGGGCAGGGCAGGCAGAGTATGGCACATACAGGCAGCATAGGGCAGGGCAGGGTAGGCAGTGTATGACAAACACAAAGGCAGCATAGGGCAGGCAGAGTATAGCACACAGGCAGCATAGGGCTGGCAGAGTATGGCACACACAGGCAGCATAGGGCTGGCAGAGTATGGCCCACACAGGCTGCATAGGGCTGGCAGAGTATGGCACACACAGGCAGGGTAGAGCAGGGTGGGCAGAGTAGGGAAAGAGATAGGGAAACCTATCATTATTATGCAAGTAACTGTTCATACCATTCCAAGATGAACAGTTTGTACTGCAGTACATACAGTGACACAATGCTGAACAGGTGAACAATGCTAAACAGGTGAACAATGTGGGCACTTACAGACTGTGGTTTTACAGTTGTGAACAATGCAGGTGCTTACTACTATTTTCTGTTGCTGGAAGAAACTTCACATTATTAAATGAGACCCTCCCTGATAGCATTAGGCCCATTTTTGAGTCCCAACCAACAGGTTAAGAATCCCTGTTGAAAGTGGCCAATAATTAACTCTGGAAAATAGGCAATACACATTTTAGTTCTTAGATATTATGTTAAATGGACAATTAAATAAACAGCCCATAGGAAAGATGGTAACCCAGTAAATAGCATCTCTGGTACAATCAACATAGAATGTGTATAAACAGATGTGACCTACATTAATAGGAAAATAAGGATCAATTAAAGTGTCTGGCAAACTGTGTATTTCTATTTCTCTGGGGCCCTTGAAGGAAAAGCAAGGCATGTTTCCAGCTATTGATCCCCATTGTGCAAGCACCCTACTAATGACTAAAGACTCTTAAGGGGATATGTAGTACAACAACAGCTGGAGGATCAGGGTAAACATCCCTAGTTTGCACAATTTTGACCCCCCCTGAGGTGAAGGTTCTAATCCTTCTGCTTTGCCATCTCTTCACTTACTGATTGCTTTGTTAAGCTCCCAAATAAATAAATTTTCCATCATATTTTAATTTACTAAACAACAGAAAGATTTACCAAGGAAAGTTGATTTGATATAATATTAATAATATTTTCACCCCTCTTACTAGGGTCATGGTTCTTTTGAGAAGCAGACAAATAATTCACACCAATAAGTGCATATTAAAGGAATATATTGAATAATAAATCAAGCGATTGTTACAGTTACATGATCATTTAACTCTTTTACTGCCAAGCACGTATGGCATACGTGCTGGCAGTAAAAGGGCTTAAACGCCAACGACGTGTCTCATACGTCGTTGGCGTTTAAGCGCTGCCCTCTGCAGCGACGGCATGTGCCGCCGCTGCAGAGGGCTTCTAACAATGACAGCCCCCCTGGGCAATGTGCCAGGGGGGCTGTCATCAGGGTCCTGCGAGCCGATCGCTCGCAGGACCCTCCAGGAAGCAGCAGACGCGATCGCATCGCGTCTGCTGCTTCCTCTCTCTCCCCCAGCGCCGGCGCCACTGAAGGAGGAGGAGATCGGTCTTCAGGACAGGTAAGGAGTATTATTTTTTTTTTGCATTTATACACACACTTTTACATACATTTATACACACTTACATACATTTACACACACTTACAGCACACATTTTAGCATTTTTTTTATTTTTTTTTTTAATTTTATTTTTTTTAATTTTTCACACTTTTATACACTTATTTACACTCATATACACACTTACACACTATCACACAACTTTTACACATGTACACACATGTATACACAAACACTTTGGTTTTTTTTTGTTTTGCTTTTTTTTTTTTTTTTAATTTTACCACTTTGTTTTTATTTTCTTTTACCTAAAAACTGTTTATTTTGACAGCGTAACTATTGGATCAGATATTCTGGCCACTAATTACACTGTCATGTAACTTATTTTGTTGTTTCACTGATTTGCACAATTTTTGTGGTTTTATCACATTTTATCCCTATATAAGTGTTCCTGATCTGTTTTTAGTGTAGCTTTGCCAGGTGTAACTTTGGTGTACAAAAATAACTTTACCTATTTTGAATTCATCAGAATGTGTACTTTCCAAAAATATATGGTTTTCTGGGGGTCACTGTATAGTTAGGGGTGGTTACTGCACATAATACACTGACAGGGGGCTCTGTGTGCAAAAGCTGAGCTGGCAGGCGAGAAATCCTTATGCGCTATTTTCATTTTGGGTTCAGTACATACCGCAGACTTTGGTATATCTATGCATATTGGGCATCAAACTGTTCAGTAGGCCTCTGGTGTTCCTATTTGGGGTGACTTGCCTTTGTACGCAAGAAATTGTGTGAGATAAATGCGGCAAATTGCAACATTTTTAGGCGATTTTCTGAAATGTCATAAAAACCAATAACTTTAGGAAAGCTTTGCGGCTTGGTACTTTGGTGTAGAAAGGACTCTTTACCCTTGTTGGATTTGTCAGAATGTGTACTTTCCAAAAATATATGGTTTTGTGGGGGTCTCTGTATAGTTAGGGGAAGTTTTGGCACATAATACACTGACAGGGGGCTCTGTGTGCAAAAGCTGAGCTGGCAGGCGAGAAATCCTTATGCGCTATTTTCATTTAGGGTTCAGTACATACTGCAGACTTTGGTATATCTATGCATATTGGGCATCAAACTGTTCAGTAGGCCTCTGGTGTTCCTATTTGGGGTGACTTGCCTTTGTACGCAAGAAATTGTGTGAGATAAATGCGACAAATTGCAACATTTTTAAGCGATTTTCTGAAATGTCATAAAAACCAATAACTTTAGGAAAGCTCTGCAGATTGGTACTTTGGTGTAGAAAGGACTCTTTACCCTTGTTGGATTTGTCAGAATGTGTACTTTCCAAAAATATATGGTTTTGTGGGGGATCTGTATAGTTAGGGGAAGTTTTGGCACATAATACACTGACAGGGGGCTCTGTGTGCAAAAGCTGAGCTGGCAGGCGAGAAATCCTTATGCGCTATTTTCATTTTGGGTTCAGTACATACCGCAGACTTTGGTATATCTATGCATATTGGGCATCAAACTGTTCAGTAGACCTCTGGTGTTCCTTTTTGGGGTGATTTGTCTTTATCTGATCTTTATCAAGAAATTGTGAGAGATAAATGCGGCAAATTGCAACATTTTTATGCGATTTTCGAAATGTCATATAAATCTGCAAACTTAGGAAAGCTTTACAGCTTGGTACTTTGTAGCAATAAGAAATATTTACCCATTATAGATTCGGGGGGATGTGTATTTTCCAAAAATATATGGCTTTCTGGGGTGAATGTACTTTTTTTGTAGCATTATCCCACATAAAGGATGTAAATGTGTTGATTTTGCAGGAGCTGAAATGATAGATCATATGGGGGTATGTTCCCATTGGGGCCCCTACATGCCACATACTTAGGTAAACCTATACATATTGGGCATCAAACTGTTCAGTGGACCCCTGGCGTTCAAATTTAGGGTGTTTTATCTTGGTACCTAACACTATGTGGGAGATAAGATGCTGCAAAGTGGAAGCTTTGAGGGGATTTTTGGAAATGTCATTAAAATTGCTAACTTTAGAAAAGCTGTGCGGCTTGGTACTTTGGAGTAGAAAGACATGGGTACCCATTTTAGATTCGGGGGAATGTGTACTTTCCAAAAATATATGACTTTCTGGGGTGAGCGTACTTTTTTGTAGCTTTATCCCACATATAATGATGTAAAAGTGTTGATTTTGCATGAGCTGAAATGACAGAAATGACAGTATATATGGGGGTATGTTCACATTCGGGCCCCTACATGCCACATACTTAGGTAAACCTATACATATTGGGCATCAAACTGTTCAGTGGACCCCTGGCATTCAAATTCAGGGTGTTTTATCTTGGTACCTAATGCTATGTGGGAGATAAGATGCTTCAAAATGGAAGCTTTGAGGGGATTTTTGGAAATGTCATCAAAATTGCTAACTTTAGAAAAGCTGTGCGGCTTGGTACTTTGGAGTAGAAAGACATGGGTACCCATTTTAGATTCGGGGGAATGTGTACTTTCCAAAAATATATGGCTTTCTGGGGTGAGCGTACTTTTTTGTAGCTTTATCTCACATATAATGATGTAAATGTGTTGATTTTGCAGGAGCTGAAATGACAGAAATGACAGTTCATATGGGGGTATGTTCACATTGGGGCCCCTACATGCCACATACTTAGGTAAACCTATACATATTGGGCATCAAACTGTTCAGTGGACCCCTGGCGTTCAAATTCAGGGTGTTTTATCTTGGTACCTAATGCTATGTGGGAGATAAGATGCTTCAAAATGGAAGCTTTGAGGGGATTTTTGGAAATGTCATCAAAATTGCTAACTTTAGAAAAGCTGTGCGGCTTGGTACTTTGGAGTAGAAAGACATGGGTACCCATTTTAGATTCGGGGGAATGTGTACTTTCCAAAAATATATGGCTTTCTGGGGTGAGCGTACTTTTTTGTAGCTTTATCTCACATATAATGATGTAAATGTGTTGATTTTGCAGGAGCTGAAATGACAGAAATGACAGTATATATGGGGGTATGTTCACATTCGGGCCCCTACATGCCACATACTTAGGTAAACCTATACATATTGGGCATCAAACTGTTCAGTGGACCCCTGGCGTTCAAATTCAGGGTGTTTTATCTTGGTACCTAATGCTATGTGGGAGATAAGATGCTTCAAAATGGAAGCTTTGAGGGGATTTTTGGAAATGTCATCAAAATTGCTAACTTTAGAAAAGCTGTGCGGCTTGGTACTTTGGAGTAGAAAGACATGGGTACCCATTTTAGATTCGGGGGAATGTGTACTTTCCAAAAATATATGGCTTTCTGGGGTGAGCGTACTTTTTTGTAGCTTTATCTCACATATAATGATGTAAATGTGTTGATTTTGCAGGAGCTGAAATGACAGAAATGACAGTATATATGGGGGTATGTTCACATTCGGGCCCCTACATGCCACATACTTGGGTAAACCTATACATATTGGGCATCAAACTGTTCAGTGGACCCCTGGTGTTCAAATTCAGGGTGTTTTATCTTGGTACCTAATGCTATGTGGGAGATAAGATGCTGCAAAGTGGAAGCCTTGAGGGGATTTTTGGAAATGTCATCAAAATTGCTAACTTTAGAAAAGCTGTGCGGCTTGGTACTTTGGAGTAGAAAGACATGGGTACCCATTTTAGATTCGGGGGAATGTGTACTTTCCAAAAATATATGACTTTCTGGGGTGAGCGTACTTTTTTGTAGCTTTATCCCACATATAATAATGTAAATGTGTTGATTTTGCAGGAGCTGAAAAAACAGAAATGACAGTTCATATGGGGGTATGTTCACATTGGGGCCCCTACATGCCACATACTTAGGTAAACCTATACATATTGGGCATCAAACTGTTCAGTGGACCCCTGGCGTTCAAATTCAGGGTGTTTTATCTTGGTACCTAATGCTATGTGGGAGATAAGATGCTTCAAAGTGGAAGCTTTGAGGGGATTTTTGGAAATGTCATCAAAATTGCTAACTTTAGAAAAGCTGTGCGGCTTGGTACTTTGGAGTAGAAAGACATGGGTACCCATTTTAGATTCGGGGGAATGTGTACTTTCCAAAAATATATGACTTTCTGGGGTGAGCGTACTTTTTACTAGCTTCATCCCACATATAATGATGTAAATGTGTTGATTTTGCAGAAGCTGAAATGACAGAAATGACAGTTCATATGGGGTATGTTCACATTGGGGCCCCTACATGCCACATACTTAGGTAAACCTATACATATTGGGCATCAAACTGTTCAGTGGACCCCATGCGTTCAAATTTAGGGTGTTTTATCTTGGTACCTAACACTATGTGGGAGATAAGATGCTGCAAAGTGGAAGCTTTGAGGGGATTTTTGGAAATGTCATCAAAATTGCTAACTTTAGAAAAGCTGTGCGGCTTGGTACTTTGGAGTAGAAAGACATGGGTACCCATTTTAGATTCGGGGGAATGTGTACTTTCCAAAAATATATGACTTTCTGGGGTGAGCATACTTTTTACTAGCTTTATCCCACATATAATGATGTAAATGTGTTGATTTTGCAGAAGCTGAAATGACAGAAATGACAGTTCATATGGGGGTATGTTCACATTGGGGCCCCTACATGCCACATACTTAGGTAAACCTATACATATTGGGCATCAAACTGTTCAGTGGACCCCTGGCGTTCAAATTCGGGGTGTTTTATCTTGGTACCTAATGCTATGTGGGAGATAAGATGCTTCAAAGTGGAAGCTTTGAGGGGATTTTTGGAAATGTCATCAAAATTGCTAACTTTAGAAAAGCTGTGCGGCTTGGTACTTTGGAGTAGAAAGACATGGGTACCCATTTTAGATTCGGGGGAATGTGTACTTTCCAAAAATATATGACTTTCTGGGGTGAGCATACTTTTTACTAGCTTTATCCCACATATAATGATGTAAATGTGTTGATTTTGCAGGAGCTGAAATGACAGAAATGACAGTATATATGGGGGTATGTTCACATTGGGGCCCCTACATGCCACATACTTAGGTAAACCTATACATATTGGGCATCAAACTGTTCAGTGGACCCCAGGCATTCATATTTAGGGTGTTTTATTTGGTTACTTTATGACCTGTAGGAGATAAGATACTATAGACTGGAAGCTTTGAAGCGATTTTTAAAAAAAATCACAAATTTTGATAAAAACCAATAACTTTAGGAAAGCATTGCGACTTGATAGTTTGGAGTAGACAGACAGTTGTGCCTATTCTGTATTCCCCAGAATCTGTTCTTTCCAAAAATGTACAATTTTCTGGGATAAACCTTCTGTTAGTGGAATTTTGGCCTTGAAATCCAAAGTATGCAGTTTTTTTGGAGCAGTGCTTTGGGAATTTGGTAGTGTACTGCTGGGAGTTTTTGACCTATACAAGTGAGAAATCTCCATAAAACTATATATATTTGGTATTGGCACGTTCAGGAGACATGGGACTTTCCAAATCAGTTGTATATTCGTGCATAAAATAATTTTTGTTTCTAGTATGTGTGATTATATTATGGAAAATTTGATTTTTTTTGCATTTTTAGACATTTAGAAGCCTATATCTTGTTACAGAATTGGAATTACACAAAAATTCTACCATATTTTGAAAGCTTAGGTTGTTCTGAAAAAAACTATATATTGTTTTCCTTGGTAAACTAAAAGTCCCCCCGAGGAAAGGCCCCTAAAGTGAAACAGTGCAAAATGTTCAAAAACTGTCTGGCAATACAAGTTCCGCTTTGACCAAAATGGCTGGCAGTAAAAGGGTTAAACTAAAACAATATTTACACTATTGCAGCATGGCTTCCCTCTGCTGCAGTGATCTCCAACCAGTGGCTCGTGAGCAACATATTGCTCAGCAACCCCTTGGATGTTCACAGGCTGTCCCCTCTCTACTGTCCAGTCCACATTTATACATGTTTTCACCACCTGCCCGCACAGCTAACATCCTAACTGATCAGATGGGGATGATAAAAAAAACACACCTTGCCTATTATTCAAAGACTTTTGAGGGAGTTTTTTGCATTTGGTAATTAGTTTTATGGCTCCTGTAGCAAACATACTGCCCCACCACCATTCACAGGAAAACCATTTGCTATGTAACTGGTTTTCTAGTAAGCCTACATTACCCATAAGACATGGTGGATATAGACCCATACATACATAAAAAAATAATGTAAAACTAAGGGGGAGATTTACTAATCCACGAATCCGAATTCCGAAAGGGAAAAATTCGGATTGGAAACGAAAATTTTGCCGTCTTTTCGTCGCCGTCACGACTTGTTCGTATTTGTTGCGACTTTTTCGCCGCCGCCGCAACTTTATCGTATTTTGCGCGACTATTTCGTCGCCGCCGATTTTTTTTCTTATTGAGCGATTGTAAACGGCGGAAAAACCAATCCGATTTTTCCGCGACGGCGACGAAAAAGTTGTGGAAAATATATGAAAAAGTTGCAACGGCGACAAAAAAGTCGCAAAAATACAGATCATTACGAAAAAAACGCATTCGGACGCCTTCGGGCCGTTCGTGGATTAGTAAATCTGCCCCTAAGAGTTAATTTCTTACAAAGTTGCGACGGCGACGCAAAAGTCGCAAAAATACCGATCATTACGAAAAAAACGCATTCGGACACCTTCGGACCGTTCGTGGATTAGTAAATCTGCCCCTAAGAGTTAATTTCTTACAAAGTGCAACATTTTTTTTTTTAATAGATCCTCCCTTCACCAATTTATGTGTTTTTAATTCACAAACATGTCAAGCTTATTACCCCCATAATAATTGTTACTCAACTATTAACTAAATAAACTGTATGCAGTTACTCGTATCAGAATATAATGTAGAAAAATATGACAAACAGAAATGAACCAAGACAAGTGATCACAAGGCTCAAATATCTGCACAGCTGACCAGGGGGAACTGTAATAAGAGTCTTTAATGGAAAAATATTCACAATGTGAATAGTTTTACCTTTCTGAACCCAGAAAGTTTATGAATTGTATCATTGCATAATAGATGTACTACAACTTCTTACTGAATATGTTATTTTTTAAGCAGCCTTAAAAATGCACTATGAACAATTAAAATTTGTAATGTAATAAATGTCTAATGAAGAATATTACATTTCAAAATGCAATACTTTGTTCCCATTTATTTAAATGTTTTTCCATATATAGCTTTTATTACATTTCCCTGCAGGTCTTTTGCCTTTTCCTGTATACAGCATTTCTTCCCATTTTTTCCCAACCATCACTCACTATATGGAAACACTGGAAACAGTTTTAATACAGGATCCTGATCATCTTTGAGAGAGAGACCAAACCAGAAGTAGTAGGCCCCTCCCATTTCCCTTGCTTGTCTATTGGCCAGTGTTTTTGGGGGAATAATAAAATATCCATCTCTTGGGCCTGTGTTAGTTTTGGCCCCTGACACCCAGCCTCAAATGAGTGGAAAGTACAGGTAAAAAGGACTATTTCTTGCCACTGTAAAATAAATTGTATTTGAAATATTTTTGAAGTCAAATTAATCCAAGGAAACTGTCATCTTTGCTCAGTAAAATATTAGTTTTTCCGTCCACATATTGACCCAGGTGGGACATTTCAGATGAGCCTTTGCTGGACTAGCACACTCCTTCCAAACTACAAGAATAAAGAACAAGCTGTGAAAAGGATTTAGACAAGCAGTTTTTGTTAAAATAAACCACATACTCTACCTTATAAATATACCTGCTGGTCAAAGGAAAGTTCCATTCCAGACACAGTTTCCAAAATGTGCAAATTCCCTTACGCAAAGAACACGGCTCTGTTGATTTAATCATCTATCTCGCTGTGCTCCATATCAACATTTTTATGCTGAGAAGACTTATTTTTATATTACATTACCCAAAATGGCTGTTTGTCTGTAACACTTAGAATTTTCCAGATAAAGTTTATCAACCTACAGTGTGTTCTTAACAAACCTTAAGAATTCATTTTAAAGTTTTAGGGTGAAGACACATGGAGCTACTTGTAGCAGCTACTTGTTGTGGTTACTAAATGCTAGAAAATACCCTGCCATAGACAATACTGAGAATTGCCTCTGCTAAAACACACGGAGAGACAATTATTAGAAAATGATCAGCATTGTCTATTTCTGTAGCCGTGACAAGTAGCTGCTACTAGTAGCTCCATGTGTCTGCACCCTTAGATGGATTCACTTATTCCACACAAGACAGCCAAAGGAAAACAGTTGCATTTTGAATAAATATTCACATTAATGTAATAAAGGCTGAAGGAACAGGGGTAAAGGCTACAACTGCTCCTGCCCCTTCCCATTCACTTTTATGTAAACCACTCGAATACACCCATACTGGGGGTTTTAGCTTGAAAATGTGCACTACAGCACTAATAACTGCCAGTACATGTCTTCACTGCCTTCAGCTAAAGTTGTGTAAATGGTGTTCTAGTTCTACACAGATAGAGATTCCAAAAATAGAGTAAACCATTGTATAAACCCTAATCCAATATCTCTGTACATTTGGGCAGGACCACCAGACATGAAATATTGTACCTTTGTGGCCACTGCCACAAAAGCTTCTCTGGTCAGCTGTAGGACACATTTTGCAATAAGGAGGACTTTATAGTTCGCTTCCAAACACTATGAGAGGACCCTTTAACAGTTCAGATAGATTCCTACTGCTCCAACTCTTGCTGGCATTGCATATCTGATTGGCAAGTTGTGACATACAACAGTTTCTCTAAAGAAGCATTAGGAAAAATCACTATGCAATTCTCAGGCACCAACTGTCAAAGGATGTTTTAGACTGGGCTCCATAATTGTGTATTTGCCATTGAGATTGCAAAGTGTAAGAGTTGTAATATTAGAAACTGTTCTAATTTAGGGAAAATAGTATAATTCAATGTAAGTCTGTGGTGTATTGGGTCCTGACCTTTATAGTAAGTGACTAACCCAAATATTGTTGTCGTTGAATTCATTAATGGACAGTTCCAGGACTAATTCCTCTGAGAAATAGGGGATTGCCTATAAGGGGGGCAGCTGGGGTATGGGATGATCTTAGAATTCAAGTCAACTGCCATTTCTACCTACAGCAAGTACTGTGACTTGCATTTGGTGAAAATGTAAACATAATATAATGTTCTTGGGTTCAACAAAGGGCCCAATGCACTCTCCATTTCCAGTCTTCAATCTCGAATAATTGGGACAAGAGTCTGCAAGAGTTCTTTAATTGAGGCCTGGAGATCAGATATGCTTTCAGGTAGGCCATGTCTCTTAAAGTTAATGCGCCTTGACCTGTTGTCAGCATCTTCTATTTGGTCAAGCGCCTCTTTAAGTTAAGCTTGGAGTGTGATAATGTCCTGCTCAAGAGAGTTGATAACTGTAATTATATTGTCCACTTCTGTTTCAATATCAAATACACTGTTTGTGTATGGGGTGCCGTTTGTCTGAAGTACATTTGTCAAAAGGACAAACCCCAGTACACAGTATGAATGTGTAGCCATATACATTGGTAACAAATATACAAAAGACATATTTCTGAGAATAAAATCAATTTTATGCACAAAAGGATATTATTATATTACAAACTCCATTCTGTAAATTTTAACAACCATTCCGTCTCAAATGTATAACATCCATACAGCAGAACCAGTTTTTTACAGAATGAATTATGTAAAACAAAACTTTGACAAAATATATAATGGTGTAACTGCCTAGCATATTCCAAGCTAGATTTTCATGACAAAATACTGTAAATGCTTGTGACAAAAAGTAAGATTCTATAGCATAAAATTCATTCTATCAACAAAATGAATACTCAGTTCCACAAAACTGTCCATTCTGTGAATTACAGAACCAATAAGAATCAAGTATATTCATTAATCAACACTTTATAGACAAATTAAAACAGTGGGAAGACCAGTAAATTTAATTAAATAATTCTAATTATATATATATATATATATATATATATATATATATTATTTATATTAATAAAATTTAATTTAATAACTGGTTTTGTTGTATGGATGTTATACATTTGTGAGATATAATGCTTGTTAAAATTTACAGAATGGAGTTTATAATATAATAATATCCTTTTGTGCACAAAATTGATTTTTGTTTTCATTCTTCCCTAGAAATATATCTTTATCCACACATTAATTCTGTGTACTGCTTTTTGTACAGTATATAGAATGTATTTTTGTAGACATAATGTGCATTGGACAAACGGTACCCATATATGTGAGCCCAATTCAACAACTCGTCTAGTCAAATCAGTGAAAAATTTTTTGCAGCATAACTAACTAATCTAGAGGCGGGTTAAACAATATAATCTATGGGAAGGCCAATAGAAGTGGTAGAAATTTATAGTAAATGTATGAAATATAGAACTTTAATTATGCTTTGTTTTTTAGTAGACATATTTGCTTGTCTTTACTCAAGTCAAAAGTCAGATACTGGAAAAGCCTTCATGGCAGTGTTGTTCCATCAAAGTGGAAATCCTGCATGGTCTTTTTACATTTGAATTCCTCATGTGTTTCTAGGATCTTTGCCCTAAGGTATAAAATAATTATTGTCTTGCTGTGAACAACTAAACAGCCCCTCTTGTTATTTGATTGCATGTTCAATCAGACCTGTCCAAATGGAGGCCCATGAACTGGGTGTAGACATCCAAACAAATCTATTAACCCCTGCTAGCCCAAGATCTTAATAGATCTCATTGAATGGCATTATATTTTTTAGATATGGTCTTAAACATGTGTAATACATAATAACTGATCCACTGCATGGAAAATTTGGACAGCACTTTGCAAGTACAGCCAAATTAATGACTAACTGTAATGCTAGTATGGATAACTCAAACTGAAAGACCATCTTTTGCTTGTAGTACAGTTTAGGATTTCTAATTTACAGAGCCACAGGGTTTAAAATATCATTATGGAAGATTCCACTTTAAACCTGAGCAATGTAGCCTGTTTATTGACCTCCTTGGACTTAAGACTTATGTTCAATGTTCTAAGTTCAAAATGAGCATGGGATGAAATATAATATTTTATGCTTTCTATGTTTCCACTTCCATGGATGTAATTGTTCTTGGATTTATCATTAGCACTGCTGTAAAACAAGTCTCTTTTCCTGAATGCAAGAACAGAAGACTCACACATTCAGTAATTGTAGATGGAGCTACGACTGAGGAAACCAACTCAAAGTCATCCAAAGTCAGGAAGGAAGTAGCAAATATACTGCTTTGTACTGCTGTACAATTGCCAGCAAATGTTGCTGTTGATTGAAGGAAGAATATTACAGTTACAGATCTTGCTGGAATCCAAAGTGCTGCATATACTGTATGCAGGGCATGGAGCAGGGCACGGCAAGTTTTATAGAGCGTGGTAAGTAGTCCACAGGCAGCAATCAGCTATTGGAAACTGTAAATAGACGTTGGAGGTTTAGCGCTCTTGATAGAAAGAGCAGAGCAGCAGCACACAGACATTTTTAAGTGAAATTGTGGAAAAAGTCGCTGACACAGGACACAGTCGAAATCAGATCTCTCAGAGCCTAAGCTTTCATTTTCATACAAGCTGTTATTCCAACTGAAACAGAGAGTTTTCTTGGAAAGAAATTTCAAAAGTCTCATAGATTCTGAAAAGTTTGTCTTTCCTTGTATTTAACTACTTACAGACTTAACAAACTGGATAGGAATTTTACTGTGGAAAGTTGAAACAACAGGATATGGGTGGAGTAAGAGAAAAAAATTGAGTGATCAAAAAGTGAACTAAAATAATTAGATTTGTATATATACTGAAAAATACAGAGTCAAAGGGATGTTGTTGTCTAAAATGTTTACCTAGTTCAAATAAACAGTTGTTTTGAAATGCAGATAAAATGTCTTACTATTTGTTTGTTGGGTGTATGGCACCCTATAGATTCGTTTTGTTTTCTTCCTGTAACCTGAAACAAGAAACTCACAACCAACTTTTTCAACACCTATAACTTTTGAACAAAACATCCCTTAGAAATTGCAGACCGCTCTTTGCGATAAACCAAAAAGAGGTAAAGAAGGCATGCTAGTCATTTTATCAGGATTTTTTTAGGTTTCCCTTTTTCACATGATCCAGGGGCCAAATAATTAGGTGCTCAATTATGTCTATGCCCCTTGAATACATAGTAACTACACATCAGGTAAATAAATTCAATATCCTAGAACAGTGCTGTTCAACTGGTGGCTCGTGGGCCCGCACCCCCTTGTGTGACCTTCCCTATCTGTCTGGCTCTTGTGAGTGCTTACTGAGTGCTGGCCAGTCACCTGTGGCCAGTGAACTCTGCTCACTATAAAGATGTTGCAGACATTTAATGTGCAATATGCAGGCATTTAATTGCAACTTAACAGTTGGACTCATCATGCATTAAATCAAATGTTGATCTTTATTGTAGTACTGTGTCACTTCCTTGGACACATTGTTTCCTCAAATAAACACTCCACAGATACACCTCTCTCTCACACAGCATGTTGTCATGTTCAACCCTGGCTTATCACATAGCCCTGCAGCAGAGCAGCCTGTGTGTAGGTGGAGTATTGCATAGGCCAGTGGCTCTTTCTCTGTAATATTCTGTTTTTTTATAGGCTCTAAGCCTTTGGCCTACCCCCTAAGAGAGGGATCCTCAACCTTTTTTTATTCATGAGCCACACTCACATGTGAAAATCGTTGGTGAGCACCAAACAAAAAACGTTTCTTGAGGATGCAAAATAAGGGATGTGATTGGCTATTTGGTTGCCCCATGTGGACTTGTTGTGGTTCCAAAACTTGCCTCCAAGTCACAAATGTAAAAATGAAAGGGGGTGGTGAGCAACATGTTACTCACAAGCCACTGGTTGGGGATCACTGCTCTAAGAGGACAAGTCCCAGGAAAGCCCTAACCATGACTCAGCCTTCAAGATTGCTGCTACCTACTGTCCAAAGTAGAAAATTACAATTAACTAATTCAAATTACATTCACATCCTTACAGTCTAATGGTTTTATCATATGAAAACTCCATTTAAGTCTACGGAAAAGCTGGGCTTGAATAAGGAGAGAAGGCTTTCTCATCTAATTCAATCTGGCCAAGCATGCATACCATATTTTGCTTTATATTGCATCTGTATGTGGCTGTTCAATATCCTTTATTACTTTATGTTTATATCATGTCATTGTATTTTTTATATAACTATTTGGTGATTATTCACCAAAAGAAAAGAGAAGTTTGCTCCTTTTGCTTTGCGTAAGAACTATCTGGCATGCAAACTTTCTTATGGTACTATGTCTGCAAAAAGCTAGGGTCCAGTAAGTTACAGACAGAAAGCTTCATATAGTAATGAATGTGTATATTGAATATCATAAGCCAGCATCCAGCTGGAAAAAGAATTTGACTTGGAATTAACTTGTACTTCTACTAAAAGATGTTTTTCTATGGTTACTGGCTCATTTTTACTAATTTTCTGGCTTGGCATTAAAGTATTCAATGCACTTGTGAGTGAACTGTCTATAAAACAAGGAACAGGGGAAAACAGATCTTTTAAAATGTTTTGTCAATAATTTTTACAGATGTAGCTCTGCTTGCCAGAAGTGTATGCAGTGTTGGGCCTTCTCTATGTATTGCACTGAATGCTTCAGCAGCACCTAAAGAGTCAGTTTGTTTAGCGGCTTACAAAATATACCTTAATAAAGATTTCACACCATTAACCTGAACATTAATGTACTATAAGAAAGAGCTTAAAAACTGTCAGACCCATGTAGCTTTGGGGTGTGCTGGCTGGTTGGTTATATAAAAAAAAAAATTATATTGGGAAATAATAGAAACAGGAGCGTGGTCAAAAGTCATAAAGGGAATGGAAATGTTGTTGATGAAAGGAATATTTAATGACAGGTTGCTTTTTATTTTTCAACTGCTGTAGCTGTAATTTCTCCTGCTTCGTCTGCACTTATATTAGGTCACCATTCCCCAGTAATTGACGCCTCGAGGAAAATTGAGGTTGTGTCAATCTTAGCTTATTTATAAATCTTGTTATCCGAATGGGTCAGCATTGCGAGCCATGTTGAAATTGCATGGTTTGAGATGGAACCATGTTGTTTAAACCAGTCTGTGCTATATATAGCAGCTTTCAAACTGACTGCCCATGAAGCCTATTGTAAGGCAATGGTCCTATTTGCATAAGCTGCCTCATTTATAAAGCAAAATGTCTGCAATAACAAATTCAAGGGCAGCTTATTGACTAAGTAAGGAATTGTCACAGAGAGTGGTCTCGTGGGTACCTGTATAGATTTTGTTAACTTCAGTGACAGCTGGAGAGTCAGAGGTTGCAAAGCATGGAGTGTCACACATTCCATGGAGCTTTCACTCTTGGCTGCAAAGACATTTTTACTCTTTTAGAGAGCTATCAGCGATACGTGATCAAGAAAGCAGGAAGAGAATTCCTAAATCAAATTGGCATAGAGCTTACATGGACAAGTGTTTAATTACAGCAGGTGAATGTATTAGAAGAACTTTATGACATTTAATTTTCTAGCCTTAATGGTTCTGCCAAAGGTTTTCCCTTACGATATTAGTTAGGGAACAAGCACTGCAGCAATAGGATGGCTTGAGTAGTGTTATTTCCTTCTATTGTTGGACCTGAAATATAGATTTGAAGCAAAATCATGGAATGTTTGATAAACAAATCAGGCCGGATTCTGACTGAAAGATCCATTTGAATCATCTGAAAACATTTAGTTGTGCATTTTATATTTGCATTATAAACATACCTGCTGAAATGTTACTGGGCCAAAACTCCTTGCTTTCTCCAGCATGTAAGAGCTGTAGTTACCAACCACTGAAATAGATTATTAGGGCAATATCCCTCAATGCAATTATTTCTAGGTCCTCCAGTCCTAGCATCCCAGTTGATTGAAGAATATTCCCCAATACGAATTCTAACTACTCCAAAGATTATCTCTTCCTGATTTCATATGATCATCCCCATGACATTAAGATTCTCTAGTTGTGAATACTTTAAAGGGATTCTGTCATGATTGGTATTGTATACTTTTTATTTCTAAATTACAGTGTGTACATAGCAAATAATTCACTCTACCATTCAAAATTTTATTCTCGAACCTACAAATGTATTTTTTTAGTTGTAATATCGGTGTGTAGGCAGCTGTCTCAGTGCATTGTGCCTGAGTCTGAGCTTTCAGAAAGAGTCAGCGCTACACATTAGAACTGCTTTCAGATAACCTCTTGTTTCTCCTACTCCTATGTAACTGGATGAGTCCCAAGCCGGACTTGGATTTCTTACCATTGAGTGTTATTCTGATATCTATTGGGAGTTGCTATCTTGGAGGGGTGATATCACTCCCACTTGCAGCTCAGCAGTAAAGTGTGACTGAGGTTTATCAGAGCACAGCTCACATGGCTGGGGACACCTGGGAAATGCAGAACATAGCTAGCCCCATGTGAAATGTCAAAATTAAATATAAAAAATCTGCGCTTTTAAAAAACAGATTACAATGCAGGATTCTGCTGGAGAAGCTCAATTAAGTGTTGTGGTTTGAAAAAATACATGTTTTGATTTACAGCAGTTTGATTACAGTATAAGTTGGCCAAGCAAATATTTCATAGCAATCCATAGGAATCTCATCGGAATGGGTTGGGCAAGTATATTGGTACTCCCTGCAAATTGCTAAGGAACATGTATAGATACAAGTACCTTTGTGAACAGTGTCAATGTGCACTCAACATTGCATCCATCTTAGCTTTCATGTATTGGCAAATTAGCCATTTTTTTAATTTAAATTCTCCTTTTAAGTCATTCCTGACAATGTACGTTCTTTTCAATCAACGTACATTAATTTACCAAAATGATAGTGGAATATTTAATAAAAATGCAATCTTGTTCTCTGTGCGACTTCAGTCCAGTTAATTTGAACTGAATAATAAACATTTTTCATAAGCAAACCTAAGATACAGTATATTTATATACTCACGTAAATGCATGGCTTACATTTACAACCTCACAAAATATTTTCGGCTGAAAATTTCATTTGGATTTTAAATGAATTTGGGCTTTAAAGGATAACTGAAACTAATTTTTAGTAAAACTTCATAAGGCTGCAGTACCACTTCAGATACAATAAATGTTCTGCCCTTCTATGTTTTCAGATATCCCATCAGAGACTGTGTTGGCACATAGAATGGGTCTGAATTAGTGTTAGAGGACCCATAAGAGTTAAATGCGGTTGCCCTGGGTTTTTATAACTGCATCAAACGATTAAAGTTCTCTAGTTGCAGGAAGAGATGCTGTAAAGAAAATATGACCAAAATGGTCTTAATCTGGTCCTTTGCTGCACAGAGTTTTGCTTGTCTGCTGTGTATGATGACTGTACATGCTTTCTGTCCTACACCTACTCGCAGACCAAAGCCTCTGCTTGAGTTAATAATGGGCAGGAGTTCATGCAGGGTTGTGGATATCGAAACTTCATCTGGGAGCCAAATCCTCATCCTTCTTGTACCATATCTTCTTTCCAAGACTTCCTATGAAACAACAGTTTTTATGCGGACATAATATATTTATGGTAACAAAATAATATACTGGACTTTAAAACAACAAATCAAGAAGTTAAATCTCCTTAAATCTCAAGGTAGAACAGAGTAAATCCTCACCAAGTGACAATGAGAAGAGAGCGCAAGGAAACAAATACAATTAAAATAAAGTCTCCAAATGAAATCATATGCATATGTGTTTCTGCCCTGTCAATACAGTCTTCTGGCTAATAATACTCAAAATAATGCTTTCCTATAAAATAAGAAAAATAAATGTTTTTGCTATTGGATCATAGTTGTACAGTCTTTTAAAAATTGTAGAAAACAGAAGTGAATAAAGGTAGGGAACTACTGTACTTTCTAAGTAGAACTGTTGTACAATCTCAGATATATGAGGAAATGTACAGTTTGTAATGCAGCTAGCCACATTCTGAGGATAACACTTTCCTGTAAGTGTGTTCAGCAACATATAAAATATCTTAAATAGGAATTTCTGTCTTCTACTAGGAATGTATAAACTGGGCTTTTAAAGCGACAAATCAGTATTAATTTGTATACTTTTAATATGTATAATTACATGTATGTTCAGTTCCTATCCTAATATTTTATTTAATTCCCATTTCATGACGGCCTGCTATGTAGGGTATTTAAGCCTTAGAACTAAATACTTGTTTATAATTCCAAGCATTTTTGTGGCCCCCTGAACAAGCATTTTAGTGAATGGAAACCCCTAATGTCAGAGGAAGTACTACTTAGCAGGGCTTTACATTCTACCTCACCCTGAGCAGCAGTTTAAGAAGCGATACCATGGAGCAACAACCTTCTGATTCCCTGTATCTTCATATTTCAGGGTAAGAATAAAGGCTTTTGTGGGGACCCTGAGAATTTAGCCCTTTTTCTCAGGCAGTTCCCCTATAGTTTGGACACCTAGGTGGTCCCTTGTTAAACCCTGGATAGCTATTTCCTTTTCCAGGGTCAGAGTAATTTGATACAAGTTCATGAAATGCCCATTAGATGGCAGTGTGTTCTTGTATAAAAGTTAGAGCGCCCATGTGCTAAAGGTCTTTTTGTGTCACCCCACCTTGCCAGGGAGTTGTGTAGAGGTGGAAGGCCCAGTTAGTAAAAGCTAGGTCAGTCCTGTAGTAGTCAATTTATGAGGTTAAAGAGAGGTTCAGGATAGCTTGCCGAGCAGCTCAAAGCTCCAATAAGAAGAATAGTTTGGTACAAGGCTGCCAGTGTAGGGAATTAAGTAGTTGAGCTCAGGGACACAGTCAGTGAGAGCCTTGGAGTAATGGGAATTGGCAATATGGCAGGTACTACTACTTCTAGAGACAGATCACAAGTGTGACTCTAACTGTGTTTGTTATTGCTGGCTGAGAAGAAATTTAGAGTGTGCTTTATGTGATATTTCGTTTATGAGCTATCACCAGAAATACTATGACTGGGTTCAATAAAAATGTTTTCTTGTTTTAAAAAAAGCTTTAGTTAGCTACATTTTGATTAATGTATATTGAAGTTAATCCTCTTAATTATGTTGGGTTGAAAAACCCAACATACTGTTCTTTCCCCCGCCTTTTTGTGGCACTGTGCTCAAGTGCTAATTTTTTAATTCCTTGCTTGGTGGCAGGTTTTGGGTGAATATAAACAAGATGTACTACCAAACAAAGCCTTCTATAGGCCTATAGAAGCTACCGAATAGCCAATCACAGCTCTTATTTGGCACCTCCATGAACTTTTATGATGCTTGTGTTGCTCCCCAAGTCTTTTTATATTAAACTGTGGCTAAGAAGGTTGGGGACCCCTGGTCTAAGTGTATCTTAGGCCAAGGAAATCCTCAGATCAAAATCTATGTGTATTGCTGCACTGCAAACCTCTCTAGTTATGGTAATTGGGTAGATTATTTTTTAAAGAAATCCATACATTGCTTTCATGAGAGCCTTCTTAAAGCAGAAGGTATTTATGCACCTTTTATTTATGCCTTAAAACAAAAAAATAAAAGGCTTTAACCTATATAAGTAGTGATGGGCAAACATTTTCAGCAGACATGAAACTGCTGAAAAGTTCACCATATGCGACTGCTGCAAAACTTTTTGAGTGCATGTGACTTATTGTTGCCCGCAACTTGTTTGAATTGACTGTGACTTATTTGACTCAACTGTTGCTTTTTTATGTGATCACAACTTTTTCCTCACTCAGCAAATTAATGCTTATAACCTTGAAAAACCACTCAATACATGTTTTATCCTTTGCCACAATACATTGCTGAATAGTTCTTCAATAATCTGATTTTATTAATCTAATCTTATTAGTCAGATTGGCAGACTTGTAGTTTTGTGGTAATCGGACAGCAGAGCAGCAGCTTAGCACCTTTGAATCCCTCAGATACAATTTTTGTTGCATTTGGACATACTCTATGGAATGCTGAAATCATATTGGTTAGATTGACTGCCAGGCCTTGGTAGGCGAGAGACCAATGTTATGTCATCAACTTCACCCCAGTTTAGATGACAGTGTCTGAAAAGATTTATTGCATTCCATGTCCAAAAGAATGATATTTGAAACCATTAAACAGCATTGCAAAAGGTAGAATGACATAGCTAGGACCATTGCACAGTGGGTGCAGATGATTTTTAAAGAAAAAACCATGTCTGAAATTATAAAGAACTAACAAGCAAAGCCACGGATGGATAAACCTTCATTTTGCACAACCTTTACTGTGAAATATAATTATATTAAGGGGAACATCTTTATTTTGTGACCTGGATAAAAGCCTTGTGCCTTTAAATAGTCATTAAACCCTTTGGTGAATTCTATTATTCTATTATTTCCCAGCAGGTGGCACATTTTCCTTTATACATAATATATTGATGTTAATAAGGTGGTTAATAAGGCAGTTAGGATATAGATTCCTGCACTGCCTTAATCAACGCTAAACATGTGGTATGATATAGAGCAGAAAGTTGCATTTAAGCATAATTTTCCCATTAAACCTTGGCCTTATATAATATTTAGTTGCTGGCTGACGCTGAAGAAAAAGCTGGTTTGAATCCACTGTACCAGACATAACTCACACTATTTGTTCACACTAAAAAGAGCAAAAGCAGTGGAAACATCAGAAGCCTAGAGGGCAAAATGATTAAGGAAAACTGTTCATTAAGGAGAAATTGTAATTTGGTGTGCTGAATTTCACGTGGTTAAGATCCCATATACATCTTCATACAATTATCCTAACAAAGCTTAGCATCTAACACATTCGATTATATTCCGTATTTCCTTCTTCCAGGCAGTTAATTTTCATTCTATAAAAACAGCATGACATTTAAATTGCACAAACAGGAGAAGATTATTTCTTAAGAAAAAAAGTTAATCAGCGAAACTTGGCAAACACCTTTAAGCTGTTCATTGCTGCCATAACCCTTATTTTTGTAGAAAGCAAACTTGTTTATAGGTGCCAAGTTCTGCATTATCTCGGCTTCCCTTTGGTGTGCTGGGGCCTAATTAAAAGGTGCAAATTTGAAAGCATGTGTGCTTTCTTCAACACATTTTAAGGTCATCGGAAATTAACTGTGTATAAGTTGACATTTGTGGATTTCGGGGCTGCAAAGGCTTTGTTAACAGGATGAGTGTCTATATGGCTACAGCATGTTTAGCTAGGTGGATTAAAACATAAAGTGAACCAAAAATATAAAATCTGCTACAGAAGATACAGATGGGAAAAATGCCATCATTTTCGCACAATTAAAACTGCAATATCTGCAGGGAAATCTCCCTGTGAGTCAGTAAACTGGAATGTGGTGAAGGTGCATCCCATAAGTACCTAACTGTATATGTGTACAGGGATATGGCCCACAAGGTAAAGCACTGAATTAAACGTCATCTTCTTTTCTTCCTTAAGTGTCATGGGAATGAGGGGAGAAGCTAGTAATATACAACTGACTTTTCTCTCAGACATGAGTAGATATGCAAGAAAGCCAGTTCAGGGGCCAAGGGCAGTCTCACAAAAGTGAGAGCGGTAGAAAAGAATCTTTTCAACATGAATTCAGTGAATGGAACTTGTCCTGAGCATGATTTTTGTCTATTGTTTTAATTGCAAAAGATTATTAGGGTTGATTCACTAAAGGTCGATAAAATGTGCGTTATTTATAGCGTGCGTTAAAAATTTTATCGCATCTAATTTTTTTAACACACAATTCACTAAAAGCATACTTGGGTTAATTTACACACGATGTTGCTTGCGTTATTTTAGTCACGAAAACTACTTTCGTGCGCTATTTGACGGAACGTGCGCTAATCAATGCGCCGCATACAAATAGTTGCCGCGTGCGAAAAAACGCACGCCATGTTAGCCATACATGCCAATACTTTCGGAAAATTACTGTACTGGAAAAGCCCATTTCCCTGCAAACTGGAGGCTGCATCACTCTAGGGCCAACACAGACTTGAATAAATCCCACTGCAAAGTCCTTATTGTGTTGCCAAAAGCTCATTAACTGTACTTTTCTATAATTACCGCCTGCCCCAAGTAGGGGTTAATTTTCGCACAGACAAATGCGATATTTAGAGCGTCTCAGTGTTTGTGAATTATGCGTTAGTGTTATTTTGGCGCGCAAATTAACGCATGCGGTAGCACAAAATTTAACACGTTTAACGCATGCATTAATAATTTAGTGAATCGCGCATTTTTTTCCACGTCAATTTTACTGCAAAAAAGTGTGCAATAAAACTTATCGACCTTTAGTGAATCAACCCTATAATGTAGTTTTTAGATTGTTGAATCTTTATTACAGATCTCCTAAATAAAATGTGTTAACAGCAAAGGATTGTGTGGAACTACACCACTCTGCAAGAATCTGATACCAAGGAACTCTGGAAGGTCATCAACCCTGAATATTAGAGTGTTGTACAGAATAGTTGCAACATAGATAAAGCAGTGTGGCGCCATATTTTTTGATTCCCAACCCACTAGTGGTATCTCATAACACCTACTTAACCTTATGAATGCTATTGAGATGCTGTTCCATAAAGCCTGACAACCCCAAGTAAACTGTAATGCCAAAGCCAGCCAACACTAGACTTAGTCAGTGCTACTAAGAATACAGAATCATGCATGGACTGGCACACTGATATGTACTGAATATGTAAGTGTGACCTTAAAAATAATAATAATTGTAATAATAATAATAGCAACAAAAATACATACTAGCGCTGTCAGTCAAACAAAGGTGGAAGTATTAAAAATCCCTTTCCAAAAGAATTTCACCTCAGGTAATAGAACACACTGCTCACTCTCGCACACACTCAGTTTGACATCTACAATAACAAATCTAGATATAGATTCAACAAGTTGTTTGAGGTGACGCATGGTTTAAACTTACAGGTATTCTATGAGTGTAGTTCTCCTGCTGTTCTTAAGTTATTTTACAAGAAAAAAAACTGGTTTCAAATAACCTCTGGTATCTGATACCTCTGGTAGCTAATTTATCACTCAGTTTCAGGGAAAGGATATTACCTGAACTTATTTATTTAAATATCTCTGCACATCAAATTCTACTACTATTGGACTTAAAGGACAAGGAAAGTCAAAATCAATTAAGCACACTATTAAATAGTACTACTATTGCTATGTAGAAACGCTATATTTCTGGCTTGCCTAGAGAAAGATTTATTGAGAGTGATTTACACTTACTACATACTACAGACTCTTTTCAGTGAACAGCGCCGCCATCTTTAATAGGGATGCCCACTTCCTTTAACTCACTACTCTCTACTGCACATGCGTCCCCAGCCAGGCTGTGTCTGTCAGCACCCCCCCCCCCGAAGCACTTGCAGGCTGTGTCTTTGTGATCCCTCGCTGCCACCCCCCCCCCGGCCCCCGTTCCCCTATCCTCGCTCCTGCACAGATACCAACCGGCACAGTCACACCAACCCCCCACCACTCCCCTCCCGTCCCCGCTACCGCGCGCGCTACCCTTCAGCACAAGCAGGCGCGCTCCAGTTGCCATGGCGACATGCTGCCTGCTTGTATTAAAGGGGAGCATGCGTGGAGAGACAGAGTTTCTTCAGTCTGTGCAGTAGCGGGGACGCAGCAAGCAGGTGCGGGGACGGGAGCAGTGGGGGGGGGGGGGTTGGTGTGACTGTGCCGGTTGGTATCTGTGCAGGAGCGAGGAGCGGGGGCTTAAGGGGGGCACCTGCTTGTGCTGCATAGGGTCGTTTGCACATGCGTCGTCTACAGTCCTGGTCGTAGAGTCGTTGCAGGAGCGATGCATTATGGGAATCCTCTTTACCCAGCTCAGCGGTTCTTTTTTCCTTAAGGGCACTATTGAGACAACTGAAGGTATGCCTGCAGCTTGAGATTAACTCTTTATTAGCCTTTCCTTCTCCTTTAAAGGAGCAATTTGTCACAAAGACACAGAGGAGGTTATTTACTAAGAGCAGGGAAGAGTTAATTCTGAAAAAAGAGACATAATCTGGCATGTTTTGTGCACTTTGTGCAGTGCCATGCAGGAGAACTGTGCAATGTCCCCACCCTGAATATTGAGCTGTTTGCATTTGGTAGGACATAGGCATCCCACACCTGCCAATTAGGGAGCACCAATCACCAGAGGTTGTGTCTATGTTAATATGTTAATGTCTGTGTTAATAGATGCACTTGTGCTTCATTTAGAACAGGAGGCAGGAGGAAGGCTAAGGGCAAGTATAAGAAATAAGAAAAATAATAATTATTATTATAACAAACAAACATACATACTGGCACTGTCAGTCAAACAGGAGTCAAACAAAGGTGGAAGTACTAAAAATCCCTTTCCAAAAGCATTTCACCTCAGTAATAGAACACACTGCTCACTCTCGCACACACTCAGTTTGACATCTACAATAACAAATCTAGAAATAGATTTAACAAGTTGTTTGAAGTGACGCATGGCTTAACCTTAACTTATTCTCTGAGTGTAGTTCTCTGGTAGTTATTCTGCATGAAAAGTATTTTTTACCTGTTTCAAAATCTTAGGGGGAGATTTATCAATCCACAAAGCTCCAAGCGTTTGTTCGATCAGAGCGTTTGTATTTTACGCGACTTTTTCGTACCTTGCGCATTTTCGCCGTTTTTTTTCGTTATTTTACGCAAGTTTTTCGTACTGTGCCTTAGAAATTACGCGACAAAATCCTATTGTCGCAACGAGTACGAAAGTTTCGGATTCATTCAAGCTTCGGTATCGTGACTTTCCTTGGGCCAGGTTGGAGCTGCAGAGTGCCATTGAGCCCTATGGGAGACTTTCCTTGGGCCGGGTTGGAGCTGCAGAGTGCCATTGAGCCCTATGGGAGACTTTCCTTGGGCCGGGTTGGAGCTGCAGAGTGCCATTGAGCCCTATGGGAGACTTTCCTTGGGCCGGGTTGGAGCTGCAGAGTGCCATTGAGCCCTATGGGAGACTTTCCTTGGGCCAGGTTGGAGCTGCAGAGTGCCATTGAGCCCTATGGGAGACTTTCCTTGGGCCGGGTTGGAGCTGCAGAGTGCCATTGAGCCCTATGGGAGACTTTCCTTGGGCCGGGTTGGAGCTGCAGAGTGCCATTGAGTCCTATGGGAGACTTTCCTTGGGCCGGGTTGGAGCTGCAGAGTGCCATTGAGCCCTATGGGAGACTTTCCTTGGGCCGGGTTGGAGCTGCAGAGTGCCATTGAGCCCTATGGGAGACTTTCCTTGGGCCAGGTTGGAGCTGCAGAGTGCCATTGAGCCCTATGGGAGACTTTCCTTGGGCCAGGTTGGAGCTGCAGAGTGCCATTGAGTCCTATGGGAGACTTTCCTTGGGCCAGGTTGGAGCTGCAGAGTGCCATTGAGCCCTAGGGAGGCTTTCCTTGGGCCAGGTTGGAGCTGCAGAGTGCCATTGAGCCCTATGGGAGACTTTCCTTGGGCCGGGTTGGAGCTGCAGAGTGCCATTGATTCCTATGGGAGGCTTCCAAAATCGTGCACAGAAGGATCAAAGTCAGAAAGGTTTTGTGACTTTCGGATCGCCAATACAATATTATCATGACTAATACGTTTTTTTCGTAAGCATAGTCGTGATATTTGCGATCCTAAGAAATTATCGTATCCAATCCGAATTTTTCCCATTCGGGATTTGAACTTGTGTTTTTATGAATTGGCCCCTTAGTTTTAGGGAAAGGATTTTACCTGAACGTGTTTTTAAAAAAATATATATTTCTGCACATCAAATTCTACTACTATTGGACTTAAAGGAGCAATTACTCACAAACACACAATGGAGGTCATTTACTAAGAGCAGGGAAGAGTTAAATCTGCAAAAAATCTGGCATGTTTTTTGCACTTTGTGCAGTGCCATGCTGGAAAACTGTGCAATGTCCCCACCCTGAATGCTGAGCTGCTTGCATTTGGTAGGACTTTATTCATGAGGGGCAGGTGAGGAAAAACACATAGGCATCCCACTCCTGCCTCCTACCAATTAGGGAGCACCAATAGATGCAGACTGCAATGGAGCCCTGTGCTTAGTTATAAGTTATAGTTGTAAGTTATATTTAAATAAGCACTAAGGGGCAGTTGTGTCCAGGGTCTATATAAATGACCCCTAATGTCCTACACTGGGAAACTCTCAACAAGTCCATGATGATAAAAGCATTGCATTTTATCCTCTAAAGCTTCAAAATGCTTAATTAACCCTTCATATGGGCAAAATGAGGACAATCTTATGTTACAGAAAACAAACAGTAGTAGTGGAGCAATGAGTTAATCTGCTGTCTAGATTCACACAAATTATTATTTTAATGAATACCTTTGCACAAAATGACCTCGAGTAGAGTTTTAAAAGACACCAATTCACAAAAATTAGGTTTGTTCTTTTTGAAAACCAGCAGCATATGAATCCATTGTTCTAAGACCAATTTATTAAGCTCCATACTCTTTGAGGAAAAAAGATGGTGGTTCTGCACAACTTGTCTTGGATAACTAAAAGACATATGTAAAGACCCATTTGTTGGTAAAATATGAGACTGACTAGTTTAGTAACCCTAGGCAACAAATCAAATGTTTGCTTTCATTTTTATGGCCTATGGCATGCTAACTGCAGGCTATTTGGTTTTCTCAAGGAGATTGTTTGAGCCTAGACACACCATGTACCACTATTGTTAGGCTGATGACATGTGGAGCTTCACAACAGTCTGAAAAATGTATGAAATCACCTCCTGCTGCTCTGATCTGATTACATGTGATTTTACCACACATTTTCAGCCATAACTGCAGAGTGAAATTTGCCATTTTAGATACAATACAGGTGTTTTACCCACAATGCAGCAGTTTCCTTAAAATTCCAGCATCTTTACAATTGGCAAAGGTTGCAGCTATTGGACCCAGTCAACACTGGGAACCATGGAACTACCACCGCCTTCAGAGGAGGTGGCGGTTGCTCCAGGGTTCCCCTGTGTTAATAGATGCACTTGTGCTTCGTTTAGAACAGGAGGCAGAAGGAAGGCCAATTTTTTAATGCATGGAATCGCAACGAATTTCCGCGCTCTCCATTGGCAAAACAGGAGAGAAAATTCACAGAGGAAAAATTTGTCTCGGTCCAAAAATTGTCACCTGCGTGAAAAGAATTGTTGTGCACCTCAAAATAATTGTTTCGATTGTCAAAAGAATTGTTGCCTGTCAAAAGAATTGTCAATTGCCCCGCAATCAGATATGTTCAGATGGGCAGCCCTAACTTTGGCCTTACATAAAGAAATGGGTTTCATTACAACCACAAGTTCAGTGAGCAAAGTACAATTTTCAAGCATGGATTTAGCTTGAATAAAGCTTTTATGTGGGCACCACACACATACAGTAATGAAAAAGGCAGTCAATCCAATTGTAAAATATTACATTATCTATGTGGGTGATCATGAAACACATGATACTTGATACAGGTTTTGCTATTCCAGAAAGAACAGCAAAACAACTTTTGATCCATCTGTTGCACACATGATACCATGAAGTGGAAAAGCCCTTCCTATTTCTGCAAAGATTTTCTGTATGGCTGAAGCGCAATCCATAACACCAATACCAGAAGAGGGTAGTAGAATATCTATGAGTCTGACATTTGTTTTAGTGAGAGCATCCGCAGCTGCAGCTCCGAGCAGAAGCTCAGAAATTCTGCATCTATTTCCATCTGTGAGACACACAGTACTGACAGATTTGCTGGAATTGTTTCAAATTTCTTTAGGAAAAGAAAAGCATTAAATGAGTTTACCAGCTTTCCGATCTATTTATCTGGAGCAACCTCTGCTGAACTGCACTTCAAGGAAATGTTTCACTATAAAATAAAAATGTAATGAAGTCAATGTATTGTGTTCTTCACACGTCGGCCTTTTTATCCCTAAACAGAAAACATTAACGATTGAAATCTCCCAAACTTTAAAAAGCCCGTCAGTGTTTATTAGTGCTAGTTATTTTTCTTTAATGAAATACTTGCACAGTGAAGCTGCTGTTTTATATAACACTGTAGCTCACTTTATATTAAAGAGAGAAAAGCATGCATTCTTATGAGCCAGGTTGGCAAAATACCAGCCAGGTGGCAAACCTAGCTAGAGCCCTAAGGGGCGCCAAATTGCCCTCCTCAGCAGGGCCGGATTTCTGTTTTGGGCGCCCCGAGGCCGCCCCTGTCGGTCGCCCCTGTCGGTCGCCCCCTCCCCACCCGTGCGCATGCACGAAAGCGCGCCCCCCAGTGCGCATGCGCGAAAGCGCGCCCCCCCCCAGTGCGCATGCACGAAAGCGACCCCGTGCGCATGCGCGAAAGTGACCCCACCAGTGCGCATGCGCTCCTTTAAACTCCCATACGGAGCAGTGGGGAGAGGTCCCGACTGTTCCGTATGGGAGCCAAATTTTAAAAAAATTCTGCCGCCCTAGGCCCGGGCCTTTGTGGCCTCTCCACAAATCCGGGCCTGCTCCTCAGGACTCATTCAAGGAGCATTTGTATTCATTGTAATTTGTGCAGCCTGCGCTTTTCAACTTATAGTATATAGCACAGTGCTGATCCCCACCATATGCAAACAATAAGTATGAGGCGCTCCTGTATATGCCCCTTTTGGTGTTCAATAGCTTGTGCATCTTAATGATACACAATCTAGAGCAGGGATCCCCAACCTTTTTTACCTGTGAGCCACACTCAAATATAAAAAGAGTTGGGGAGCAACACAAGCATGAAAAATTTTCATGAGGGTACCAAATAAGTGCTGTGATTGGCTATTTGGTAGCTCCTATGTGGACTAGCAGCCTAAATGAGGCTCTTTTTGGTGGTGCATCTGGTTTTATGCAAGGAACTTTATGCAACTTGCCTCCAAGTCAGGAATTCAAAAATAAGCACCTGCTGTGAGGCCATTGGGAGCAACATCCAAGGGGTTGGAGAGCAACATGTTGCTCATGAACCACTGGTTGGGGATCACTGATCTAGAGGCAAACACCCCAGTTGACTCCTGGAATAAATAGCACTACAAAGTCTAAAAAACATGGTGGTTATGCCTGTTTTTGGATTTTGTAAATGAGGTTTACAGCATATCTTTCAAACAACAAGTCTATAAGGGATGTTCACGACCACAATTGCAGTGAGCAAAGTGCAACTTTGAGTGCAGTCATGTTTTTTCCCATAATGCAGTGTTCTTCCCAGCATTCTAGCATTTTTGCTGTCCAAAAGGAATGTTGGCTCTGATGCAATTGTTACACGGCATCAAAATGAATTACATTGTGCTCGCAGTGTGACGTAAATCAGACTGGTTGTACGGTTGGTGTCATCTCCAGTGTTTGGTACAAGAATGACATTTGTGTCTGATTCTTTAGGTGTAAGTGTGTTTGGTCCTACTGATGCAGGGCACTGAGCCTGAGGTTGTCACCTGCTGCAGAGGTGGTGGTAGGTCCAGGGTACCTCTGCATCAGTAGGTGCATTTTCACTAAATTTGCAACGAAAAGCAGGAAGGACTGAGCGGAAACAATAGGGTGGTAATATAATAATAAATGCAACATTTCCTAAATATCTAGTAACCCACAGAGACCAATCAGATGTTTGTTTTCTAGTAGCAGACTAATGAATGATGCCTGCTAATTGGTTGCTTTGGGTTACTAGAGCTGGAGCAAATGTTGTACTTGTGATTGCATTGTCTCATTAATAGCCTTACTTTCCCAACATTTTTCTACCAAAAACACCTGCTGAGCTCAGAGAATAGAATAGCATTATCTTATACAGTAGCTGCTAGCTGAATATTATTTAGCAGATGTAATAGTCTCCCTCCTATTTCAATAAACATTGCAAAGTGCATTTAATTACCAGATAGTGTGCAAAGTGCAGTTTTTATACACAATTTGTCATGCATTATGTGACAATGCTGTGTTTTTACAGACAATTTCAGTTTTATTGTGGATATGTGCAAGGTTGTTTCACATGATGGTTCAAATTGAATATTTATGGGAATCTATATATTTCCTTATTCCATTCATTTTAGCACAACCACACTTGCTCTTTGATCATAAATGACCCTACAGTGTCTTCAGTATTTAAAAAAACATATGGTAGGTGCAAAGGAATACACCCTTCGTTATTAGGGTTTACAATCCATTTATTTTTGAATACAGTATATGTAATCCATATTTGCATTGGTTATTGAACCAAGAGAGCATTTATTCAGCATATTTTTGCTTTTTCATCAGTGTGTGCCACCAATCCAGTAAAATCTATTTCATAGACTCCATTGTGGAATACTTTGAATGTTGCTTTACTAAATGAGCAGAAAATGCTAAAAATGTTTATTTTATTGGTTCCAAAAATCATTTTAGTGAGAATCTCTTTACCTAGTAGTTTTACTGTAAATTAGATACTTGGTAGGCAAGTCACATAATTGTGTTTCTAATTGAGTCTTCCTCATTTAGTTGCAGCCAGGGTCAGACTGGGGTGTGTGAGGCCCACTGGGGCAGCTACCCCAGGTACCACCACACTCCCTCCAGGGCCCCCACCACCCACCCGCTCGCTCACCCACAGCCAGCCCCTTCCCCCAATCATGGTCTGGGGAGGGAGGCAACAGGGGAGGGCAGGTAGGGATAGTGTCTGGGTCAGTGTGGTCCAAACCTGGTTGCAGCTGGTCTTTTCCAACAAATAAAATGTAATCTGTTGATGCATCTTCGTCAGCCTCAGCAAATCCTGCTGAACAAATAAAAGAATGGTATGGCCAAATTGAATGATATTGGTCCTTTCAGTCTTTGTACCAAGTGGCTGCACACTGTGCAGGTCAGTATATGGCCACCTATAGTTTTGTGATGGCCACTTTATTTGGTGGTAATATGTAAGTTATGGGGACACTTGGTGGTAATTATTGGCTATATGAGGGCACTGTTGAAGGGTTTTGGAGCTTTTTATTGTGGTGTAACATGGGATAAGTGTGGGCCAGTGTGGGCTATTGTAAGCTGAATTGGACAAGGGGCTCTAAGGTGGAACTTTATTTTTTACAGGCCCTCTTCTGTAGTTTCAAGACCGCAGATAAATATTCAACCCCAGATTTCCCTTTAAATGGCCTTCATGTTGGGTACTCCTTCACCATTGGACTACCATAGGTGAACAGGCATACTGTTCCAATTATGGGGCTCATTTGCCCATGGGCAGTAACCCATAGCAACTAATCAGTAGTTGGCTCTTTTTTCAGCCAGCTGCAGGTTGCCAGGAGAAACTGCATAGGTGCAAATTTGTCCAGTGTTTATCAATAAGCCCTATTGTGTCTAGTCTAGTATGTTCTTCGTTGTCTCACAATCTAAGAAAAATCCACCATTTTGACAAGTCCATGGATCTTAGCTAGTTTCTCCCATTTAGCCATTTGTAGGTGCTGCATTGCAGCAGGGATCAGATCATTAAGTCATATACTTAAGGGCACGAGGGATGTGGAAGCATATCAATGATAAAGTGTAAAGAAAAGAAAACTAGAAGTACCCATTTCTTTGTGTCCTATAGCACGTTCAAGTCATAATAAAATGTCTGTGAGAGACGTCAGGTAGGGATTTATTGTGCTACTAAAATTATATGTTCATTGCTTCTGGTGAGGACAGCACAACACAAAAGCATCTATAATAAATCTATCATGTTTCACTGTAATCTCCTAAATCTTTTGAGCGTTCTATAGGATGGTTTTCTATCCTGCCTTATCGAGTAAATATGGTTATGCACCATTATATCCATGTACTTGGTCAAAACCTTTCAATTGGCAAATAGACTGTGCAAATTATCTCTAGTTGAACGTTTCCATCACACTTGCAGTTACAGTTTAAAATGCATTTATTCTAGTAAAATGATTTGTATTCACAAAGTGAGCATTTCATCTCTTTATGTTTATTTATCTGTTTGTCTTATCCCACAATTACAGTCATTTTGTAAGCAAAAGAAAAATTCAATAAATCTTTGCTTATCTTTTAGAGAGCTAAAATACAGACACCTTATAATAAAATCAATATTTGAGCTTGCTATGGAAACTCAAAATGTCCGGCAGCTATTAAATATTGCTGCTTGTGTATTTTTTTATGGAAAAAAAATAATTTGTCGAGAAGGCTCCTATTTGACATGCTACACACAAATTTTAAGTATCAAGCCCAAAAAGCTGAGCAAACAAGAGGCCCACTAGCAGCAGTTCAACATTGTGAATAATCTATGCAAAATAATTCAGTTAATTACCAGATGCAAGTATAACAAGAGATAACAAGCAGAACATGTATTACAAGCAACCCCTGCCAGTAAAAAAAAGCATAACATCAATAATCAAACTGCAGGCAGTTGCACACAAAACAGAGAGAAAAAATGTTCTTTAAACACAGTAATGGATATTTAAAATAGAGGATGTACAGAAAGCATACTGCAAGCAGTAGTAAAAACAAAATGATAGCTGGGAGCTTTTATGTTAGAATTTGTGACTACAGGTATGGGATCCCTTATCCGGAAACCCGTTATCCAGAAAGCTCCGAATTACGGAAAGCCCGTCTCCCATAGACTCCATTTTAAACAAATAATTCAGAATTTTAAAACTGATTTGCTTTTTCCCTGTAATAATAAAACAGTACCTTGTACTTGATCCCAACTAAGATATAATTAATCCTTATTGGATGCAAAACAATCCTATTGGGTTTAATTACTATTTTATACATTTTTTAGTAGACTTAAGGTATGGAGATCCAAATTACGGAAAGATCCCTTATCCGGAATACCCTTGGTCCCGGGCATTCTGGATAATGGGTCCTATACCTGTATACAGTAGTATCATTATTGTCATACAGATTTAGTTTAGAGTTTAGTGCAGGTATGGGATCTCTTATCTGAAAAACTGTCATCCAGGAAGGCCATTTAAAAGAAAAAATTATGTTTTTTTCATCATTACCCTATTGTTTGTAATAATAACACAGTACCTTATACTTGATTGTAACTAAACTAGGTGAATCCATATTGGTGGCATAAAAAATCTTTTGGGTTTATTTAATGTTTAAAGGGGACCTGTCACATTAAGAAATAATTCCAAATTGTTTTCTATTGTGTTTGTCAAGCTAAATAAACTTTACTGACACTATATAAATTATTTTAATCTTAGTTTCTTCAGCCTTGGAATTCACAATTGCAGCAAGCATGCAGGCGCCATTTTGTGAACACTGTTATCAAAAATATCTTGTTTCTGTGCCAGTATGGGGGGACCTGATGCCCATATCCATGCACTGGTTACACAATTAGATGGTGAGGAGGGAGGGGGAATGTGAGGAGGGCAGCAACATCTAAAAAGTTCTGAATTGAAATTGAAAGTAACTGTCTGTCCCACCCCTATGCCTAAGGCATAGAGGTGGGGCAGGCAATATATGACAGCTGAGATTTTTAAATGCTTTTATAATGGGTATGGATGTGGTAATAAAAAAAATGATTTTGGGTTTCATGTTTAATTTGAAAAGGGCTTTTATTATACAGCTTTTTATGTCTGGGTGACGGGTCCACTTTAAATGTGTTTTAGCAGACTTAAGGTATGGAGATCCAAATTCAGGAAAACAAGAATTTTGGATAATAAACCCCATATTTATACATAGATGCAGATATTGGCTGCCAACTTGGCCATTCTTGACTGAAATGGCTTCCAACTGTCTCTTTTATATTTTCATAACCCAATACTAGGTCTTAGTAAGACATTAATTGAGCTGGCAAGAAAATCTGGTCTACTAAGGACCACAAATGCCTTGTCCAGTGGCTCATGAGCAACATGTTTCTCACAAACCCCTTGGATGTGCCCAGTTGCCTTAAAGGAGGTGCTTATGTAAAAGTTCCTGGCTTGGAGGCAAGTTTTGATTGCATAAAAACTAATAGATACACAGAAGAGGGTAGTGGGAGCACTCCAAGGCTAAATCGAGGATACAAATACAATGGAAGTGCGATTGATCAAATTAACTACAAGAAGCACCCCCACACCCGTCCCTCTAATGGTGGTCTTATGCCTTTAAAAAAATGGGTGTTGGTTAATGGGCAGTCTTCTCCTTTACAAGCCACAAGCGGGGGAGGATAAAGGCTGTAGAACCAAGCTGTGGTCTTGGCAATCTCTCTCTATAAAAGCTGAAGGCATGGGGGTTGACTAAGCCCTCTGACTCAAACCAGCCCCCAGGTCAAGAATGGCTCTAGTACAGGAGTGCCAGTCTTTGAAAAATATGGGGTTTACCTTGACGTGGTTTGGTGGCTTACCAATCTTATGATCATAATTTTGTAACTAAAAACCCCTGTTTTTTTGTAAATACATGCACTAGCATAGATAATTTACTTATGAAACAGGGGACCAGGGAATGTGCATTAATCAATCCCCCTATCTTTTTTGCATAAAAACCAAGTGTACTGCCAAACAGATCCTCATATAGACTTCCAGTTCACTTGGGGGGTACCAAATAATAATAATAGCCCTTATTTTGCAACCCAAAAACATTTTTATGCTTGTGTTGCTCCCCAACTTGTTTTTGCATTTGAATGTGGTTCCTGGGTAAAAGAGGTTAGGAACCCTGGTTTAGGTGTATTCTAGGCTAAAATCATAGGGTTTACATGTCATCCAAATGATTAAATTACTGCAGTTTGGCCAAACACATGGTAAGCTCACTAAACAAGAGAATGTTCCCATGCATGCCAAGCATTATTTAATAGTAGTATTAATGTGGTATTTATTCATAAAGGGAAATCTATTAACTTGTACCCTTTGAGTGCCTGAGGCGCTGCAAATAAAGTGGTTAAATGGGACATCAGTAAGTGTAGTTTTAGCATGAAAGCTACTGCGAGCTCGTTTTCCCCACAGGCTGTCCCACTGCTAAACAAGATATGTTCTTGCTATTAATAATTGTAATACACAGTATACTAGGCTTGGTAGTTGCATTGAGATTTTGCATTCAGGCTTGAGCTGTAAGGTTAATGAAGAAATGAGAAATGAAAGAAAGTGTACTTTCTATCTCTGGGTACTTGTCAGAGACGAGATCTGAGGGCATTTTCATTTTTTCCCAAGATACAGATGGGAATAGCTTGTTCTACATAAAACTATGCAGGGATAGTTTGCCTATTATGGCCTGGCTTTTTCTTCCCCTAGAGAAACAGATTCTTTTAGGCATTACAGACCTCTCCTGCTTTGTTCTTAGTTCTGTCTCTGGCCAATAGTATTAACAAATCTACAACTAATGACCTAAATGTTTCTGTAGCTTTGTGGAGCCTGCAAGATATCTGGTTTCTTGCCTTATAGTTTTGATGAAAAACTAATGATTATTTTATATTTAGATTTTTTTAATTTTCAATGGCATACAGTACATACTTAATGCTTATATGTGTATCCTGGTAATGTCTTGTTTTATTCCGTTTTCTACCTCACTGCATTGCCAGTGCCACTTATAGTGGCTCATTCAGTGCCTCCTGTTTGTATGTATACTATTATTAATACCCTAACCCCCATATTTAATAAAAAGAACTATATTTGCCTTGGGGTAGTAACCCATAAAAACCAATAAGATGTCTGGTTTTAAAAAGGTGACCAGGGAATGTTACCTGCTGATTGGTTACTTTCTGTGATTAGAATAGTAGCAGACTTTGCACCTTTTATTACATAACCCAAATTTGTTTTATTCATTTTATGCATATTTTTGTATGTCCCTAAGTAGTTCCAAAGTCAGCTCTAACTAGTTTGTATCAATTTTGCATCATAACATGCTGGAGGACTTTATTTTTATATCATGACATGACCCAAGTTCCTACCGAAATCACTAAATGTGTCTTCCAGTAACCACCTACCCAAACACTTGGAACCTAAGGTTGAAAAAAGACCATATAGTACATCAATTTCAACCCTTCCAAGTAAACCCAGCACACCCAAACCTATACTGACCTATCTATACACTCACATACATAAACCCATACTGACCTATCTATACACTCACATACATAAACCCATACTGACCTATCTATACACTCACAGACCCATACTGACCTATCTATACACTCACATACAGACCCATACTGACCTATCTATCCACTCACATACAGACCCATACTGACCTATCTATACACTCACATACAGACCCATACTGACCTATCTATCCACTCACATACAGACATACTGACCTATCTATACACTCACATACAGACCCATACTGACCTATCTATACACTCACATACAGACCCATACTGACCTATCTATCCACTCACATACAGACCCATACTGACCTATCTATCCACTCACATACAGACCCATACTGACCTATCTATCCACTCACATACAGACCCATACTGACCTATCTATACACTCACATACAGACCCATACTGACCTATCTATACACTCACATACAGACCCATACTGACCTATCTATACACTCACATACAGACCCATACTGACCTATCTATACACTCACATACATAAACCCATACTGACCTATCTATACACTCACATACAGACCCATACTGACCTATCTATACACTCACATACAGACCCATACTGACCTATCTATACACTCACATACATAAACTATATATACCAACATCACTAACTGTAGATTTTAGTATCACAATAGCCTTGGGTACTATGCTTGTTCAAGAAATCATCCAGGCCCCTCTTAAAGGCATTAGCAGAATTTTTCAGAATTAGTCATGTCAGAATTCCACAGGTGGGTACACAACCCAATGTAGTTCAGGTGTCTCCAAATAAACACAAAAATGTGAATGTCTATGAA